>NW_004524636.1:8004854-8073195 GCF_000260255.1 Octodon degus
TTTCACAGGATTCAAGTGGGTAGCCAAGGTTGAGAACCATCATCTTTACTGTTCACAGGAAACCATGGAGAGCAACACCGGTTGGTGTGCTTGCTAGGGTGCAGGTTCTCAGACATTACCTCAAGAAAACAAATTCAGTAGTTCGGGGGTGACTTTAAAAAGCTATTTAACCAAGCCTGAACACCATTGTGACAATCACAGGATAACTTATGGCCACTCTTAAGAGCATTTTCTAGCAGATCATTTCCAAAAATCATGTTGACTGGCAGTACTAACACATATGCAGTGTTCGGTAACTGGGAACCCATATGTAAGTAATTCAGTCAAACCTGAGAAAGATGACAGACAGTCATGTGCATAGAGATATAATAGTCAGCTTTCCTCACCCTGGGCCTAAGTACCCCACACTCGAAATGTGAAGCGGAGATTTACTTTCACTTATAGTTTGCAGAGGATGCAGACCATGGTGTGACGGTTGCAGGACAGAAGTGACCCTCAGAGGCGCAGGACACTACTCACCCCATGACAGCAAGAAACAGAGAGAGAAAGGAGTGACCAAAGACAGGAATACACCCTTCGGGCCACACCCAAGTGACCTGTGTCCAAAGCACCTTCTACTTCTGAATCCACTGATAGACACAGCACCCCGGTGTCCGTCACCTTTCAAACACTTGAAACTCTTAGGGGACGTTTTAGGTTCAAACGAGAGCAAGGGTGAAGACTACTGAAGAGACCTGCCTTCACTTTGTTCTGTCCCCTTAGGTCAGACACCCAATCTGTCTGGTCCCCAAATCCTTTAGCTCTGGAATGAGAGGTTTGGAAGATTAATCTTGGGTCTCTGATGCTGCAGTTCTTAGGGATTTTCAGTAGTGATTTTTTTTTTTTCCTTTTGCTGTCGTTTCTTACAGAAACTTACTGCAGGGCTCTTGATACATTTACTAAGACTGATCCAACAAATGTGGCTCTGGACAACACCACCAGCACCTTGTTAGGAAAGCAGGTTCTCAGGCTGTGACACAGGTTCCTGGAAGCTGTGAGGGCAAGACACATTAGTGTGTTCTAAACAGCCCTCCAAGAAACTCTGAGGCATTCCCAAAGTTTAGGACCACTGTTCTAAAACTACAGCAGAGGCAGGTTGGGGGAATTTGCTCAGTGAACTTTTTATTTGTGGGTAAGAAATCACTTGCTAAACATCTGAGCATCTAACACTGATTAAGGATGTAAGGATCTAGTGATGTTGGGAAGCTGATCTAAGGGAAATCTGTTTTTAAAAAATACTGAAATCAGGCTGGCCAATTAGCTCAGCAAATTAAAGCACCTGCAAGCAGGTGCAAGGGTAGGGAGTTCAATCTTCATGCCTGCCATGCAGGCCCCGCCCCCAGGGCGCACTGAAGTGGTGATTGAGACTGGGCTGGCATGGTGGCGCTCACCTGTACTCCCAGCTCTTGGGAGGCTGTAAATGGTCAGATCGCTATGAGTTGGATCTAGTAGTGAGATTCTGAACACCTTGTAGACCTTTCCCTAACATACAAAACAAACAAACAAACAAACAAACAAAATAAGATCAAGAGCCTTGCTACACCAAATACAGTCTCTTGACATCAGTATCACTGGTGAGTTTGTTAGAATTGTAGAATTTTTGTCCTTGCCTCAAGCCTTCCTTTCTTTTTGTTTGTTTGTTTAATTAATCTCTTTCTAATTCGTTTTCAGGTTACAATTCTGTGAGCACCGATTTGCATTAGACAGTGGAGTTGTGACCATCCCCCAGCTTCGCCTAGTTCCACGATGCCTCCCTGTAGGTGATCGGTCCACTGAGCACCTCTGCGGTCACTGTAGGAATAATTTTTTCCTACCAATTTGTGCTGCACTTACCAGAATTTAATAATTTTACCAATTAGTCGCTCCTGTTCTTATTATATTTTATCTGAGGATTTCAAGGTTCTTCCTGGTTGCACTGTTTCTTTCTTTTCTGAAAGCTACCATCTCAGTCTGACTCTAAAGTACTTGAACAAATATTAGTGTGATTTTTGTTTGTTGTTTTCCTTGCCATTTTCTTGATGTCTGGCTTACTTGTCTAAAATGGAGGCTGGGTAGAGTATTGGTGGGTAGCTTTCTGAGTTCTTCTTTTGTTTTGCTTTGGTTCATGACTACATTCACCTATTGATGAATCACAATATAATAAGAATAAAAAGACATACATTAAAGTGCCACAAAACAGATTATATCAAATTGCAAGCTTTCCTTGTAAAAGCAAAGGTCCTTGAATACATTCATTGTAGCATTAGAACTCTAAGTCAGTGGTGATGAGAAAGAGCTAGTCCTACACAAGAATTTCCTGAAGGAGACCTAGGCAATCTGAGATGTCACAATAGGAATGGGGCAGATTTTCAGTAAATAAGAAGATAGTAGATTACGGCATGCTGTATGAATGCTGCTATAAGGCAGCTTGGAAGGGAGAGAGAGAGAGAGAGAGAGAGAGAGAGAGAGAGAGAGAGAGAAGGAAAGAAAGGAAGGAAGGAAGGGTGGAAAGAAAGACAAACCCTTTAAGTACTTAATGTTTTAGAGCTCTGGTCACAACTTCTCTCCAAAATGGGATCTGAGCAAAATTTACTGGCTGTGACATCTGAGAAGAAAACAACATTAAAATGACTCAGTGTTTCATTAGATATATGTCAGATATGACATTTCATCTGTTGTTGGGTTGAATCCAGTATTGTGTCAGCCTATAACTTAAATCATCCTGTGATTTTCTTATAAACTCTGTCTACTGTGGGTGTCAGCTGAGTCTTCAAATTGAGCTGGCTGATTCTTATTGGTCAGATCTTGGTGTTCTGTCCATTCCTGATCTCAGGGCATTGCTTCCTAGCTGTGGCAGGCTGTGGTCCGGTCACCTGTTTCCCTTCATTGGGCCCCTGCTGTGCCCGGCAGGGGTTTTTCCTAAGTGTATTCAGGCTTTGCAACTGTGACTCTTCCTGATGTGTTTCTCCTTAGAACCCTGACATCATGCACCTTGTCCAAAGTGCTCTGCCTGCAGTAGCTTGCTCGCCAGGTGGGGAAGTATTTGGAATTTGCTCACATCTCCTCTCTGGAGGAGATGGAACAATGCAGTCAGCTCAGTCCCTAGGCGTCTAAAAATGAGGCTTATTCCTGATACTTCAGGCTACATTTACCAAGTCTCATGGGAAGTTTTTCTTTAAACAAGTCTACAGCACTTATTTTAGGTTTAACTAAGCTGGTTATCGTTAACAGAGGAGGAAGGACACATTTAAATATGTGTCAGTGTGCATAATGAACAGTGGAAAACCTCTGAGGAACAAACACCCTGACATAGGTCAGTAAGTAATAGGTTATATGTTCTGTCTTCATTTGTCTGTGAGGGGGGGAACCTGAGCCGGCTGTGCCCTCCACAGCTCAGGGGCGGGAATGTTATGGTTTCAGGAATGGACAGAGTACTTAGATCTGACCAAGCAGGGTGAAGAAGCTGAGCTCTGAGAGTTTATTGAGATATCTGGGAGCCAGTCTTTGTTGTGTGAATGGTGATTCTCTTGGTATGTGAGTCTGAAGCTAGGCTGGGCATGGTGATACAGGCCTGTAATCCCGGCATTCTGGAGGCTGAGCCAGGGAGATCACCATGAGTTCAAGGCCAGTCTGGGCTACAAAGTGAGTCCAAGGCCAGCCTGAACTACATAATAAAACTCTGTCTCAAAAAAACCAAAACAACAACAAAAAAAGTCAAATCTGAATAGGAGCTTGGAGCTGTCAATTCCAGCAGCATATATTTGCATATGCTGCTGGTCCTGGCGAGTGAGCAGGAGGACCCTTTGACCCTGAAAACTTTAGTCAAATGAGAAGATAGTCCACTTTAGCCATCCACTGCTACATTTAAGCTAAACAGTTCTAGAACTTCTTTGGGGAATATGACCTGGAACATTTGTATTAATACACTGGGTTTATACCAATAGATATCAAGGACAGGAAAGGAAACACTGCAACGTGTTTCAAGGAGAAAGGATTTAGCAGAAGGACTGAATAGATACAAAACTGCCTAAACAGCCAGATAGTGAGGACTGGTGCAGACCCCCCTCCTTGGATCTTGAATTTAGGGGTACACCACACCTGCCCGTGTGACAGTAACTTCCACTGAACATAAACTCTGACACCTCAGTTACCCAGAGCCACAGCCGCAGCATCATGGCCATTGTCTCTGAGATATTTATGTGAGTTTAATTAGCAGAACTTAGATGGAAAGGAGATATGGAAATTTGTTTCAACGAAGTGCTTCAACTTTCTGACCTCGCTAAGCAAAGAAAGGATGGAACAGAACTGTAGGGAGAAGATCTACCACATTGCTACAGTTTTTAAAAATTGATTTCCCTAGGATTTTATTAGTAAAGCCTCTCTGTTGAAGAGAAGACACTCTTGTCTATGACAGGTTAAAATCATAGTAAGATTAAAGTGCACTAAAAATTGCATGTTTTCATTTTAAAATCTTATTTATATACTTACAGACAATAAAAGCTTCTGATTTTGATATAGATTATGTGCGTATTGGATAGTGTCCTGCATTGTGCATCGGTGTACTTTGCATGCAGAATAGCTCCATTCTTGCCTGTACACTGCCTCTGTATTCAAGCCCGCTTCCTGTCTGTACGCCCCTGCTAACCGCTGCTCTGTTCTCTGTCACTATTAGCTTTGCTTTTTCCAAGTTGTCATATAAAAGGAATTACGCAGTACTTATTGGATCTGACATTAGTAGAAAGCATTTGAATTTCATCTGTTATGGGTAAAAGTAATCCCTATCTTTTTATTGCTGAACAGTATGCCATTGTACGTATCTGCCATTCTTGGCCCGTGTTTCGAAAGCATCACATACTTTGTTTAATGAAAGTCTCCATTTTTTAATTTTTAGTTTTTGCTGTGCTGGGGATTGAACTCAGGATCTCACACATGTTAGACAAGTGCTTTCCACTGAGTCATTTCCCTACTCTTTTATGTATTTTTTTCAACCCGTGGGTGTTATGAATACCACTTTGTCTCCTGCTCATGATTGAAAACAAGATGGAAGAAAAAGAAAGGAAATGTTTTCTCTTTCCTGGGTGATTTCAAACTAAGTATTCTTTACTGATATTAATAAGGCTTTTAGTCTAATTATGATTTCTGAATAGGGGCAGGATAATCAGACAAATCTCGAAGGATGGAGCGCCCCCTGTCCTTACCTTTAGCTAAGCCGTGCTACCTGCTGCCTGCGCATATGCCCATCATTTTTCTAACAAATTGAAATACTTTCTAAATGAATATTTGTTGATCAGTTTTAGACTAGAACTGAAAGGTTAGGGAAGGCCACCTCAATTTTCATTTGAAAAAAAAAAAAGGGTTATTTTTTGGGTTCTTTTCACAGAAACAAGCCTTTTCCTCCAGACAAATTTCAGCATATTTTTGATGACTCATTGTAGAAATTGATTTATCCTTTAGAAAAGGAGAAAACACTATTAGCCAACAGCTAAGAAAAGAAGTTACATCATCCAGCGTCCAGTTCCTAAGGGCTGCCTTGGGTTGGATGTAATTATCCGGTTTGGATCCTTCCATCCCCAGGGGACTGAGCTTTCAACGCTTTTCTGAAGAAGGTTCTGTGCTTGTTCATTATCTCCAGTTTCATGGTTGCCTACTCCAAGGTGTACGCGAGAGCAGAACCCTGACAGGTGCGCTGAGCTGTCAGAGATAAAGGCACCAAGAAGCTTGTTTCTGCCTCCTGCAGCTCAGACCTACTGGGAACTATATTTATTATCTCCCAGCCTTATCAGGTAGCTAGTATTATTTTCAGTATCTAGAAATTAAGGAAGCTGAGAAAGAAGAAAGTTAAGTTCCTCCCTAGGGTCCAAGAAGTTCTTCCAGAAGGATTTTTGAATGTAGTACTGTCTGCTAACAAGTCTATGCCTAATCGCTAACTAGAGGTAGTGGTTTTCCTTTCCATTTATGCTTGATGTCATTCAGGAGGCACGGACACTGTCAGTGCTAATTTGCATGCATATAATTATGTGCGTGCATAATTTAGTACTTCTATAATTAAGGCAATACCTGCTTATCAGATTACTTTCCTGTAAATTGTTCCAGAACAATGTGAGTCATGAGTTAATAGTGCCTCCTGCATAAAAAGCTTGGTGGACCAGTGAGATTGCTACTCAGAAGCATTGAGCTTCTGCCAAGAAGGGTCACCCAAATGGCAAATGCAATGGGATTCTTCGTAACACTTGTACCTAGAGTCAGAAGTCACATTGAACATCCGGGCTAACTAAATTACTTGGGGCTTTTCCCAGTGTGAGTGTGGGCTTATTGGATTTTGGAGGGACATGATTTGATCTGACTTCTTACCACAGAACTTTGTTGCAATGGGATTCTGCTATACCATTTGAAAATAATTGGATAAATTAAATCAGATTAAGGCTCAGTACTTAAAACCTTGCAACAAGTGCTTTAGTTCCGCCAATGGGGATGCTGACTGGCAGTGAGGCATCCACGATGCAGCTTCGCCAACATTTCAGCTGCTGCCGTGGTCAGCACGGCAGCTGCTGGCTCCACCTTGGCCTACAAAGAGCCTGTCTATCTCCCCCATCACTTCTTCTCTTCCGGAGTAAGCCAAAACTGCAGTCGATGTCAGCCTGCGCAGCCCTGAATCTACCACATTCATTGTAGTGGATCTTGTACTTGCTATGTGCATTTGTGCAATGCAGATGAGCTGCAAGAGCTCTGGCTTGGGCGTCATCAATTCAACTGGATGTGAGTGTGTTCTGCTCCTGTGTACAAGCAGATGAGACAAACTTGGTAGTGAACACACTCTTAGGACAGCATGGTCTGGTGACAGGCGGTGAGATCATTTGTTCTTTATGCTTCGTTCACTATCAGTGATGAACTTGACTTACCTGTGAGCTCCTGCTTGCATAACTATTTTTCTCTTTTCATTTGGGCTCTGTGGATATCCCGTATAGTGCTGGATACATAGTAGGTATTTTCTGTGCTTTGTTCAATGAAAGAACTCTACAGTTGAGTAATAATATACCCCTGTAATTCAGAGGACAGAGACAATTCAGAAAGATGGAAATCTTCAATTGGTTTTAATCTTCGATGTACATTTGATAAAAAAACAATGTGTTGTACATTGTTTGTGAAAACAGTGGACTTGATCATAATTTCAAGTATCATTCAGGAGTCAGTATTAGTAATGATGCACCTGCTTTTGCAAAGCACTTAATCAAAGAAAAAGAAACCCTACAAAATGAGCATAAAATGATACCACTACTCCTTTTATTATTACTCCTGCCTAACATTTATTAAGCAATAACTAAACATCAGCCCTTCTCAGTTATTTCTGTATCGTCTTTTATTCCTTCAAAACAACCCTTTTGATTTAGGCACTGTGATTATTCTCATTTTACTAATGTGGAAACAGAGACAGAGAAGTTATGTTACCTTTTGAAGATCACACAGTGGTGAAAGGTTTCCCTAGCATTTGAATCTAGGCAGTTGGCTACAGAGCCCATACTCTTATGTGCTGGTCTCTGATTGGAAGAGAGAAACGGGATTCCACGTGAGCTCTACAGTCCATGGTGTTGGTTTGTAAAAGCTTCTCTGAGATAATGGTATTTGTATGGAATCATGGATGATGCATAGAAATTATCCAAGGGAAGAAAGCAGAAGACAAGAGTATAAGATTGTGCTCTTTGGATGGAACATCGTACCTACATAGTCATTATGTTTGGAGAAAGAGAGAGACTGAAATAGAGACAGAGACACAGAGAGAGACAGAGAGATTGAGAGGCAGCAGAGACAGAGACAGAAGCAAAGAGACAGTGAGGATTGGGTAGGGTGACAAGAGTGACACCAGAGTCATGTTATATAAGTCTCTGTCAACCTGTGTTACTAAATGTTGGCTTTTATCTTGTGGGTGGTGGTAAGCCAAGGTAGGACTTTTTCAGGTGACATGATAAAACTTATTTTTTTTTAAATGTACTTAGTACAGAGTCTACAGGGTCTCATTATACAGATTGGACTTGTAGTGATCCTCCTGTTTTTCAGCCTCCCAAGCTCTGCGATTACAGGCATGCACACCACCACACCCAGTCTCAACTGCCATCTCAGCGCACCCCAGATCCAGGGTCGGCACAGCATGCAGGGAATCAGACCCTAGTCCCTGCACTCTGCCTAAGCAGTTGCATTAGTCTACTGAGCTATCTGACCAGCCCTATATAATCTACATTTTAAGAAAACTTTGCAGAGACTTTGGGTAGAGATTTAAGGAAAGGGTCACGGGACAATTCCAGGTGGAAACCTTAACTCAGAGGTGACACAAACTTGACCCAGGGTGAGGTTGAAAACCAAGCAAATTCCAGGGATCCGGGGGGTAGAATCAGGGCAACTTCTTAAGTGACTGGGTACAAAGGGGAGTGAGTTTAGAGAGAAAAGTTCGTTTTAGAATATTTTGAAGAATAAAATTCTAATTTCATGGTTTCTACTATAGGTTAGCATTTTATTATTCTTACAGTTTATTTCCATAGAGAAAGGAAGGGGCAGGGCAGATGTTAGAGGAACAGGTGTACATGTTTTCTACAGAGGTTTGGTCTCTTGGACTTTTGTTTGTAATGCTGCATTTCTTGAGGGGATGCTACCTATGTTTGTCAGAAACTTTACATACACGTTTCCTTCAGTAAGCACTTAAGAATAACAGTGCTAATTCCTCTAATTTGACATTAGGAAAAAAGGATGAAACAAAATCTTTATGCCAGTCCTTGTTAGCATAAAGACTGAAACCCCTGTGCTGTTAAGGCAGCTTGACTTTTACCTCCCCAGTAATCACATCCTGACCCTGTTCTCTATAGAGATGTAAGCATATGCTTGAAGTGGGAAGTGTATGAGCCCTTGTGTTTTTGATGAGGAGCAGCAAAAGCTATTTTTGCTGGTATTTGGTAGCATATATTCATAATGGGAACTTCTGTCCTTCAGAGAACCAGAGTGTTGAAGAAGAACCTTTCTCCTGGGCTGGTGAGATGGCTCAGTGGTCTAAAGCACCTACTTAGAACAAGCTTAGAAAAGCACAGGGACTGTGGTTCAATCCCCCAGCACCACATACCAGCCAGCCGTGCCCCCTGGTGGGCTGAGCTGGCCACACACACACAAATAAATAAATAAAATTAAAAAAAATAGTAATAACAATAAAGTTCTAATCTTAAAAAAAAGAACCTTTCTCCTGTCCCAAGAAAACCAGGCCTTGTGTTTTCCTGCCTTGATTCTGCCAAGGAAACAACAAGTTTCCTTGTTCCTGGGAAACAGGAACTGTGCTTCTTCTTAGGCCTCTTGTCTTTACTGATAGGCTTTATCTGTGATGTAGGGGCAAATAAGTAGATCCTATAAATATACCTCATTAAGTTTTCTAGACAATGTCTGTCTTCTTTAAGATTTTTAAAAATCTGTAGGAATGATTTGACTCTTTTCCTATTCCCTCGTTTAATTGTGTAATGTTTAATCACTTTAAGTATGTAACAGATATCATACTTATGAGGCTTTCACTTTAGAGCTTTTTGAATGTAACAAAGGCTGTCTAAAATTTTACCACATTGGGGGAAATCTGATTTCTACCAATACACAAATGATGATTTCTGTTTCTTATGAAATACTGGGTGGAGAAGAAACAGGTGATGTATTAATCACATGAGAACTTGTTGATATGAGGGCCGTAGAATTGAGGAGAAAGTTCATGGCATGCTTACTGCCAATATTCAGTACTTCACGACCTTTCCATGAGGTTTTGTTAGGGACCTTTTTGCCATAGACCAAGAAGGTAAGAGTGGGAGTTTTAAGCATACTTGTCCAGTATTGTACCAGGAAATGGTGTAGTGAGTTTGGACCTAACTATATTGACTTCAAAGTTTGTAAGGATGCCTGTGGGTCTGTTTCAGGAGACACTGCATTAGGAAGGCAGGGGGGATGATGGAGGAAAGGAAGGAGAAGAAGAATATTGCATAAGTGAGATAGCTGCTGAACAAAGAGGGATGTATGTGCTCCAACATGCTTCAAGTTTATTTTCTTCCACCTAAATATACTGGGCAGGATCAAGAGCTGGTGGGCCTGCCCTGTGTTTTCTGCTAATGAGGAATCCAGGCTGACAGGAGCTTGAACATGTAGCTTCCAAGTTCCACTGGAGATGAGCTCAAGCTGAGAGGAGAAGATCAACAGGAGGGATGAACAGGCTGGGAAGGATTTTCTCAGCCATGCCTACATGGACAGGGATCACCTTGGTTCACATTGCATAGGCTAAGACTCAGGTGTGGGCCTCAGAAGAGGAGGACTAATAAAAGAATTTTACTCAACTGTCAGGAAACAATGTCATGAGTTCCTGTTAGAGTCAAGTTTCTGTGTACATATTTATATCTTCATTCTCTTCTGAGAGGAGGATTATTGTCTCATTTTACAGAGCAAATACTTGAGATCTGAAGATTTGCCCAAGGTCATTCAGTAGTAGGTGGCAGAGGCCTAACTCTAGCTGGCTCCGCTGCATGCCTCAGCCTTGCTTTTTCTTCCTACCCTTCCTTGCACACTGTTTCTACCTCTAGCTCACTGCCATAGCCTAGACCCTTGATAATAAGCAATCCCTCAAAGTTTTAAGTACCAATTTAATTGCATTCTACTTAGTACCCATGGACTGGAAGCCTGGAGTTCACCAGTGAGAGTGTTAGACATACACAGCTTCCATCCCCACCCTAGACCTAATGAATTCACCTGTAATTTTAGCAGGATCTCCCACTGCCCTGGTAATCTGGTTCTGTGGTGAGGTCTGAGAGGGCCCAGATGAGGCTCCTGGAAGCCAAGTTCTCAACCCTATGTGCTATGTAGTAGTCACTTTCATTCCAGGCATGAGAAGAAGAGAGTTTGGTTTGTGCTGGTCACATAAAGTTATAACCACTTGAGTAAAATTTCAGCTTTTCTGCAGAGTAAACACATTTAAGCTAGGAAGGACAACTTAGCAACATAATATTGAAAGAATTCTCAGTTTATTATTTTGTAAAAAGCATGAAGCTGTGTCTATAGATAGACCAAATAGGCCGAAGCAAAACAGAATAAAAAAGAACTTTGCTGCTTTGATTTGCAGATAATGATTTGATTTTCTGAAAAGAACAGCTTTGTTTCTATTCCCTTAGAACATAAAAATACGGAGTTCTTAGCTTCTTCACTTCAGCCCATGCAGTTTCTCTTCCGTATGATAAAGTTAGGGCAAAAGCAGATCAAAGACACACACTGTCAAACCATCTGACCTCCAATTCCAGACTCCCCACAGTAGACCAATTACCAACCTATCAGCTGTTAACCTTGCACTATAACTACAAAGGGGCAGCTGCTAGTTACATTCTTAATGGTTCCTAGTGTCAAGGAGGATCTTTCCTCTGGTGCAACCGGATCCCTTATGAGTCACATGGAGATAATTTGTTGTAGAGCACTATTCACTTCAGAAAGGAGTGGAGAAGGAGACTAATCACCAGAGGGGCCCCAGTGTCATGGCAGATGACATGGACAACTTTCCCATCTCAATGGTGTGGGGCCCCAAAGCCCTGTTCAAGGGACACACAGACCAGGCAATACAGTTTTAGAGCAAGGTAACCATCCTCTGAAAGTTTTGCTCTCTTGATTATTTCACTCTGTGATTTCTCTAAAATAAACAAATTAGGAACACTCTGATCTAGTGCCTGACATGGGGCACCCACAACAGGACTGTTGCCTTACAAGGTAACCACTGCGTGCTATTTTTGTTCAATTGAATGTCATAAGTCACTCAGGATGAATGCTTCCCTCATGCATTGTTGGAGCCTTGGACAGTGAAAACAGAAAGTCAGTTAAAGTCAGAGCAAACAAAATTCCACCCATGAGGAAGCTTTAAGGTTACAGTTCCTGGCTTCAACCTGTGCAGGGTGGGAGGATGACTTGCGTCCAAAAGGCTGAAGCTCATGTTGGCGACCTACTGCAAACTTAAGTGCTCTGTAAATCAAGGAAGCGATTTGTGATTTTCATGCTAGTGTATTTCATTACAAATTGAAAACAAGGGTGCTAGTGCTCTATGGGCAGGGTTTTCAGGCAGGATTTGATTTTTAAGAACAACATCTGATGGGAGGTATGTAGCACTTAGGTGTAACATCCAAAAGATAATCTTTCAAGTACCTTTATTCAAGAAATGCATAAAATATCTATCTTTCTATGTATTTATTTACTCACTACTAAGCACTGTGGTCAGTCCTCAGTGTGCATGCATCTACCAGCACCCTAACAAGCGCTAATTGAGGAGATTATTGTACCCTGCCTGCAGCTTCAGGCAGCTGCCTAAGATCTCTGAGCCAGCAGATCTAAGTCCTAGGGTTCCACTGCTGTCCACTGTAGCTGCTGTGTAATTACTGCAATGACCAGATGGCAGCTGACATGCAAAATGAGTCTTATTATCCTTACGTGGCCTGACTAGCCTGGTTATAATGTTCACCCGATGTCGATGATGCCAGGAAGCGAATAACTTTATGAAACTGTGAGAGAAACTGGAGGTGTGTTATTTGGTTAGAGGCTAGGCAATCTCTAAGGACAGATTTCAAAACTGAGCCTATTTTTTTTTTTTTGCTTTTGTTTTGCCAGCATCTTTGCATCTGTAAGTACATACTGAGTGCTTCCTAGGTACAGCAGTAGTTCAGAATACACAGAAAGGAATTCATGTCCCTGTGCATCTAAACATGGTGTTAGGCTTGGACATGAGCTTGAGATATTTATAGTGCTTGATGGAAATATGCATTACCTCGGACAGGGGCTGTGAGAGTCAAGAAAAGAGGGGATTAGAAAGTTTTAAGGACAAGTGATCGGAGGATAAATAAGGTTATAGGATGGGGAGATGACTGGGTGTGGGATTCCTTTTAGGTGTCGAGAACAACAGAAAATAGAAAAGAGTATCGTAAAGAAAGATAAATTTAAACTTTGAAATAAGAAATATAGGGGCATCAACTGTTGATTTTTCTAAGCAACTCCTAATGAGTTTATCATTATGCTGATAATTTATTATAAATACAAATAAGAAACATTTAAAATTATGAGCCAGAATATCACTTCATGCCTCATAAAAGTGTGCAAAGATTACAAGTCAGTTAAAAAAATACTTTTTTAGCAGTCTATCGCCTTAACCACTCAGCCACCTTGTCCCCAAAACAATACTTAAAGAAAAATCAGAAACTACATAAAAGAGGCAAAAGAAGATAGTTGTCAGGAAGCTGACAGCCAGGTGAAACTCATAGCTAACATCAGAGTATTTTTTGTCAGATCTCATGCATTTTGTGTCTGTTCCTCTTCTGAATAGTTGAGATTGTGTATTACATTGTACCTTTTTATTTAAAATAATAGGACCCCCATTTACCCACAGTCTGAAAAGCTCTTTGAGCAATCACATCTAATGGCCTTGCCCTCTTCCCATCTTGTGTCATTGTCACAGTTGGCTGTACCCCACCCTCCCATGGCAGGTTTAGTGTTGGGAGCTTCTGCTGCTGCAGAGAGACTGGCTGCTGGCCAGCTGTTTGCAGACAGCTCAGCCAAGGCACTTGCACAAAGCTGACAGGGAGGGACTGGCTTGTTCCTCTGCTGGGAACCAGAAGGAGCCAACAGGCTGTTGTGCCCAGAACAAGTCATGGGACTAGAAGAGGAGACTCTGGAGCTTCTGGTGGTAAAAATTAATTATCATTTTAGGTCATGGTCCATGATCAACGTGATCAGAAGGACCTACTGACTGCTGGCCCTCAGGATAGACTCACTATATTCCAAGGCCCTTCAGTACTTTTTCCATTTCCTGGGGAAATTGGGACCCAAAGCTGGCTCTTCACATTGGACTGTCCAGTGGAGGAGTCAGGAAAATATATCAAAGGGTCAAGGTCCCTTGTTAACCTGAAAGATAGGATAAGCAAGGGCCAGCAGATCCTAGAGGGCAGGAAGGCTCCCTGTGTTAGCATCAGTGAATTTCTCATCCCTTCTATGCTGACATTACCAGCCCAGAAGACATTCTTTCCAGGAGGCATAAAAGTCATACCTGCCCTGGTTGGACATTTTTGCTCGGGACTTGTTCCTTCTGTACCCTGAACCTGTACTGTTGCTCATTTGTTCTTGTCCTTTTGTCCTGTCTTTCCTCATGACATTTCACTCTGAGAAAAGACAATGCAATTATCTAAAATTCTCTCCAAACATGCTGTAGCAAATTCAACTGTAAATCTTTCATCAACTCCCTGCAGGAGGTGGGGGTCTCAGCAGTGTGATTCCCAGTGCTGAACATGTGTTCCTAATAACAGCGCCTGGAGGCATGCTTGAGTTAGAGTTCAGCAAAGGAAGGAGACAGGAAGGAGACTCTTAGCTTAGGGCAGAGAAACATCTGCTCGGAGAGATCAGAAAAAAGTTTAAAAAGGTGTACCACATTTTACATAATAGATGCTGTTTTGAACATTTCTCTAGAATTTCTCATCTTAAATTATGTTTAAGACTTTCTCAGTAACTTCACTTTCTGCTATGAGAAATAGCAGCATTTCATAACAGTTTGGCTTTCTAATTCTGAGATGAGGCTATCTCTGTTTAAATATTGGCTTCACCTTTCGGGAGCTTTGTGACTTTGGACAAGTGATGTAATTCCTTCAGGCCTTAGTTTCCCTGTCTACAAAACTAACCCAATAATGACACTTGCAAAACAAAACGAACAACAAAAACTCCTTTGTACAGACAATGTGTGATAATATTTTAGAATACAATATTGAAATTGAACCCTTAAGCATGTTACTATTCATAATTTGTGAAATAGCAAGTGATATTGTGTGTGTAAAAAAACTAGAATATTATTATTATTATTTTGCTATGATCCAGGTCTGTCAGACTAGCTACAATAACATATGTAAAACAATTCCTGAGGGCTGGTGAGATAGCTCAGCTGACTAAGCACCTGCTTTGGCAAGTGTAGGGACCAGGGTTCAATCCCCAGTCCTGCATGCTGCACTGGACCAGTCACTGAAGCATGCTGAGCCAGCAACCGAGTCTGGGTGTGGTGGCGCAAACCTATAATCCCAGCGTTGGGAAGGCTGAATATAAGAGTGTTACTATAAGTCTGAGCTGCGTAGTGAGACCTTGTACCAAATACATAAATGAAAAACACAAAATGTAGGAGACACTTCCAGGTCCTCGTCTTGGTCCAAGAAGCCAATATTTGCAATCCCAAAGTTACGTTATTGGAATCCCATCAAATTGATTCCAATCTACCACTTACAATGCAACCCACGGCGAAAATAAAGACACTAAATTGTATCTTCAATCATTGAGGAGTCAAGCGGCTCTAAGTCCAGCCATGAAGATGGCTTTCTGGAACCAAGAGAGCGACCCAGGGCCTCACCCAGTTTTATTCAGTGGGGGAGTGGCTTGAGGATTGACTGAGAACTGTGGGAAAGAGACTACTATGAGCTGAGCTAGGTGGGCGGCCTAAATTTACCTCTGCGATATGCAGAGAGGATATGCAGAGAGAGTAATCTGCAGTATATAGTATCTAATGTTTTGGTAAGTCTGGTGCTTCAGCTTTGGTGTAGCCTTTCAAGTCCCAGGAAGTCATAGCCTCAATCTCGAGGCTCGATCCCAGCTGGCACCGCGGAGCATTAGCTCTACCGTCCTGTCTCAACCTGGCTCACATTAAAGAGCAGCAGGTGTAGGTTACCAGGGAAACACGCATGCCACCTTCAAAGACTATCACCAGCACCTCAGCTAGACCAATACACATTGCTTAAGGCCAATTGAAGGATAAACAGAAGTCCTAGCCAGCTCTGTACATAACAGTACAAGGAAATAGGGTCAGGCTCAGTCAAAATGGAGACAATCGCTCTTCTTTCAAGGAGAGCTGCTCAGGTGGTCCTCCACAACAAAACAATGTATGGTTTATTAGGTAAAAGTGATGATATGAAAATGCCCTAGGGGCTGGGGAGATGGCTCAGTGTAATAAGCGCTTCTCTGGCAAGTGCAAGGGCCTGAGTTCAATCCCCGGTTCCGCAAAAAAAAAAAAAAAGAAAAAAGAAAAAAGAAAATGCCCTCGACTAGGACATTATGATACTAGTTGAACTGAACTATGGAGCTAAACAGATGTATAAATACAACTGAATTCTAAAATGTTTTTGTTGTGTTTATCACAATATTTTAGTACCTAAATTTCCCCCCACAAGGTAGGGCATGTTTTTATATTTAGAATGATAGTCTCTGTAGTTAGTCTGAAAGGTGGAGCTGAATGTTTTTCGAAATTGAATTGAGAATGAGTCAAGGATTAGGTTCCTTAGAAAACTGTCTATGGTTATCAATGTCTTTTGTTATTATTTATATTTTAAAGATGACTTTAAAACCTGAAGCATACTTTTAATAAATGTTACATGATTACATTACTTATCCTGATGTCAACTTACTAACAGGATCAGGTGCTTAAGTTCAACAAAAAGTAAAACATACAGAAGTGAACAGTTCTGCCAGATGCTGCAATGACTCTTGTACATTCCTTGCTATAAAATGCTGTCATAAAATCCAAAGGCCCTCACTCAGTGACTTAGCTGTTCTGTGTGTCCACATAGTCTCAGTCTTACTCATGTTTCTGAAGAGAATAGAAGTTATAAATAAGAACAATGTGGGAGAAAGCAAAGCAAGCCTGACATCCAGAGGGATCTGGAATGAGATGTAGACGCAGGGCCTTATTACATGGCTTGGTGAACATCATCCTTTCCTCATTGAGTTATTTACTCCTTCCTTAAAGATTTTCTGATCATCCATTTAAGTACCCATCACTCTTTGAGGTGCAAGATTTGGAGGAGCCAGCAGAAGAGATTCAGAGATGAATGAGATGCAAATTGTTCCCTGTGAAAATTCTAACAGTAAAGGCAACATTTTTGTGTTTGTAATAATTAGTGGCCATCCAAAAAAGTGATGTCACAGTTGTATGCCTTGCTTGAAGAAAAATCATAGGTAGTTGACTTTCATTTTAAATTATATCCCCGTAATCTACTCTGGGTTGCTGTGCTAGTTGCTAATTGCTGCATTCTTTCTTTCTCTGAATTTCCTTTCTTCTCCCTTTAATTTTTAAAATATTGTTCAGTGACAGCATTTCTATAATGTGATCACATTGCCTGCTCACCTGCTAGGACTGTGCTCCCCCATTCTACTCTTTGTATTTCAACAGCTGTGTCAGCTAGCTTTCACTGTGTAACAAATCACACCAAAATTTTGTGAATTTAAAAAGCAATCATGTTTTATTCTTCACACTTCCATGTGTGTATTGGTGGATTGGCTGGACATGCATGGTTCATTGAGAGCTGGGTGATCTCAGTTAGGGAGGTCTCAGCACATATCTGGGGCCTCAGCTGAAATCGCTAAATTGACTGAATCTTCTCCATGTGTGGCCTGTCACCTTCCATAGATTTTCCCATCCTTTTAAACTTGGTGGCCGCAGGGTTCCAAAGACAAGCAAGCAAGAAAGCTCCAGAGTGCTAGGGATGTTCTTGCCTCTTATTTATATGAGGCCTAACCCATTCCTGAAACCCGTGTAACAGCACAGTTCCCATGCCTTGATGGTAGAAGCTGCAGAGTCACATGGCAAAAAAGTGCAACACAGGTTTAGGAAGATTTTGTGACCCTTGAGGGGATGGTCTACTGCACCATGAGAAGAGGCAGGGAGTGGAAGGACACTTCTTGCCCATGACTGGCACTCCCCGCCCAGGTGGGGCATTGGGTGTGCCAAGGAGGATGGTGAGCACAGCATTCTACGCTATTAGGCATTTTGTCTGTCTCAAATGACAAAGTTATATCTCTTTTATTTTCCCTTAACAAAGTTCATTCAGG
Organism: Octodon degus; assembly: GCF_000260255.1. Taxonomy (NCBI): domain Eukaryota; kingdom Metazoa; phylum Chordata; class Mammalia; order Rodentia; family Octodontidae; genus Octodon; species Octodon degus. The sequence continues at coordinate 8,022,750 of NW_004524636.1, forward strand.
CTTGGCGATCAAGCCATATTGAGACACTCCGAGTTTCCTAGGTTCCCTCTTTCACACTTACATGACTGGAGACTGGTCTTATAAGAGGGCAGAGTGTTGTATGAAGTGGTTTAAGTCGTCAGAACTGAATAATGTCTCGACTCCCACCTGCTGGCTACAAGGTCTTCCAGCATGTTGAGAGACTTCCTAGAGAGTCTTCCTGCCTGAGTCTCCCTTAGCAGAGCACATCTCTTTTGTCCCCAAATTCATGCAAAGAGATAGTTTGTGCTGAGTGGTCATCCTGCCTCCAGGACTTTGCTGAATTCGAATTCCTTAGTATGGGGTCTGTGCTTTACCCACTAATGTGTTCTTTATGGCGTATAGTCTAGAAGAGACACAGTGAAGTCCTTAATAAACAATCCCTTGATAAAGAAGGAAGAGGCTGTTTTTAACTGTAATATCCTAGTCCATTCCCTTGCATTATATATTGTAATGTTCTTTTTTGTAAGTATTTAGTACAGGGTCTCACTGCACAGATCAGACTTGTAGTGATCCTCCTGTTTTCAGCCTCCCAAGTGCTGGAATTACAGGTGTGTGCCACCATACCCAGCCTACATTGCCATCTCAGCACACCCCAAAGGTGGAACTGGCACAGCACACAGGGGATCAAGCACTGGTCCCTGCATGTGCCTAAGCAGGCGCTTTAGTCCACCGAGCTCTCTGGCCAGCCCTGTGATGTTCTTAGCTGTGCTTTTCTCAGAACCTCCAGCCACCATCAAGTGTGGTTTACTCTGTTGATTGTTGCATTACAGAACTTGAGGCACAATTGTGAATGGACTCTGTAAGGTGAAGAAGAAAGTCTGTGTGGATAGAGTCCAGTGAGGATGAGAAAGGAAGAGGAGGTGAAGGGAGAGGCGTATGAGGCTGCATAAAGTAGGGTCCTGTGGTTCATCATGTACACCAGCTTGTGTCCCAAGCAAAATGAGGAATCAAGTAAATAAAGGGTAAAATCCAAAAGTATTGAGGTTTATATAGGTTTGGTATGGAGGATTATATGAGGCTGAGAGCCCATATATAGGATGTATAGCTTTGGCGAGATATAAAAGAGAGAAGGCTGTGTCTCTACTCCATGTTCTCTTTGCTTTTCTTCCCTCCCACATTAAAGAGATCCTTTGCCTGATTCTCTTCTCCCACTTTTAAGATTGACTTGATGTTAGAAAATCATCAATATCCATGAAAATACTCAATGTTGTTCTAGCCTGTGCAGAAATGCGTCTTCCACTTAGACAGATGACTAGATCAAAACACTTTTACTGACAACTCCTGCTGTTCTACCAGATCTAATTTGTTTAAAGAATGTATCCCCTATTTGCATATTGCTTTTATCATAATTTAAATTCTCAAAACAATGTTAGTTTCTAGATCAGATCTAGATAGCTTCACTTAAATTGTTTCAGTAAAGTTCAAGGAACTTTGTGATGTGAATAAGAAGGTGTGGTAGCTATTTGATTTATGAGGGCTTTGATGTCACAGAGTTTTAAATGGGACAAGCAAAGTGAAAGGTTGCAATTTCTAGCAGGGCATAGTTACATGCATGAAGATATTTTCTTTTTCATGAATTCGTTTTCCATGAAAAAGCCATCAAAAGCAAGTAAATGGCTCTTATGGTAAAATCCCTGGAAATAATAAAACCAGTGACTATATTTAGTGTTAGGTCCTAGGAGAACTTCATAAAGTATTTCTTCTAATCTATTTCACAAGGTGGGAAGTGAAAGACTCAAGTAAGTGCAGCTCTGCAGAGCTGTTGAGTGGACAGATGATTCTGAGATGGGCTGGTCACAGTGGAGGCCAAGCACATGTTTTGCTGCAAAGGCTGGAAAGCTCTGGAGCTGCTGGAACAGCTGTACTGTCTATGTGAAATGAAATAGCTCCATAAATCTGGAGGAACCTATCTTGTTCCCAGCATATTCAACATGCATCATCTCTTCTTCCTTGGGAACCTTCTTAAAAGTGACATAGATATGCTTATTTTCAGATGTAGAGACTTTCTGAATACATTGTGTGACATGCTCTTCTGGTTTTACTGTAAGTGATTGAACCAGGGCATGAAGTTAGTGCTTTCCACTGAGACTGCATATTTTGGCATGAAGCACTTCTACGGGTCTTGTAGAACTAGGAGGTTTCTGGTAGAACTATGTGTATTGATGGATATTTGAAATTAGCTGGGAGATTAGGGTTTTTTTTATTTACTTCTTAGTCTGTGAGTATAGATGCCTTTGGTTGGGTGATTTATCAATAATCAAATAGGTTGAAAATAAAGTTGACACATTCGAGGTAAGTCTTCATTCCTTAGTCTTCACATCTTCTTTGTACAGTTTGACTGAAGAAGTGGGTACTAATTTAGCATCTGAGGCAATAATGGCCATAGTGAAAGGGGCAGATTTAAGTTTGGAAGGTACAAATTAGGAAAGGTTCAGCACCTGGTTTAGCCGAATGGCACCTAGCATCCATTTCTTCAGGCCTAAAGCCTTCATGTTCTACTAGCTAAGAGTAATTAAGGTCTTCACTTTTATTCCATGAGGCCAAGAAAGGACATACCAGTTCCTTGGCCATTTACTTAAGCCTTGAGATGTGACATACTATTTTGCAAAGAAATAGTAATGCATCTCCAGGTACTGCATCTTCTGTGAAACAGAACCACATAAACTGATGAGAGCCAAAGTCTTTTAAGACCTAGTCATTGATGTCATTGGGAGTCATAACTTCAGAGACAGAGAATTCTAGTGAAGTGTTAAAATCTATAATGAAGTAAATTAAGAAGTGCAGGCCCAAGGTCTAGTCGAGTTGAATTTGTGAGAGTATCTATCTGTAGACTTTCTGTCCCCTGGGATCTCTGCATCATTTTACAAACAGGGAGAGTATCTGTGGGTCATCTTCTTGGACACCCCACTGTGGGCCCGGAATTTTCTCAGCCTCTCACCAGGTCTCCAATCTATGAGTCAAAGATTACTCTCTATACAAGAATCTATGGAGATTCTAAATATTATGCGAGCTTTGGGCAGTGTTTCTTTCAAAAGGAAGCTTTAAGGATTTCTAGCCTGTTTGCTAACAATAATGCTTTTGTCTTTGGAAAAACCTCATGATAATAACTTCACACACATTACCAAACAACAGACAACTATGTCAGATAAACTATGCTCTTCCTATAATATATGGCTTAGAAAACTTAACATGGAAGACACATTGGGCCCCAAGACTGACGCACTTAGCATTACTGTATTTAAATCCTCATTTAGCTTATCCATGAGGAAATAGAAGAGATTGGGAAGATCGCTAAAGTTATTATTAGCACTTCAATTAGAATTTATCTTCAGACTACTGGTTTTCTTCAAAACATGCTAAGACCTTAACCATGTTTTATCTGAAATCTTTGTGAAAAGAAAGTGCCCATACAGAGTGAACTGTTTTGATAAGCTGGCTCCTGATTTTCAAGTATATTTAAAGCTAATCTCTAAGAACTAATATGCAATGATGCTGTTTTCTTGATTTTATTTCTATGAGCCACAGTTTTATCTCCCACTGCTTATCTGATTTGCAAATGATTGTGATGTTTGGATAAAGTTACTATTGAATCATGCCAAAACCTTAATAAACTTAGTGTTGAACTAATATTTCCGGTTCATGGGGAATTTCTGTATGATAAGATATATTTTAATATTATAGAAATGCAACAGTGACCTTTCCATAGAACCTTAATAAAATAACTTAAAAAAAAAACCTGCTGGATAGATGGGAACATTCTTGAATGAGAGTATGCGTGATTTAGATGCATCTCATGTTTTATCTTACATCTCATTTCTTTAGGTCTCTTGTATTTTTCTTTCCCTGATGCCGAACAACCATGATTTCCATAGTTTTAAACTAGAGAAAGGCAGAAATTTTCAATGATGTATTTTCCTGATGCAGAAGTTCATTGACTTGCTGCTGTTGTGGCTGTCTCCTTGATAATTCTAATGGCCTCCCAGTGGCTAAAGCAGAGGTAACAAGCTAACAGTGTCTCAAGTATGCTTCAGGTATTGAATTTTAAAATTCCATTTTAGGCAGGGGGAAGCGCGAAGCAGCTGGGGAGCAGCAGAGCTGTGTATAACGGATTGTGACAAGTGTTGACTCAGGACACCGTATCCAGTTTATAAAATAAGATGATGATGGTTTGGCAAACCAACTGCAACTTCCCAAAATTAACATGTTGGCCAGATTCCTGAAATTGAAATTCTTTGTTCCCAGAGACTGGCAACAGATGACCAAAAATGACCAAAATTTGAAGCCCGTAGCTTTGATTCTGTATTTGTTGTCAGTTCTCATTGAGGTTGGAAAAAAATCTTAGGAAGTGCAGTCAGTATGAATCACTGTTTTCTTTACTGCATTTTGTGGTCTCTCTGGTGGACTTGATTTGTTCAAAGCCATAAATCAAGAAGGAGATGGTGGCTGTTTCAGAGTACAAAGTTGTCCTTTTCATCAGCTCCAGGATGATTGGAGTTGGAAAATAAGACAGGCATTTTCCAAACAATCAGTCATTCTATTTACCACCTAAACTGTAGTTAATATTCTCATAGAGAAAAAAAAAATCAAGAAACATTACACTGCGTATTTACAACGAGGGCATGTTTAGACTTGGCTTCAGAGGAATTTGAAAAGAGACTCAAGCTGTCTTAGTGACAGGCACCTTTATTTTCTGGGAAGACATTAGTGAAGTATTTAATCTCCTCTCTCTCCAGTACAGACATTCCTTCAGTGATTTCCAGAGAAATCCATCAGAGCAACATAAAATCAAATCCATAAGGGAATCGAAGCATCTGCTCCAATAAGCAGCACACTTTGTTATGAAAGTGATTCTTATTTTCCAGGCGATGAGTAAGATCTGCATCCAGAGCCCACTCTTGTTTGGTAGGAGCTGAAGAACTCCCATTGGGCCCCCTGCCTTAAAAGTGCCACCACCTCCTGAAACACTCCAGCTGGGAACCAATCCTTTAATACACAGGTCTTTAGGGACATTTATCCAAAGCACATGAACCTCCAGGAGGACCCTTGCACCACTCATTGGTACGTGCATCTTTTAAATTGGATCTATTGTGCCAAGTAGCCCCATTGGAGTCGTGAGCTCATTTGAGGTTATACCTGGGTCTGAAGTCCTGGAAGGAGCATCAGTGGAGCTGTCTTGGGAGGCTGCTGAAATGAGACGTTCATTATCATTCCACTGCTTTGGAAGCAGGAACACTGAGAGCAAACAGAAGGGTAAGGGACAGGAAGTGGGGGAAGAGCCTCATGGGGAAAGAGGGTCAACAGAGGATGAACTGAAGGTGAGAGTTAAATTCTAGAGTGGTTAGGAAAGATCAAAACCAAGGTAAAAATAGAATTTAAAGACTACAAGCTCTAGTTGCTTAAAAAACATATTTTGAGCAGAATATTGGAGATAGATTCCATGGTAAAGATATTTATAGTAAATCAGTAGTTAGGACATCAAAAGCAACTCTTTTTTTAAAAAAAGAAATTTGGCAAGGTATTCTATGCTTGCTCCATAATCCCAACACTGAGGGAAACTGAGATAAGAGGATTGAAAGTTTGAGTCCTGCCTGGAAAACTTAGCAAAGCTCTTTAAGGTCTCTGAGTATGTATGAAAGAAGGAAGAAAGGAGAGAGAGAAAGAGAGAGACAGAGAGAGAGAGAGAGAGAGACAGAGAGAGAGAGACAGAGACAGAGAGAGAGACAGAGACAGAGATACAGAGACAGAGAGAGACAGACACAGAGAAACAGAGACAGAAAAGGAAGGAAGGAAGGAAAGAAGGAAGGAAGGAAGGAAGGAAGGAAGGAAGGAAGGAAGGAAGGAAGGAAGGAAGGAAGGGAAGGAAGATGTGTCACTATGGAACACTGTGATATAGGTAGCCAAAACAAGCTTTAATTATAATTCTTCTCTTCAAAACTTCAACACAAGGGCCAGCCAAATAGCTCAGCAGATTAAAGTGCCTTAGGCAGATGCCGGAGCCGAAAGTTCGATCCCTGGGCCTACCATGCCGGCCCACCCCCGGGGTGCACAAAGACAGTGATTGAGACTGGGAGTGGTGGCATGCGCCTGTAATCCCAGCTTTGGGAGGCTATAAACAGGTGGATCACTAAAGTCCAATCTAGTAGTGAGACCCTGAACACCCTGTAGACCCTTCCTTAAAATACAAAAACAACAACAACAACAACAACAACAACAACAACAACAACAACAAAACCAAACAAACTTCAATACATAACGATGAATTTTGTACGTACACAACGTTTTGTCCACAATATCTGATTTACTCATACTTAAATGTAATTTCATTTCTCATTTCTCTCAGGGGTTAGTTTCAAGTAGAACCAAAAAGAAATAAAAATAAAAATGTATATAATGGCTTAATCACACTTCTGATTTCACCAATTTTAAATATAAACAACTTCCTAAATTGTGTTAAAAATGCCCACTATAGGCATTCAGAAAATAATATTGTGGGCCAAGTAATTTCAAGAACAAGGGGCTAGATCCTGATTATTTATTAAGAAAACAGAATTTCTCTGTCACACTTAGAATAGTCTAAAAACAAAGCAAAGAATCAAAGCAATCTTTTAAAATGAGCAGTTATTTTATGAGGTCACTTAAGACGTTAAAGGATAACCAAAACTTTGATTTTGATGCTAAGATTATTTTGAGGTCATTTTAGGTAAGAATTGGCAAGTGATAGTAGTAAGAGCATTTCTTTTATTGGGCATTATTGAGTTTTGGTTTAACTACACCTCATTTAAACACCTTGAGTACAATCCCAGGAAAAGAAGGTTTTCCCGGCTGCTGGTCGGAGGCCAGAACTTCAGAAGCTGTCATTGCCCTAGAGCTGACTGACTGCACAGTTTTCTAAGTGTTGCTTTCCACGTTGTGCTTGGCATCAAGTAAAACAGGACATCCTTGTTGGATATCCCGGCAGGGAGCGCTCTGAGAAGGATGGTGGCTCCAAGGTGACAATCGCCAGGGCTGCTTCTGCTTTAGCACTCCAGGAGTTGCCATCCTCCTTCCCTTCCAGTCAGGGTATGGATTCCTCCTGGAGTGTCTTAGAAATGTGTCTGCAATCTTGCATCATTTCAGGGTATATTGGGTTAAACTTTTTCCCTAAAAGGGGAAAAAAAATAATCAATTGCAGACGCAGGACCAAAGCAGTTCTCAGTACCGTTGCTCATTACCACTGACACTTGGGATGCCAAGCACTTGCCTAACACAGGGCAAGGCGGTTTAGTTAAAGGACCTTGGTTTTGTTCTCTTTTTTCCATCCTGGCTTGAATGACAAGTCAGAGACATTTGCTAAAATAACATAGGATGTGGACTCTTGGGAGTTACTTGGCTTCCGACTCTCTGACCTCTGATATCCTTCCGGTTGCCTCCAGGCCTTGTTAGCGTGATGGATGTTTTTCAGTTTCTGTGTAAGCCATGGAAGCAAACACACTTAAATAACCCAAGGAAAGCACACATCTTATGAAAGCTTCAATTATTTGGGAGTTATTGACCTTACAAGCACTGGCCAAGAGGTTGGCATCTTGAAAGTGTGCTTTGATACTGAAGAGTTGTTCTAGAACTGCTATCGGGTCCTTCCTCTGCTATTCCCTCTTCAATACACAATAGCAATGCATTGTATGTCCTCTTCCTGGGATCAGCCTCCATGTGGTTTTCATTTACAACACAAAAACACTTTAAGAAGGACATATGTGGTCCTTAAATAGCGTGTCATTTATGGACTATAGTCCATTAATATTATAAATGAAATAATGTTTACTCAAAAGCTGAAAGAGCAGAAAAATGACTGTTGTCTGTATTTTATAGACTTCCTCAAAGTCATACAGCTGGGTGGGACAGAGCTGGAACTGGAATCCAACTAACTTGTCTCCCATGGCCCCTTTGTTTCCATTGGAGGAGGCCAAACAGGTCCTATTAATTTAATGTTAATTGTGGAAACAGTGTGGTGTATAAATGATTAAAATCACATCTGTTTTTAAAGAGTATGGCCAAATTATTTATAGAATCATAATATTTGGATATTTATGATTTACTTTTCTAATGTCATATTAGAAGATTTAACTCGAAGTGTGTGAAAATGGGTTCCACTGCATCAGAGGTAAGTGAAAGAGACTCGGCTTCTGTCACCCCGTGGGCTATGGGACAAAGCCCCGGATAGCTGTGCTGTGTATACCTAGTTTCTTTTCTTTTCTTTTTTTTTAATATTTTCATTGAGAAACAAATAGCAATGAGACAGTTTCACAGCCGGTTACTAGTACATTTTCAATAATTAATACATTGCATATTGTTGTCTTAGAGGTTATTCATTGTACAAGATGCAGACCTGATATCCTGTCTCAAACACTATTAGAACAAACCTCTCTATTCATTGAATTAAGAGAATGGAATTGTATGTTTATCCTAACTATTTTGAGTATACAGATACAAAATGGTAGTTCATTTGTATTCCAGTTTTTTGGTTAGTGTTGTCAGAGAAGGGCATTCTGCTGTCATTTAAATACTGCAGGTGCATTAATTCAGCAAAATATCATAATATAGTCCAATAGTCCATAATAGTAGTGAGTCTTCCATAAGACTGTCCATGTCCGAACTTGTTGACTTGAGCATTTTACAGCTCATCATATTAATATGGCTTTACTTTTTATACTTCATTTTCATACTTTTCTGCTGGATGGTTAAGACCAAGAAAGAGCAAGACCTATATAACAAGAAATGCAACTTTTGTATCTGATAAGGTTAGTCAAATCCCCTCAGGATTTAACCTGAAATCCTGTACCTCAGTTTGTAAATCCTTTATTCGTGTCGGCCATATGGATGAGTCATGGCCATTGCTTGACCAGTTTGCTCTCTGTGAAAGCCTGAGAGAGTGTTTTCTCTCCATGGGACTCTCCTTAGGCACACTCTGGATGGTTAAGGCCATCCAGATCATCAGTCACTTTCCTCTGTGGCCCCAAAATCTCCTTGATCAGAAAATTTGGGACACATTTGAGTTACAGGATGTTACAGTACAGGTTCTCCTATTTCCTGAGCTGTGTGGATTTAATGCAATCCCTAACAAACTACCACCAACATACTTCACAGACCTAGAGAAATCATTCCTAAAATTTATTTGGAACCAGAAAAGATCTAGAATAGCAAAGGCTATCCTGGGCAACAAAGACAAGGTAGGAGGCATTACAATTCCTGACTTGAACTTATACTACAAGGCTACTGTGATAAAATCAGCCTGGTACTGGCAAGAAGATAAACCTGAGGATCAGTGGAGGAGATTAGAAGATGCAGAAGCCTCTACAAACACACTCAGCCACTTTATCTTCGACAAAGGGGCTGAACATGCTTACTTGAAGAAAGATAGCCTCTTTAACAAATGGTGCTGAAAAAATTTGCTCTCTACATGCTGAAAACAAAAACTTGACCCAGGTCTATCACCATGCACTAAGCCAAAGTCAAAATGGATTAAAGATCTAAACATTAAAACAGAAACACTAAATCTCCTAGAAGAGAAAATAAGAATAACTCTTGAAGACATAGCGGTAGGCAAAGAGTTCATGAACAAAAATCAAATTGCACAGGTAACACTTGAAAGAATTAACAACTAGGACCTCTTCTTATTGAGAAGTTTTTGCATATCAAAATAAATTACCTCAAAGTGAAAAGACAATGCACAAATTTGGAAAAAAATCTTGATTAATAAGCACTCAGACAAAGGTCTGCTCTCTAGAATTTATAATGAATTTAAAAATGTCAGGGCCCCATAATTTAAAGACCCAATCCAGAAATAGGCATCTGAGATTAAAAAAACATTTCTCAGAGGACGAAATTAAGGAAGCGAATAAATATATGAAAAAATGCTCCACATCACTAGCCATCTGTGAAATGCAAATTAAAACAACACTGAGATACCATCTCACCCAAGAAAGAATGGCTATCATAAAGAAATCACCCAACAACAAATCTTGGAGAGGCTATGGGGAAAAAAGGAACCCTTTTTCACTGTTATTGGGAATGTAGACTGATGCAACCATTATGGAAATCAGTGTGGAGACTCCTTAAATAACTAGAACTAGAAATCTCATTCAAACCAACTATCCTCCTACTGGGAATTTTCCCAGAGGAATTGAAAAAGTCATGTCATAGTGATATATGTGTATCTATGTTTATAGCAGCACAATTTGTGATAGCCAAATCTTGGAAACAACCAAGATACCCATCACCTGAAGAATGGCGAAAAAGATATGGTATTTTTATACAATGGAGTACTACTCAGCTATAAAGAATGATAAACTCAAAACCTTTATATATAAGTGGATGCCACTTGAAGATACACTCATAAGTGATATAAACCAGACTCACCTGTGTAAATATTGTACGGTCTCCCTAGTATAAGAACTCAAAGGAAGAAATAAAAATAGAAAAGCATAGCACAATTAAAGGAAAGCGAGAACTTGAGGATTAGTTAACAAAGAGAGGGCAAGGAGAAGAGGTGGAGAACATAACAGGGGTGAAGTCATACATTTATATGCACAAGATGGGAAAGGCAATGGTCCTGAGAATCTTCAGCATGTTTTTGAAAATAGCAGTTAATTGGTAGGTTTCTTACACCTAGTTTCTATGTCCTGTTCAAGAACAACAGGACAGGACCACTTCACTCCCTCGTGTATCCTATGTGAGGTCTTTGGCTGGGTCTGGAAACCAAATGAATACCAGACTGATTAAGAAGAGAAACATGCAAGTTTTAATAATTTAAAGATACATGAGAGTTGTAGCAGGAGATTGAAGTTGGAAGGCATGACCAGGCAAGTTACTTTTCTACCTTATAGACAAAGAACAAAAAAGTTTTGAGTGGATGACAGGACAAATGGACTTCTGGGACAGGGAAAGTAATTCTGTGAGTCACTAAGAAGCAAGTAAGGCGCATGTAAATGCTAGTGGAGGGCTGCTTCTGTCCTTCAGTGGTAGAGCACTTGCCTCACATGCACAAGGCCTTGAGTTCCATCCCCAGTACTACCCACCCCCCAAAGAAAGCATGTGGAAGCTAAGTCTTATTCTGCCAAGTTAACTTATTCAGAGTCCCAAGTGCTCATCTGTAGTGATTAAGATTCCCTGTTCCAGGGAAGATACCCTTAGTCAACACATCATTATATCTTACCGAATGTAGGAAAACACAAGCCAAGCAGCTCTTTCTGAAGTTCCCGTTCACTAAGTGATTATAGTTTAAAATAAGCAGAATCCTATTTCAGCATATTTTGAGAGAGAACATCCCTAATTCCTGCACTCACTCCAATCAGCCAATGTACGCAGCAAGTTTCCCACCTGCATTTGGAATAATGGTTAATTAGATGCCAAGTCAGGTGGAAGAAACTGAAAAGGGCACCTTTCATCTAGAGAGTGACTGAGTGAAAGGCTTTTTCATTTTTCCCCTTTCAGACTGATTGTAATTTTGTGCGTTAAAAAAAAAAGGAAGAAAATTTTGGAGATTTTTAAAAAAGAATTTGCATCTACTATGCAGATAAAATGAAATTTTCCCAAATTCTAAGTTCCATGTAAGTTTTTTTTTTCCCAAACTCTCTATTATTAGATACATGTTCGTCCATAGCTTAAGCTTTTGAGGAATTCAGTTAGAACTTTACTTTCTTTTTCTTTTCTGTTTGTTTCATATTGAGTTTTTGGATAGTGCTAAGGATAGCCCCCAGGTCTCGTCCTTGCTGGCGGTGGCTTCCAGGGTCTCGTCCATGCTAGGTAACCTCTCCGTCTTGCTGCTGCAACTTCAGTCTAAGAGTGAAACCGTTGTAACACATAAAGAGATAACTGGCTTCATGAGATTTGAGGTTTATTTAAGTTACAATTCTTTGACTACAAGTTGCTTTCAGGCCATGTAACTCTAGGTATATGAATGTAGAAAGACTCTTAATTTCAGATGTCTTTTAGCTCAAAAATATAGAGATAAATATTTTTATTCTCTCCTGACACGCTCCAGACTCAGTTCTAATGTGCATGGTCTTATACTATATCCTCATCTTCTGACTCTTTTATAATAATAGCAATAACTTATTTATAAAAAGCTTGGCGAATGTTTAACTACAAAGAACCATAATTAAATTTAATAGCCCATTGTGTGTGTGCTTATTTTAATAAGAAAACAGTTTTTAGAATAAAGGATCCTTTGAGTCTTTGAGTTTGTACTTGCTGCCTCTAAAGCAGGTTCCCTGATTTTATGAAGTCTCCCCTTGCAGCCTGGAACTTATGGCTTCTTCACGCCTGAGGCAACCTTCACACTTAGTGCCTCCTCACCCCTGAGGCAACTGTCACAAAGATTATTCACATGAAGATAAAATGAAAATCTTTCCTTTGAATTAGTCAAATAATTAAGGCAAAAATCAAATCGAACCTTTAAAGAGAGCTTTCTCTCTAGACAAGTGTGATTCATGTTGGTGATGTTTGGCTTAATAATTATGGCAGAGGCAGTTCAAGGGCAAATCCTGGGACAAGCAGTGAGGGTCAGCCCTAAGAGACTAGATGATCTTACAGGTACCCTACGAAGTGACTTCTACAAAAGATAAGAAAACAACACACCCTGTGAGGGTGAGAGCATTGTACAGCCCACCAGGGACCCAGTTAGGCTTCAGGGGTTGCCCAGAATAGAACTCTTTCCACAGATTGGGCCCAGGTGGCAGCAAACTTATCCATTTGGGAACAAAAGATGAGATCAGCATTTTGGGACTCTGGAGAGAAAAACAGCACACACAAACATGGTGCAACTTTTATTTTATTTTTTCATGTATTTTTAGTGCAGGTTCTACAGGGTCTCACTACACAGATCTGACTTGTAGTGATCCTCTTGTTTTCAACCTCCCAAGCTCTGCGATTACAGGCGCGCACAACCACACCCAGTCTCAGTCTGTCTCAGCATGCTCCGGGATTGGGGAAGGCATGGCACACTGGAGATCAAATCCCAGTTCCTGTGTCTGCTTGAGCAGGTGCTTTAATCCACTGAGCTATCTGGCCAGCCCTTAACATTTATTGTTCTCTGGTCTGATTATAAGATTTATTGGGAGCTCCCCCACATGGGGAGCTTCCATTCATTCATCCTTCCATTCATTTGGTGGACGCTGAGTATCTGCTGTATGGACACTGTCATAGTCAAGACACGTGTGAACAAACAATGGCTCACCATATAGTGTTGAGTTCTACAGAGAGCACAGTATAGGGAATGAAGTCTGAAAATGAGAGAGGTGGGCGTTGATGCTGCTTTGGGTGCATCTGTGGTGCTGGTTCTTCCAGAACTTTCCTGTCTTATATGCTTTCTTTTCAGCTCATTGTCAGTTGCAACCCTTGGAACTTCAGGGAGTTTGCGGATTGAATGTTGACTGCCTAATTTTTTTTAAAGAGTATACAAATTAAAAATAAAACAGAAAAAAATTGCAAGTGTTACAGGTTTTCTTAACAAAGTAGTACAAATTTCATAGTATTTGTTGTAATACATAGTGTTGTCTTCCAACCAGTTATTCATATCACCTGATATATGCATGAAACATTGGAAGAAGAAAGAAATGTTAAGAAATTAAGAAGAAATATTTTCTTCCATAGTTCTTAGTAGAAATATTAGCATTCATAACTAAACAGGACCCACAAAGGTTTGCATCAAAGCAGGAATGGTTTCAAGTTACTTATTAAGTGACTTCAGTGTCTACAGTGAAGCATAATCAGAGGACGTGCTGGTTGAGTGTTTGGTTACCGCCCTCTCATCCCAATTAGTTCTGTTTCTGTTCCTTGTCACATATAATTGGTTTCTTCAGACTTAACCACTGAGTCGTGAAAGAATGGTTGAGAAGCTATGCACTTGTGTTAGGCCCTCCTGATTATTGGGAAGCAAATACCAGCATTGGTGGTCTCCAGAGCTTCAGTTTTCCAAGCTGAAATAAATGTGTGTTTTAGGTGTATGACCATCTTTATTAATTACCTGAGTTTTAGCCTACAAGACTAGCTGGTTTCTTTCCCTAGTAAAAAGGCCTTGGCCACAGATTAAGATTAAAAGACATTGTCCTCATTTTTCCTTTCTTTTTTTGTCTCTTTCCACTGCTTTGCTTTGCTTTGCTTTGCTTTGCTTTGCTTTGCTTTGCTTTGCTTTGCTTTGCTTTGCTTTGCTCCCATTATGGGTTGAACTCAGGGTCTTCATCCCCTACCATTTTTATTCATGTTTACTTTGAGACAGGGTCTTCTAAGTCACTGACTTGCTCAGGCTAGGTTCAAACTCTAAATCCTCCTGCTTCAGTGTCCCAGTTGGTGGGGATTACAAGCATGTGCCAACACAGCCAGCTCCCCTTCTTTTCCTTTGCTCTACAATTCTAGAGCTATCCTCATGTTTTAGCTTACACCAGAATTCCCTGTCCATAATATAGATGCACGATCAATACCTAGTCCCCATTCCTAGATTTTCTGATTTATAAGGTGTCTGTGAAGCCTCAGATTTTACATTTGTAGGAGGTGCCCAGGTGATGTTTGCTGCACAAGTACATTTTGAGAACTACTCTTAAGGCAAATCAACAGGACCCAACCATTTTCTGGTCTTTCCTCTTGGTTCCTGGATTGAGTCCCACCTCGACTATCCAGAACTTTCCGTCAATACCTCATACTGTTCCAGTGCAGAGAAAACTGAAGCTGAGGAGAAGTTAACACATGGTGGTCCCCAGCCTGGTGTCCTTGGGCTTTCCAAGGACACAGGCTCTTTTCTAGCTCTGAAACACTGGCTTAAGAGCATCTTGAAGTAAAACCCCAAAGGCGCTCTTATGTGTTCTATTCATGACCTCTTCCCCTGTGCATGCGGCCACTTTGCTTCCCATGAGTTTATCAGAACTGCTGTGTGGCTGACACCTGACACGTGTGAGAGAAAAATCCTTTCCTGCACAGTGAATGGTAGACATCCACTCCGTACTCCATTTGTCCTTGAGGATGGTGACAAGGTCTGATTTTGAAGGAAGGTAAAACAGAAATTGCCATCTCAGCCTGATGTCTTTACTCTGCATAATATGTATCCTACTGCCCTTGTAGTAGGTTCCCATCAGGATCACAATATTTGAATGATGATCTCTTACGCCGTTTTAATATATCTATGACATCACTTGGCAGCTCCATTACAATCTTATGGGATCACTGTCAGACATGTGGTTCATCTTTGATTAAAATATCATTATGTAGTATGTGACTGTATATGTATATTTTAAATATTGTTGAATCATATGTTTATCAAACATCACAGGTCTCAGTTATGATCTCAGATGTCATTTCCAAAGGAATTGCTATAGGCAAGTAAACAACATCCAAACAATCTTTGGAAACAAATCAGTTCCTCTCTTGGGAAGCAGTTGTACTCATTGTATTGTAATTTTTTTGAAAAGGTGCCATGCAATTGCCAGTCAAGCGGAAGACCCAATACTACTATGGACTACTGGACTGTTTTGGAATATTTTGCTGAGTTCCCACACTATATTTAACTGACGGAACTGAATAAAAAAGGGGATACAGATGAATGACCATTTTGTATCTGTGTATTCAAAATGGTTAGGATAGATACATAGTTACATTCTCTTAATGAATAGAGGAATTTGTTCTACTAGTGTTTGTAAATAGGATATCATGTCTGCATCTTGTACAACAAATAACCACTAGGAAGACAGTATGCAATGTGTTAATTATTGAAACTGTCCTATCAATTTGATTTGAAACTGTCTCATTGCTATTTGTTTCCCAATAAAATTATGGGAAAAAAGAAAAATAAATACACTTCTAAAAAGAAAAAAGTGTCATGCAGATTAAATTATGTTGTTCAGGCTCAGAACACTGGTGTCCCCAAATGTGACATCTTGTTGTCCTGAGTATCATAAGCTGAAAGAAACAGAAAGTCACAGAAACTAGAAGAATATTGTCTTTCTCTCCCCTCTCCCCTGAGAGACTCTGTGACAATGTTCGGTTTTAGTCCCAGAAGTACAGTGTTTGCTAAGACTCCCCCACCTATTACTTTGGGATCACACCCCGTGTCTAGCCAGGTTCTACCACCTGCCTCCTCCTTCTGCAAGGCTACATGTACAAAGGCACAGGTTTCTCCCATCTCTGTGGTCTTCACCTCTGCAGGTTCCCTTGTCAAACAAAATTTATTAAATAGGGGCTGGGGAGATGGCTCAGTGGAATAAGCGCTTCCCTGGCAAGCGCAAGGACCTGAGTTCAATCCCCGGTTCTGAAAAAAAAAAAAAAAATTATTAAATAGCTTGTTACACTTTAAACACAATCTTCACTTATAGGAGTGTCAGCCATAAACTTTAGGATGAGCAAGGAATATTAACACATTTTTCACCTGTAAAAAAGTAGGGATACAGGCTATATCTCTGCATATAAGCAATATCTATATCTGTATAACACAAAACAGTTTGAACCTAATTGCTTTTTTATTTGCTTAGCAACATGTTGAGAGTATTTGTGTTGGCTTGACAAAAGCTGTGACTATTTAGTAACTCCTCTAAATTTGCCATTGTTAAGCAAATAACTATTCCTTTACAGCATTGCTTCTAATGAGGGCAGAGTACCATACTTAAATAGGAGGCTGTACTTAACCAATTGCCTCATTATGTTCCTGTGAGGCCCACATTTTTCTGTCATAAGCAGCACAATGGTGTCTTTGTATACTGATTTTGCATGCACTTAATCTGTGTAAGTCCTACTGGTAAAATTACTAAGTCTGAAGCCTACAAGGCTATAGAAATGTATTGCAAAATCTCACTAAAATAAAAAAAGAAAAACTTCTTTCTCTTGATCCCCAATGATCATTTTCTTAGCTCTGTACTCATTATGTGCTTTTTGAAAAGGTTATTTAATGGCCTGATGAAAATGGAGGTATTTTTAGCAACTAGGGTAAATTATCATTAATGATGCAATATATCAGTGTCAAATTAGATTCTTCCTTCAAGTAAAGCCACTTATTTAAAAGCACTGGATGAGCTGCTGATAGGCTATTGGTCTGTTTTTAGAAATACAAAAATATTGAATTTAAAGACTGGAAAACAAGACATTGAAATATTTGATAGGCTTAACTAATTTACTTGTGACCAGTGGAAATTTTATCCCAATTCTAACTGCTCTGAAAAACAATGTTGTTTGTCATTGTGGGGTCAATGAAGGTCATGTCTTACTTAGCTTGATGAGATTTGTATGGTAGATGGGGAAGGAATTAATTTGTTATGGACTTCTTCGTCAAAAGATTGAAGGTAGACAACAGAATTTACACTTAAAATCTCTAGCTGTGACAAGGTGCATTTTTATTCACTTAAATGCTATATGTTATCAAGTAGAAGCAAATGCTTTTTCAAATATATTTGATTACAGATTGAACTAAAAAAGTGAGAGCGTCTTGGTTGATTTGGGGGAAGTTACAGATGTATGTTCAAATTTTGTGTTTATTGATGAGATCCAAAATTGTTAATAAAGATTTGGAACCGAGGCAAGGATATACTGTAGAAATGGATCACTGAACTACATACCCAACAATTTTTATTTTTTTTATTTTTTGGCAGAACCAGTGATTGAACTCAGGCCCTTGCACTTGCCAGGGAAGTGCTTATTCCACTGAGCCATTTCCCCGGCCCCCCAACACTTTTTAAATTTTTATTTTGAGAAGTAAAGATCTCGAAGTAGTTTCTTGACTATTCAGTGGGGCTTTGGGGTGGATGGAAGGAATTATCTGAATTCATTTCTAGGTTCCATTTTGCTGTACACTTTAATTTCCATCTTTCATTTTTATTCTATTGAGTATTGATGAATGTTAAATAACTATTCTCTTCAAGGTAAAGCCAATGCAACTACAGACCAAATGAGCGTAGTACCTTCTAGGCCTTTTAGCAAAGATGTGAAGCTGCTGTGGGAAGCATTCCTATGTTTCCTGGGGCTACTGTAAAAAAAAATTACCATAATCTACCAGCTCACAACAGCAAAGCTTTATTCTTTCACAGTTCTGGAGGCCAGGAATTGGAAGTCAGAGTGTCTACTTGACCATGACCTCTCTAAGTTCTTGTCCACATTCTGGTGACAGTCAATACCCTGGTCCTGTGTGTCTCCCACTCCGGCTTCTGCCTCTGTGGTTCACTACATCCTCTTGTCAGAACCATCTTCCCATCTCAAGATCTGTAACTTAATCACAGTTACAAAATACTTCATATACCCATAGGATTATGGCAACCTTCACAGTAGTCAGGATGTATTTTAGGGGCTGTTATTCAGGACACTATACCCAGGTACCTCACGTGTGCTGGATTGCCCATACTCTTGTCTGTTCGTTCTGTACCATAAAATGCAGCACATTTCTAGAAACAACAGCAAAAGATGCTATTTACAACATTTTAAGGAGAGGGCTGTGGAAATTCCTGACCCTCAGCAGTCCAGCTGGCTCTCTGTGCTATCCCTACTAATTCTTCCCATGTCTCATCATCCTCTGTAGAAGGAGCTTTGTTTCTTGTATAACAGAAAGAAGAAAAAAAAAAGCCACTTGAAACTCCCTATTTTGTCCCCTCACTTTCAAGCTCTCTATAGACCAAGGTGTTTTCCTGTGGAGGCAGGACCATTGCATAAGAATTGAGAGACAATAAGACTACTTAAGAGCCTCTGGCCTCTACCCAGGAACTGCCCAAGGTATTTACACTGGCCCAGGTGCTGGGTTATCTGTCAGTTCTTTGGCTGTGTTACCTCCCCTCAGCTCACCATCCCCTCCTGAGGGAACCCAGAGCTGCTTTTTTGCATACTCTGCAGGGAAGTGATGCCTCCTAGAGGGAACAAGGCAGGGAAATCTCTCCTGTTTTCTGAATGAGGCCTCATCAGAGGGCAAGCCTGAGCATTTGAGAAGAGAAACCTTTGGTCTGGCACAGCGACAGTGCTACTTAGTCAGCTAGCTGTGGGTAGGGATTTGAGATGACTACAAAGAGGGTGTTGTGGCCGGTTCTGCCCTCCATGCCTTTAAAAAAACAAGTGGTCTTTTGTTACTTTAACTTTCTCTGTAGGCAGTTAGACAGCTAAATATGCCTTCCTTTGTTCCCATTTTAAAATCAATTGCCTGGGTCAAGCTGTTGTTAAATACAATTGGCTTGGTCAATATATTCTAATCTGTAGGTCAGTTTTACTATCCTTGTAAAATAAGCCAGCCACTGCCTCTAAGGCATGTCCTGGGAAGTATTCCAAAGATGGCACAAAAAACAGCAGTCCATTCCTCCACGTATAAAATTGGGGAAATTTGGGGTGCTTCAGTATCATTTTCCCAAGCGCCTGGTATCTTGTTCCGAACCCCAAGCAGCAAAGTGGCTCCCGCTTCCTCTGCAGGTCTCTTCTAGATTATAGTCCACACCCATCACCCTCCAAATCCCATATCCTCGAATTTGCCTTGCCAACCCCTGAAGCATTTTGACAAAATTAGTTCCAAAGAGGGAGACAGATACTCTAGCAGTGGCATAGTCACGAGGTTAGAGAAGCATCACATGTGTACCGAGTGTTTATGTTAGTCCAGGTAGAACCAAAGCTAAGCCAGTGGAAGATGATGATACAAAAGGTTAGAAGCATTCTTTTCATCTTTGATATGAGCGTTTTATATCAAATGCTTTGTGTTGTGATCTCTTTAAAAATGAAACAAAAGAAAAAATTGAAAAGGACGGTTGGCAGGAGTCAGAAGATCAGAGAACACTTGAAGATCCGCCAGGGACAGATGTTTTGCTATCTTGCTCTGCAGTGTGGCAAATCACGGAGGCCATCACATTGATTTCTTCTTTAGTTTTTGGTGTGATGGGCATTGAATCCAGGAGTTCTGCTCCTGTGCTCAGCCCCCAGGTGGTACCCCACTCCCTTAGCACATTGCTTTTGTATGGTACTAACACGGTAGTTGATTTTTGTCAGGTCTGCAGACCTGCTTTTCAGTTTAGAAGGAGTGAATGATGATGTGTTTCCAGATTTAGAGACAGAGACAAGAGAAGTTAGGGCCAGATGAAGGGAAGAAGGAAAGAGTTTATAGATTTATCTCCTATGTAAAATGAACCATTTTGCAAACACCTGAACAGAAAACAGCTTCACCAAGTGACCTTGGCCATTTGTTTTTAATTTAATGCACTAATGTGATACTCTGTTTCAGTTTTAGGTCTTGAATATCATCATGGCCAAACCTTATGAATTTAACTGGCAGAAGGAAGTGCCTTCCTTTTTGCAAGAAGGAGCAGTTTTCGACAGATATGAAGAGGTAAAGAAATGTTCTAATTCTTTTTTCTCCCAACATCTTGATAATTATTGAATTTTAATTGCAGCGTTATATAAATATTTGACATGGTTTGTAATTTGGAGTGGTTAGACAGAGGTAGGTTATGAGATATAAAAATAATACTATAATTTATTGAGCACTGACCATGTGCCAGATATAATAATGATAGTGGTATTTTAATTTATTGAGAGTGTGCCTGATGCCAACGTTCCTTCTAACCCCTTTGTGTGTATTATTTGTTGAACTTCTCAGTACAACCTTGTGAAACTGTCATGACTGTTATTCTGGTTTTATAATTAGGTTTTATTTAGAAACAGTTTTTGGTTAATGAATTGTACCTGGCAGGCTTCTCACACGAACCTTTCTATTATGAATGACATGGTGGGCTGAGTTTGGGGCTAGCCCTTTGCCTTTGCTCCTGACCCTTTTGTTTCAAACTTTGTTACTTCTGCATGAAGTCATTTACGTTTTACACCCTTCCATGGTGAAATGTGCTGGACTTTTGATAAAGCAGGGCTTGTGGACCACCTGTCTAGCAAGATGAGTGGGGGACCTGAGGTCTCATTGGCATTGCAAATGTACTGCTATGCTTAGACTGTCATGTGAGATGACTTGGGGACAGTGTGTACTGAAACTGGTCTTGAGATTGCCTCTAAGATAGAGCAAAAGGTAAAAGCCATTTTAATTGTATTTAGAGTCCTGGAGTTAGTGCCTTTCAAAGTCAGGGGAAAGTGAGGCAGGGAGAGGGGTCACTGATTGGAAAGCCAGCTCCGAGGTTCTCAGGTACAGAAAATACCTGTTCACCTGGGCTTTTGTGGGTGGATTTAATTATGGACTGGGTTTTTCCAGTGTTTCATAGTACTCCATGGATTTAGAGAATAGTCATTTTTTAAGTAAACAATAGAAAAGGCATCAGATGGGTTAAAATGTGTCACTGTTCCTACTTTTCACCACATATCAAAATGACAGCTACCTATCTAAAACTAGAAAACTATCTATCTATGAACTACCAGGAAATAGCAATCAACTGCAGTTTGCTATAAGAAGGAACAAAATAGTATTATGCCGCCTAGAGTCATCTTGTTCTTCCTCTCTCTGACATATTTCTGTGACTGCTCATTGTAGGAGAGAGAAATCCTCTGAATAAACTACAAAGCTTCCCATAATTTGGCTCGTTCCTAATTACTACAGACTCATTTACCTGCAGTTTCCTACACACATCCTCTTCACTAGCCTCTGCAAACATTTCTAGTTTCCCCCAACCTGCTCCATCTGATGTTCTGTTTATGTTACCCTCTTCTGCGATGCACTTGTTTCTCCATATCTGATATTTCCACGTATTTAATTGTGAAGTCCTACTTGTTTTTCAGAACTCAGATAAGTATTCACTTCTGTGACACCTCGGCTCACCACATCCTTGTGCCACCACTAAGCTACCTTTGCTCCTATTATCCCACCCTTACATTTTATTTGATGTCTCTGCCTCTGCTACACTTATCTTCATTTTTTGTACTCAAGGGCTGTATGTTACTTATCTTCCTCTCTTTAGGGTCTAGTTGAATCCCTGCACCTGCCGCACATTGCAGCATTAAGAAAGATTTCATATACTTTTGGTTCCTTCTCAGTCTGGTTTTGTTATAATTTGATTGCCTGCCTGCCTGCCTGCCTGCCTGCATTCCTTCCTTCCTCCCTTCCTTCTTTCCTCCCTCCTTTCTTCTCACCCCTCATTTTTGCTTTTGAGTCTCAGGTGCAGGGCCCTGTGTGTTCTCTACATGCATGTTAACATTGTGCTAGACTCCCAGCTGTTTGGTAAGAGAACTTGATGATCCTTGAGAGCCTCAAGGGTCAGAACATCGGTGCATTCAAATACTAGATAAGCCATTTGAAATATTCATCTTTTAAATAAAAAACAACTCCCATCCATTGTATACAGTTCAAACCTAATAGGAAGTGAATACTGCAGCTGACTATGTACACACACTTTATACAGCTCAGCAGAGAAGGTCAAGGCTGCACCCGTGAGCACAGTCAAGTCTTTATCCCTGCCGAGCTGGGGCAAGTTGATGCCATAAGGAAGAAAAATATTACCTTTCCTCACCCATTGCTAAGCAGTAGCTGAAACCACATACCAAAGGTTAACAAGAAAACCTCCTAGAACTTTTATTTTGCTGTATTATTACTGTATTTTACATGACATGGGAGCCTGCAGAAATAAAGATACAAAGAAGCAGGAAAAACTGTGTATTCCTTTTAATTAGCACAGTCTTGCAATGCAGAATAAATACATTCATCATGGGGAATTGATGCAGATACCTGTCCAATCTTGATCTCTTTTCTTCCCCTTGCTCTCTCCTCCCTCCCATCTCCCTGTGCCTTGGTCCCCTTGTCATCTTCTCACAAACTGCCTGCCTGTGAAAGCTGTACATTCTTTTTTTTTTTTTTTTTAATGTATTTAGTACGGGGTCTACAGGCTCTCACTATGTAGATCAGACTCATAGTAACTCTCCTGTTTTCAGCCCCCGAAGTGCTGGGAGTACAGGCGCACACCACCATGGCCAGTGTCAATCGCTGTCTCAGTGCACCCCAGGGGCAGGGCTGGCACGGCAGACTGGGGATCGAACCCAGTCGCTGTGTCTGCCTAAGTAGGTGCTTTAGTCCGCTGAGCTATCTGGCCAGCCCAAAACCTTACCATTCTTGAGCTCAGGCTTGATGCAGGTTGGATGGTAATGCAAAGTATACCAGGACCAAGAGATAATTGGTCGGACAGCAGTAAGCTGGGGGAAACTTGGCAAGCAAGGCTGTTGGTGCAGGTTGTCCTTTGTGTTCCTCTGTCATCAGCAATAAGGACATGATTTTCTTCTGAGAAGGGGAGGATCCCTCTGGAGTAGCAGTGCTACATTTGGTTATGAAACATCCCTCTCCTCAAAGCAATGTGCGTGTCACCAGGTGATGCTCTAGGGGGAGAAGTGGTTGGAACTTTTGAACACCCATTTGGAGGAAATTGATGACTGAGGACACGCCTTTGAGGACTACATCAGGGCCTCCCCCCTCAGCCACTATAATCTGAGCACTTTTTGCTGTGCCACACACTCCCCACCATGCTGCTCGGCCTCGCCACAGGCCACATAGGTGCCCATGGCCCAAATCAATCTGTCCTCCTTTCAGTTGGTTGTCTTAGGTATTTTTTCACAGCAATGGAAAGCGACTAACAGAGAGGGTCTTATGAGGGAAGGCAAGCTGGGTAGTAGGGCCTGCTTCAGGAGAGCAGAGGATGAGGGGAAGGGGCAGAGTGAGACCTTCCTGCACCTGTTCTCTCAAAGGCCAGAGTGTTGTATAGGGGGTAGTGTAGCCTAGACCCCATCAGTGCCCATTGTGCTTTAGTATGAACTGTTGTGAGGCATCTGTCCCTATATATTTGTAGCTTCCTAAAGGTAAGTTTCCAGGATCTGGAAAGCTATAGAATAGTTCACTGTACTACATAATTCAGAGAAGGTTACTTGGAGGAAATGAAATGTAGTCACTGGCTAAGTATCTCACCTACTGTCCTATAGGTCAAAAAACACAGTAGAAGAAATAATTTCTCTTGGTAACTAAAATAAAATTTAACGCATTGAAATTTTTTCCATTTGAATCCATCTTTTTTTATGTGTTGATAGCTTTTAGTCAGATTTCTATTGCTCAATGAAATACCTGCACTGGGTATTTAAAAGGAGAGCAGGATTATTTGGGCTCAGTTTGAGATGTTTGCTTACTTGGCTCCACTGTCTTTGGCTGTAATGAGGCTAACATTGAAGCCCAGAACGGAATGCATGCGAAGTAAAGAGACAGAGTATGGGGCAGAGGGCGTGCGACACCCTCAAAGACACGCCGCCCAGTGATGTCACTTCCTCCCAGCAGGCCTTGCCTCCTACAGATTCTACCACCTTCTGATAGCACCACAGGCTAGGGACCGGATCTGGTATGTGGACCTCTGGAGACATTGGAATCCAAGCCATAACAGTGATCCTCTGTGGTTGTTACAGACCACACCTCACCCTTAGAACACACTTCTAAAGGTTTTTGTTCCTGCCAGTTGCTCTGAAAACAAGGCAAACCCAGAAGAAAAAGAATCTTGACAAGTACTAAATACACTTCAGCTAAGCTTTTAGCTTTCTAGGGTGCCATTATTAACCTAGCTTTAAAGCAAAAGAGTTTGAAGTTTATAAAGTAAACACATCTGCTCCTAATTGTATATGAAACTGGAAAGCCAAGTAGCATTTCAGGCTGGAGGACAGCCGCTTTTGATGATCGTTTCCCAGTTCTATATGGTGCAGTTCATAGGAGCTACAACCTTTAAAATATTTGCAAAAACGTAAGCGGGTAATGTTTATTCTTACAGTGTGAACGTGAGTGCCACTGAAAGGTCTCAGCTGACAATCAGTGGGAAGCCTGGGAATGAGAGGAACGAAAACCCAAGCGTCCCAGCAGTGCCACAGCGGGGGTGGGGGGCTGTCTGGAGCAAGCGCATGAACGCTCTCAGCACTTTGCGATAACTAATGCATCCCTGCGACCTGTACTATCAGGGATGGTTCAACAATGTTCCACATGCTCTTTTTTTTTTTTTTTTTTCAGAACCAGGGATTGAACTCAGGCCCTTGCGCTTGCCAGGGAAGCACTTATTCCACTGAGCCATCTCCCCGGCCCCCCACATGCTCATTTTTAAGAAGCATTTAATTAATTTAAGCAGTCAATGCTCATTTGCTAGATCAAGAAGAATGTTCAGCTGCTGTTATTTTTCCATAAAAAAAGATCTATGTGCAATGGAAGCATGGTTTTGCCATTTCCACATTACCGAAGAATGCAGGCTCTCTTCTAAGAGAGCCAACACTTCAGAGCCCACGTGTTGCAGAAGCTTGTGTGGTAGAATCTCATCTTGTTGCCATTCCCACTTTCAACCCTGGCTTTTGCTAATGCTACCTGTCTTACAAGTTGCTTAAATGAAAAATGTTTTATTTTCTAAGTGATGCTTATACTAATTCTTCAGAGAATTCACTCGTGCAGAAAGGTGAAAGTATAGAGCACTTTGTGTGTGTGTGTGTGTGTGTGTATTTGTGTGTGTTCTGTTTTGTTTTGCTTTTTCTCAGTAGAGCTTTTGCAAATGTATGCAACCCAAATATTTTACTCAGCCATTTTCCTTTAATATTCAGGTGCAAGGACTGACAACAAGCTATGCAAGGTGGTACACGCTTGTAATCCCAGCTACTGAGGAGCATGAGGCAGGAGTTTGAAGCCAGCCTCAGCAACAGAGGGAAACCTGTCTCAAAGTAAATATGAGGGACCATTGCTGGCTCTTCTGCTCTTCCTGGATGTCCTCTAGGCTCCCACTTTCTAGATGAAGCCTGCTTTCCGCCAAAGCCTTTTTAACTCCCAGTTTTTTTGGCCTGTTGGCTGCTCCAAGTTGTCCTTTCTGAAACCCATTATATGGTCAAATCACAGATACCCCAGGATGTTATATGAAACAGATAACACAGGAACACATTAAAATTAAAAATCTAAAGCTGCGTATGGTGGTGCACACCTGCAATCCCAGCTACCTAGGATGCTGAGGCAGGAGGATCACCAAGTCCAAGGCCAGCCTGGACAATGTAGCATGACTCTGTTTCAAAATAAAATTTTAAAAGGTCTGAGGATGTAGTCCCTTGGTAGAATTCTGGTCTAGAATGTCCTAGGTTCCATCTGTTGTACTGCCAAACAAGCAAACGACAAACATACATACAATTAGAAATCAGCGACCTGGCTGAATCAACTCCATGGCCACTCTGGTGTCTAAGGCTGTCTCTCACTGTCTTCTTTGCCCCTGTCCTTCACCAAGAGCTCTTGTTTCCTTGCTCTCTTATCTTGCTCATGCCCTGAGCCTGCCCCTTCCAATTCACTCTCTCTCTTTTGTTCCATATGCACTATTTTTAAAAATCAAAATTTTCCTTCCCAGCTAAGGAAGAAAATCCTGGTTCCTTCTCCTGAGCCTTTGCCTTGCTCGGGCCGCACACTTCTCTCCAGACTCTTCTGAGCATAAGCTTGTAGAGCAGTATATGTCCCAAAAGTGAATAAGCAAACAGAGTCAAAAAACTGATTTATCCTTCATTTATTTCCGAGCTTTCGATAATTTACTTTGTACCTACAAAGTACGGATATCGGGATAAAAGGGAAAAACATAGAATTATAGCAGGGTGCCCTTTTATTGGAAGGTCGTTACATAACTATGATGATGATGATTAATAGTTTTTATGTTTTTAAAACTTATTCATCAAACAAAACACTAAAGCTCCTCACTTTATGTAGAAACTAAAGAAGGTGACAGCTGTTGGAAGATAGCAGGGGCTGGAGAACTACAAGAGAAAGAGGAGGACTTGTACACTCAGCGATGGTACCTGCAGGAAATAGAGCTCATGTCTGCCGTTTTAAGTACAAAAGGAGCTCAAAGCCAACCACAAGACAAAATTAATGAAATTTTAAATTTGAAGAAGGAGAAAAGCAGGCTAAGTGAGCTGAACTGAGTTCACAGCCTGCACTTTTAGCCTAAAGAAGTTAGCAGTTCATGTTCCTGGTTCAGTTGCAGGCTGATGCTGTGAGTTCTGCTTTTTTCCAGCCATAGCCCCTACTAGAATTGAACATTTAAAACAAAGCAGAAAGGTTCAGACACTGCTTTGTTATGTATCAGAGACGTTTCGACTTAGCATTATGAAGCTCTAGGCCAGTAGCTTTGGCCCCTGGTGCCCCTCCACTGTCAGTTTTCTGCTTCCCTCCAGTCATGGGGCGGTGACATTCTTTTAGAAAAGAAGGGGTCCACCATGGAAGCCATGGCCTGGGAAGTCTAAGAGAACAGGCCTTCCTCAGGCCTCTTAACTATCTTGACAGTCTTGACTGTCAGAGCAGAGCCAGGATGAGGTGCAAAGCAGGGCTTGCGCAGGGGCCTGGGCTGCACAGCACATTATGCCGAGAAAGTGGCCTGTCCAGCTTCGGTAGACAGTGGAGTCATGGAGACCTGAGGCAGACACTACAGAGAGCCACACCTTATGTGACTTTCCTCTCAGGCCTTAGGCCTTGGTGTTAAATTCTGAAAACTGTAGGGCGCTTCATTTGGTTTGCAGCAGGGAAAGGGTAAGTTCTGGATGATAAGTGGGAAGGAGATGTGCCTGGATGCTGTCCACAGTTTGAGAGGAGGGCATTGGCCTGAGGGATTGCTGTATGGATGCTTGGAAACATGGCGTGATTTTGAGTTTCGGAAGGAATTGGGGGATTTTCTAACCTGCTGGACATAGAAGATGAAAGACAACAGGTGTGAAATGAGGGTAGGGTTTCCCACATGGGATAGCTGGCACCCATGCTGAGCAGAGAGATTTCAGGAGAGTGGGCTGCCTCACTGCTGTTTGTCACCTGAAGTGGAAAATCTAACACCAAATGTGGTGCTTAGCTAGTAGGAAATTCATATAATCTAAGAACCGCTTTGCATATCATAAGGTTCACAGAAGTATTAAAAGTAATTCAGCACACAGGGCTTGTTAGTGAAAGTCTTAAAAATAAGCAAATGGGGACCTTTTCCTCTCAGTTCTCCACTCCGAGGGCAACTATTGGCACTTAGTGAGGTGAAAGAGTGGGATCCTCAAGGCTTCCTGCCCCAAGGCTCTGCAGTGGGTGTCACTGTGTTCCTCCAGAGGAAGAGTGATTTTAATATTGAAATACTGTATATTAGAAAAAGATGTCTCATGCCAATCAGTTTTTCTAGACTTTTAAGGCAAGGTTCAGCAGTGTATCTCTGGCCACTCTTCCCACTGTGGGAATGATAGGAGACTGATTCTGGACTTGGAGGCTGCTGTTCAGGCCTCAGCCAGAGCCCTAAAGCTCAGCCTCCTGTGTGTCTGCACTTAAGAGCCATCGGGAGAACTTTACTCAAATGTTCACTCCCTCCTGTGTGCTAGCAGGATTGGTCTGGTTTAGGGCTCAGTAATTAATATTTCTTAGAAATCATTGAACATAAATATAAAATATAGCTAAGGATAGAAACCAGTCTTAGAGGATTATCATGCGCAATATCATTGCTGCTGTGTTTATTGGGTAATAAGTGGAGTGAGAATTTTTTGATCAAATGTAGGTAGGAAGGCGATATTGTGATTCATTAGGCTGGCCTTAAAGCTTCTTTATGCTGACAGATTTGGGAGAAGGGAAAAGGCTTTCATAATCAGAGTTCAATTAAAGTTTATAATGCAAATACTTATAAGTGCAAATTACAAATTCTATATGTCATGTGGAAATCATAATATTAATGTCATTAAGCTACAACAACCAGTGTTATATACTAGCAGTATTAAGTCATCTCAAATGCAACTGACCTTAAGTGACCCAGAAATGTTCTTTGTTTTATCAGAGACATTGTTATTTAACCATTTGTAATTGTAACACTGAATTTCATCTAAGAGAAGGCATTTTCTTAGATGAAATTTAGAATAGGTTGGAAAACATTGGAGCTATTTTTCTTGAAGTCATTATCAGCTACTGCTTCTATAGGATGTATTCACTTAATCCGTAGTGCCAGGCATGGTTCTTTGGGGCTGAGATAAGTGAACAAGACGAAGTCTCAAGCTTTGGGAACTTTGTAGTGCAATCGCAGGAGATGGGCAATAAACCAGGAAGCATAGAAATGAGCAAGGAGGTTTCCTGTAATGTTGAGTATAATCACACAAAGGAGGGATCAAAGAGACAGACACTGAAAAGGTGGGAGTGGGCAGCAGGGTGGGTTTGGTGTTACAGGGAAACTCTACCTTGGAGGTCCCACTTCGTGTGCTAGATGAACAATAAGAAGAAACTAGTTTGACCAAGAACTACAGAAAAAGCTGGATGGCTTGGCAGGAGCATGCAGTGGAGCAAACACCTTTACTTCAGTTGTAGGGAGCAGAACAAGGACAAGAGGAACCTGAATCACACAGCCATCCTCAAGTGCACACCCCAAGAGCCCCAGGAGAGCCTGCTTCTCAGATGGACCTTCTCAGAGGGTCTATCACCTCCCAGGAGTGCCGCTCTAGGACCAAGCCTTCAACACTTGCATTTTGAGGGAAGGTTAAGATTCAAATTACAGTATGGCCCCAAAACTTGGGGACTACAAAGACTTTAGAAAGATTAACCTCTTTTTTCTTTCTTTCTTTTTTTATTTTTATTTTTACTTTTTGGAAGAACCAGGGATTGAACTCAGCCCTTAGTGCTTATTCTACTGAGCCATCTCCCCGGCCCCAAATTAACTTCTTTTTAATATTTCTTCTTTCTAGCTATGTCTCCACAGGTGTCTTAGTAACACTTATCTCATTTCTGAGACAAAATACCGAACACCCAAAGTTAAAAGAGTAAAGGGTCAGCTGAAAGGGTAAAGTAGATGTCAGATAGGCATAGCAGAAGAGAAGAGCTCATGGTGGGCAGAAGGTGGCAAAACAAACAAGGGACAACCAAGCATTTTCTATGCATTATATCTTATCCAGGCTAATTAGGACAGGTAGCACTGACTCTTAATCTTAGTGCTCTTGATCTCAGCATTGCACCATGGATCAATCCCAGCATCACACACTCTAGATTCAGTCACCTTGAAAAAAGTTCCACCTATGACTTCATGAAGTTTGGGGGCACATCTAGGCACAAGCCACAATATTCTCACCTTGCCCCTCCCAAAGACTCATGCATATTCATTTATGCAAAACGCATTTAGTCCATCAGAATTGTCAAATCCTTAACAATTGTAGCATGGCTGAAAAGTCCAAGTGCAAAGTCTTGTCTGATATTTCAGTCAAATCCTTAGCTTCAAGCCCCTGTATAAACAAAAAGAAAGTTAAGCACTTCCACCATTCAATGGCACAAGATAGATATTTTCATTCCAAAAGTTATAAATAGAGGGATAGCAAGGAATGGGAACAAGCAAGACCAAAATACAGCAGGGAAAACATTAAATCCTACAATTCCATTTCCAGCATTCCCAGCAATCTGTGGCACATTATGAACTCTAAAGAACTTGGGTGGCTCCACCCCTACAGCACTTCTGATGCTTATGGCCCCTGTGGCTTTTTTCTTTGGCTGGATTTGCTCACTCCTTACAGTTTTCCTTGGTCAATCCACATTCCTAGCTTCTCCAACCATATGAGGTCTCCACTGCACCTTGGGATTCACACTCACACTCACAGCTTCACACATTGCCTGGCCTTCCTGGTTTCTGAAAACTAGGTGGAAGCCTTCCTGACCCCACAGCTCTTGAATTCTGCATGTACCTAAAACCAGCACCATGAGGATGAAGCTCAAGGTCTGCTGCCAGCTGGAACAGTAGCCAAGCTTCCTTCTCTCTTGGCTGTGGGGACCAGTGCCTCTGATCCAGTTGCCAGGAATCACTTTCCTAGGCCACTACCATTCTGGAACATGGTGTTCTGGAGCTCTCGTCTTAAAGCCAAGTCTTTCACTTTGCTGGAGTCTTTTTGTTTCTTGTGATGCCCTCAGAGCATCTTTTCTATTCTCCTGTTCCTTCCTGAAATCCACCTTTCCTGTACTTTATCTTTGCAGTCCACAGTTTTATTGGAACTTCTTTTATGAACAAGAGCAATACATTTTAAATCATTAGGCTGGGCTCTTTGCACTTGATTCTAAACATAAATCTGCCTAACAGCCTCCAGCAGTAGCCGTGGCACCACCTTAACATTAGACTGCCATGAAATTTTATTTGCCAGATTAGTACACTGTCTTTAATCTCAGTTTCAAAAGCAAAGTCCCTGGACATGAGCAAAATTCAGATAAACTTCTTTTTTTTTTCTTTTGTATTTTAGTGGAGGGTCTACAGGGACTACAGGGTCTCACTACACAGATAGGACTTGTAGTGATTCTCCTGTTTTGTTTCCCAAGCACTGAGATTACAGGCACATGCCACCATGCCCAGTCTCCATTGCTGTCTCAGTGTGCCCCAGGGCAGGGCTGGCCGGGGATTGAACCTCCTACTCCTGCATCTGTCTAAGGAGTTGCTTTAATCTGCTGAGCTATCTGGCCTGTCCTAGATAGACTTTCTACCAAGGCATAGTAGAAAGTAGTAGACATTCCAGTGCTACTTTTTCAACTGATCCTTCCCAACCTCTTCCTGCAAGCCATGTGGCTCCTGAATCACATGATCATGTGGGGTCACAGCAACAACCTCTTGTCTTTGGTACCAAATTCTGTCTTTTCTCTCACTGATAAGATAAAACACCCAATACCAAAAGTTAAAGGATGAAAGTTTTATTTAGCTCACAGTTTGTAGTAGTTTTGGTCCATAATACGCTGACACCAAAGCACACGGTAAAGGAGCACCACAGAGGAGAAAAAGTTCATGGCAGGCAGAAGCTATCAAAGCAACCAAGTGACAAGTGACCACAATTCATTCTATCCCTTATATCTTATCCAGGCTACGTAGGGCTGGTAGCATTCATACCATTAATCTTCATGCCCTTGAGCCTAGCATTGCACCATGAATCAATCCCAGCACCACACACTGTAGATCAAGCCACTTCTGAAAAAGCCCTAATGTCTCAGTTATTCTTCTCTTGTTAGTGGGATAAAATACCTGACATGCAAAATTAAGGAAATTTAGCTCACAGTTAGTGGAGGTTTCAGTCCATGCTCAGCTGGCTCCAAGGTAGAGGAGCACATGGCAGCATAAAACAGCAAAACAGCAAGAGTAAATAGGAGGAGTAATGGCAACGATGGCAACAGAGGGCAAGTCTGTCTCCCTTACATTGCATTCAGAATATCTGCCCCAGTTTGGGTGTAACATTTACACCTATAAACCAAGTGGCACTTACATCTGTAATCCTGGCACTGGATCATAAATTAATCACAAAGTCTAGTAGTCTGTCCCCTAACTGCATGGGGCTTTGGGGTGACAACTAGACACAAACCACGACACCTACTTATAACTACATGAGGCTTTAGGGGGACCTCTAGACATAAGCCATAACAGTAGACAATTTTCTTTCTTACTTATGTTCTGAGATAGTATCTTGCTGTGTTTCCCAAGCTAGCCTCAAAGTGGTAGGCTCAAGTGAGACTCCTGTCTCAGCTTGCCTGGTAGCTATGACAGCAGATGCTGTTACTATACCCAGATCCACAAAATAAAAGTTTGTGGTTGTGTTATTGTTATTGTTATTATTGTTGTTTTGTGATACTGAAGATTGAACCCAGGCCCATGCATATGGCAGACAAGCACCCTGCCACTGAACCACATCCCTGGCCCTAACAAGTCATTTTCTTAATATCTCTGCCCTAGAACCTAGGAGATGTGAAGGCAGATGTGTCTGAAGAGTATCAATATTTTATTGAATGATTCTGACTCTGTACCCACACACCTTCAGTGCCTTTTCTTGTCATTAGAGCCCTGTGAGCTCTTTCTTCAGTGATGCAGTTGTTTCCAGGCCCCTGAGCATTATACCCAACACAAAACATCAAGAGTTAACATCAGCCAGTTGCTTTGGAAAATGCACCTACATAAGTTGCTTCCTCCAGACCAGCCTTTGAAATAACAGTAAGCTTAATGTTCTGTGTCATCTAAGCATGACATATTTAAGGAAAGGCATGTGTGGTTTGGAGTGTTCTGGAAAGTAAGTGGACTTGAAGACAAAAGACTTTGGTTTGAACCATGACCCTGACATTTACAAGTTGTGAGCTTAAGCAAGTTCCTTTGCCTGCTTCAGTGAAAATGGTCTTGCCTTAAACGGGAAAAATGTACCTCTGACAGAGGCTCCTCATAGGATAGTGGGAAACACTACTCATGTGTGTAGATGCCTCTTCTGAGAGAAGTTTTCATTGTCACTGAGAATGTTTTGATGTGTTGCAAATGCTTAGCCAGAGTGAAGGAAATGTCCAGTCCCTAACTCAAAGAGCATTGTTACGTAGTGTAAGAGGCTGTAACTAATCATCTCTGATCATTAGTAATGAGTCAGGCTCATAAAGATGAATTTCTAAAATTTCTGGGAGTAAAACGGATTTTGGTTCTTTAACCTTTGATTCTCTGCCTTCCATCAGAAAGAAAAGTTTTGTTTTTAGATTATTTTTTAGTAGGAATCCAGGATGATTTTGGGTTTGTAACAGGCAGACCCCTGACCCTCATGTGTTCCTTTACTTGTGCATGAACTCAAAGAGTGAGTTAAGATCAGTCTACAGGCCAACTCTCCATCCCCATGTGCCCCTTAGAGTGTGAGGTAGAGGAAGACAGAGCCACTTTTGGAGAAAAAGAAAAGGTGCTTGGTGGGAGCAATAAAAAAGAACATATGTTAAATGAGAGGCCCAACAGAGGGTGCTAAATTGCATAGACAGATCTAGACCCAGTGCATGGAGGAATCTATAAGTCCTGGAATGAGCTTTGGGGTGGGATCCAGCTCCATGTTTTGGGAGCTCTTCCAGGGGTCCTGATGACCCAGCTCAGATTTGAGAACTGCGTAGGCACAGGCCAAGGTAAGATGTCTTAGACTCCTTGTTTGGGTGGCGCTATGACAGCTCAAGCTTGACTGACTTCACAGGAGAGTTATACTGAGGACAAGGATGAGCCTGGCTTGAGCCCCTCTAGGCAGCATGACCTCAAATCTGGAATGCAGCCATGAGAGAGAGAGAAGAAAGGGAGTGTATCAGGAATACAAAGAGACAAGGGTTTAAGAAGGGTTCAGTTACTGGCAAGAATTACATCAATTTTTGCTGTTTACCAAACTTCTCTAAAGTTCAGCTACTCAAGATAGTGACCATGTGGTCCAGGAATGAATCAGGCACATGGAAACATGAAAGCTCGCTGGGTCCACTAGGAGCTGTTTCACTTTACCCTAGATGGTTCGCATCCACTTCCTAGCAAGTGGAGCTACTTGTTTCTGGGCTCTAGCCGATGTGTGCTCCTTTTCCTAGACTCCAGCAAGTCACAGGCCCAGGCA
Source organism: Octodon degus (assembly GCF_000260255.1). Taxonomy (NCBI): domain Eukaryota; kingdom Metazoa; phylum Chordata; class Mammalia; order Rodentia; family Octodontidae; genus Octodon; species Octodon degus. The sequence continues at coordinate 8,057,028 of NW_004524636.1, forward strand.
GTGCAGAGGCATATAGGCATATTCTTAGTTCTATGCGAGAAGATGAAAAGTCACTTCACAAAGGGTGCAGATGTAGGGAGGGTGGAGGATCGTGCCTCTTTTGTGAACCACCTTAGTTACCTTAGGTCTTTTCTGTGCAGCTGAATAGCTCATGTTGACAAGGCCTAGTGCAAGTTTCAATACATTTTTCTCTATAAAGAACCAGATATGATGTGTTTTAGTTCTTGCCAGCCATGCAGCCACAGCTACTTCACCTTGTCCATGGAGCACATAAGCAGCCCCAGAATATAAGCAATGGGTAAAGAAGCCCATGGGCTGTGTTTTCCTGAGGTTGTGTTGTCAGAAGGGGACAAATTTGACCCAAAGGCAAAGACATGTAGTCTAAGGGCGAATGATGCCATATAAACACAATGACAAATTAGTTTTCATGGTAATGATGAAGTAATTTTAGTGTCAAGTAATCACTCAGTCTAGCTTCTCTTATGACCTTGTTGTTCTATTTTTAATTCAGCCATCATCTGTTCCCATTCATTCTATCGATAGACCATTGTGTCAGCTTTTGCCACAAAATGGGGCCCCTTCTCTTTCTTTTTTCATTCACTCTTCCCATTTGTGCATTTTTTCCCCTCTCTGTGAAGTTCTTTTGGGTTTGCTTTTGCTCATTTCTTCACAAAGGCACAAGATAATTTCATTTCCTGGAGAAACAGAAGCATCTCACCCATGAAATAGTGTCTGAGTCAGTCTGGTGGAAAACTCTTTGGACTCAAGATCCCTGCACCAAGGTTGTGAGGAAGACAGCTTCTTTATGGGAATACATGAGGTGCATCCATTAGGAAGCTGGGGAAAAAAATCTGAGGTGGTGTCAGCTTACAGGGAGCTCATGGGAACAAAACAGTGAGTCAGTAATGTCAAATTGGAAGGCACTGGCTGAGCAGCTACTTAATTTCCAAATATAACGGTGGTATGCTGAAGAAGGTAGTTAAATCTCTAGTGATGAACTAGAAGTGCTGAATTCTGTATAGTCTTTCAGCCTTCAATATAAATGAGAAAATATGTGATATCAGCTACTATAAGCCATACTTCTATGCTGCCAGTCGCTGGGATGGTGGGGATGAGGGCATCATCTTAATTAACAGTCTCATGGGGCTCTGGGCTGATGGTGCCATGGCCCGAAGATGTCCCTGCCTTCATTCTTTTTTCATCTTCTCATTGGAATTGTACTCCTTAAGTGTGTGTGGTGCAGCCTTTGAATTAATAGAGTTTACTCAAGTGTGAACAATTGGTCAGAGGAACTAGGCAGCATATTTTAAAGTGAATAATTTCGAAATTGTTTCTTGCATAATAAAATTGCATTTTAAACCTATGCAATTTCATGGGAGTTAACTAAGTTCCTCAAAGTTATGAGGGACTGGTTTTATTATTGCTGTTTGGGTGCTTTTAGATAAGGTACTGTGTTAGCATTCTCTAGGCAGAACCAACAGGAAATGTATGAAAAGCCATATATTTAGAGGTTTTCTTAGTAAGGGGTTGGCTCACATGGCTATGATGACTGAGAATTCCCAGGATCTTCTGTCTGTATTTTGGAAGCCAGGGATGCCGTTCCAATTCTACCCTGAAGCATGAAAGCCAGGGAAGATGGCAGTGTGTTATGTCCCAGACTGAGCCTGAAGGCCTGAGACCCGGAGCAGCAGTGTCCAGGAGCTGCAGAAGGTGGATGTCTCGGCTCAGAGAGACAGAGAAAACTCACCCTTCCTCCACTGTTTCATTCTACTTTGGGCTCAACAAGTTGGGTGGTTGTTGAGCATCTGCATGGGTGGGCATGGGTTGTCTTTACTCAGCCCATCATCTCCAACCCAGGAACACTCTTACAACCATACCTACCCCCCGAAAATAACATTTGTCCAACTCTCTGGGCTTCCCTTAGCCCTTTAAAATAGCTATCACTGGGGGGCAGGGAGATGGCTCAGTGGAATAAGCACTTTCCAGGCAAGCACAAGGGCCTGAGTTCAATTCCCAGTTCTCAAAAAAAAAAAAAAAAAAAACCACAAAGGAAAAAAAAAATAGCCATCACTGAACATTTTTTGTGATTACAGTACAAACATCTACAATGAAGCGCTCCTTCCAGGTGCTGGTCCTTATGCTTGGTAAACTGTGTACAAATAATGTTTCATGCAAGCCTCATAGCAGCCCAGTTGTTAAATACGTCCTTATTTTAGGCTCAGTTGACAATCTATAAAACTGGGGTTCAAATGCTTACACGCATGGCTCAAAGTCCCACAGTCTGATGGCAGGCCCAGCAGAGAGTATCCCCACGAGCCAGGCCGCCTTGCATCTGCCCACATGGTCTGGATGGCAGCATCAGCATCACCTGTGAGCCTGTGAGAACTGCGTGCTACCAGAGCCTAGGGAAAGTCTGCGGTGGGGTCCAGCAGTCTGGGCCTGGCGAGCCCTCCCAGAGATTCTAATGATACAGCTCAAGTTTGAGAACTGCTATGTATAGAGCAAGGAAAAGGATTTAGACTTACTTGGAACAAATCCGTTTAAAGTTCATTATGCCTATAATCTCCCTCAAACAGGCAGTTCTGATAAAAGGAGGAAACATTATCCAATAAAAGTTTTAGCGGCCGGGGAGATAGCTCAGCAGTTTAAGTGCCTGCCTGGCAAGCGCAAAGACCTGAATTTGATCCCTGATACCACATACCATGCAGGCCCTGAAACTCTGGGTGCACTGTGCCAGCCACCCAAACTGGCTGTGGTGGCACACACCTGTAATCTCAGTGCTAAGAAGGCTGAGACAGGAGGATCACTGCAAATCAGGACTACACAGTAAGACTCTGTATCTAGTAAATAAATAAATTAATTAAAAGGAAGAATGAATTAAATGTTTTCTTCTTCTACATTGGGCAGGGTGGATTCTCTTGGGCTCTTCCGGTGGTGAGGCACAGGGCAAAGTGCTGGACAGCAGGCCCTGAAGATCCTCAGGTAGTTGGGGAGATGAAGTGAGATTCTTTTCCCGAGTTCACAGATGAAGAATGAGGAGCGTAGACCCCATTAAGAAGTGCCTCCCGGCATCCTGACTGTGAGCCCATGTCCAGACTTGGTACCTAGGTAAAGAACACAGCTACTGTCTTTGTGACCCAGAATGGCTGTCAAACAGAGAAACACTTTTTGAAGATACATACGAATATAAGAATCCTGTAATGAAAAGCAGTCTTTTTCCAGTTCAGCAATAGAAGCTAGGACCAAAGATCTGTTTAACTCTTTACTCACTATTGACTGTGTCTAACAGCAGAAAGACTGCACAACCAATTTTTAATCTATTTCTTTTGGAAATATAAGAACGGAAGAGTTTTGTTTATACATAACTGCCCCTAAGTGCCATTGACCAAATAGGACCGGCACAGGGAGAGAAAAAACAGCCTATGAAAATAGAAATCTATTAACAAGGGCTTTTTAAACCTCAAATTTAGAGGGAGAAGTGGTTAAAAAAAAAAAAAAAACTAAGTGAAATAAACCATAGTAAGAATAGAGTATTTCCTTTCGTTTGATGGGAATAGACATGATTGCCTCAGTCAGAAAATCCAACATTTTAATATTTGATATTTATTTTAATAATTTGTTAAAAAGCAAATGATTTTTAAAGTACTTTCCCCTAAAGCCAGAAATGCTCCTGTTGCTCTGAAATGGCACATTGTCAGAAACTTCTTCAAGCCTAAGAGCAGAGCGAGTGGCAACTTCAGAGGTCCTGACCCATGCCACACTACAGATGCACTGGCTTCACCCTGCTTTCCCAAGTCCCAAAAAGGACAAGTGACCTTTGGAACTTCAGGGAGATGCATAAAAGAGCCACGTTTTTGAAAGCTGATCAGACCCAAGTTGCCAGGATATTGTTTGCAAACAAAAGAAAGGTTTTCATGCTAAGTAGTACTTAGGGTAAAATCTTTGCCAAAGAGCTCTTTCTGAATGCTTAAAATACAGACTTGGTTAGGGATCTGGGCACAAGCAGAAACAGTTTCAATTTTGGATATGCTTCTCAGAAATGTAACCCTGACTTGGTCTGTGATCCACTAAGCTCTAAATCAGAGCTCCTCTTGTTGTTTTTGTTTTGGGTTTTTTGAGACTGGGTCTCACTATGTAGTTCAGCCTGGTTTTGAACACATTATGTAGCCCAGGCTGGCTTCAGACTCAGGACTGTTCCCCTATGGCAGCCTCCCAAGCACTGGGATTACAGCCGCACACCACCAGGCCTCACACAACTTTTGTTTTTACAAAAGGGAATTGGTAATACCTCCTTGCATAGCCACTGGAAGAGATCAGACAGATCCTTGTTAGAGGATAAACCAGTTCACTCCTTTTTTGGTTTAGACCTGCAATAGGTTCCTACCTGGGGGGACAACTTCCCTTATCTTTGGTGTGGTCTACAAGTCCCCTTCTGGATCTGTCCTGTCAGTGTCCCTGGACACGCCGGCACACTGTGACCGCAGGACCTTTCCCTGGTTACCCTCTCTAGACTGCTGTCTCTTGTTATCAGTCACTTCACTCTCCTCAGGCTCTGCTTAAATGTCACTCCCTGCATAAGGACTCTTACTCACATTACACACAAACCCTTCACTCTCTGGATGTGTTTTTCACCCTCACACCTATCATTACCCAATATTCATGTAGTTTTTGTTCATCACCAAGCCCCACCCTCAGAAAGTAAGACCTGAGAACAGAAATTACTAAGACTCAAATTCATTGCTATGGAAATGGTCTTTAATTTTTAAGGAATTTTTAAAGATCCCAACAAACTGGATCTGAAATGCTCTTTTGAGATCTGGAAAAGTTTTAGCAAAAGCTACCATCCGTATTGGTCATGGTGCTGTATGGATTCAATCTCCACTCAAGGGATACTCACCAGGCGGCCTGCGTTCAGCCTCCTGCTGCAGTCATCTTCAGCCCTAGCTGGTTCCTGCTTGAGCGCAGCAGACTCTGGAGCTGCCTTTCAGGCCCCACGTGAGTCTGTGCTGGCGGTGCTCTTTGTACCATACTCCCAGGCAGAGCTGTCCTTAGAGCCATACTGCAATCCCAGATTCTCTATCTGCAGTCCTCCATCCTCTCTTCTCACAGGTGCTGACTATAGCACGGTTTGGAGACTCTTCCTGTCTTCTCTTGGTTCTGTTCCCCTTTGTCTTTTGCCCTAAAAGATCTCTCACATGTCCAGCTTTGGGAGTGGATGTTTCTGTGGCCCCACATGAGTGTCCCCTTCCCCCAGGGGGAGGGTTGCGCACAGACCCTGAAGGACTCCGCGGGCATGCTCCACAGCTGGCTCTACTTCCTGTAGATTTCCCGAGGTGGTGGCAGTGGTCTTGTATGATATCCCAGAATTGGAGCATGTCTGTTAGACAGAGTGAAAAGTGCTAGAGCCAGCCTTGGCCCCAAGTGCCAGTGGGGACTGTGTATTTTTGAGACCAAAAAATGAGCCATTCTGGAAGAATGAGTACAAAAGGATGGGCGTATCACACACTGCTATAAAGAAAAGCATTTTCCAAAGCTGTATTGTGTATGGGGGAAATGCAGACATCCAAAGGCAAGTTGCATGAAAGCTGTTGGAGATTCTTTTCCTTTCAGTGATTGTGTTCAATTTCGGGATGTCCATTTGGCAATGGAGTGTTGCCTTTTCAGATATATGTCTTCTGTAAATAACTTGGTTTTGAATTTATTTTTTTTTCTGGAGCACATTATATTATAATTAGAAATGCTTTGCTGATAACAGGGGTTTGTCAGCTTGCAGTCAGGTTTCAAGTATGTCTTCAAAAGTTCTTAGAATTTTTTGGAAGGAACATGGGTGAGGTGCCATATGGGTTTTTAATATTTGTGGTAAGTGTTTACTACAAATTGTGTTCATCTGCCTGCATAGTTCTGAGTAATTTGGTTCCTTCAATTTGTCCTGTTTTTGTTGCTAAGGCAACTGTTTTGACAACTGTGACAGTTTGCTTGTCAGAAAAAAAGTCTCTTTGAGAGAAACTACCTGCACCCCTTGAAGACGTACTTCATTGACTTTCATCTTCTTTCTGCAAGATGAAAGGAAGTCATTGAATATTTTAAGAATCATCTCTTGAAGTGATATGTGGCAAGAACCAGGACTCCACCTCACAGCCTCACAGCATAGGACACCTCGGAGAATCAGTATTCAGATTTTACCTTAAGACACTACCCTCAGGGGTGCCCCAGGGCCAAGGGAGGACAAAGAGAGAAAGGTACCAGGAGTGTGGTATCTTATACTGGTTAACCTTACAGATTCAGTACCAGCAGTTATAAGATCTTTGTCTTAAAGTTAAAAAAAAAAAAAAAAAAAAAAAAAAAAAAAAAAAAAAAAAAAGAAAGAAAAGGAGGACATGCGAAGTTATGGTGAAAGCATCTTGCTGAAGCTGGTTTGGCTGAGAGAGATAGCTGAGGTGGCGGAGCACAGACCCAAGTTGAACAGATGCAGGCTTTCAGTAAGCCTGATTCCATGAAAATGTACCAGATTGGGGCTTTCCCCCTGCACAGACTTGAATTCTAGATTAGTGGAAGTAGGCACACACTAGGCTCATTGTTGTTTGTTATGTTCCCTAGAACAGAAGTGGATTTCCTGTCCAAATACAAAAGTTGATTTGCCCACGTTATGTAGTATCTATGTCCTCCTAGATGATTTGCCCAAACTCAGTCAAAATTGGCTTTTTCATCTATACAGAGCAAGAATGATGGTATTTGCCTCATTTGTTTATTTGATGATTAATAATGTTAGCAGCACCCATATAATAATATTACTGTTATTGCATTGACATTCAATAATAATTGAGTTCAGTAATTATATTAAGACTCAATAATTACCTGCTTCAGATTATATATGAAGCTGATTAATACCTAGAGACAACCTATGATTTAAACAGTTGCTGGGGGCCTTCCCATTAGCTCAGTTGTTTAAGTGACTGCTTAAACAAAGCAATCAGGATGCTGTGGTTCGATCCCCATGTCCTCAAGCCCTACCAGACCTGCCCTGAAGGCATCCCGAGCCAGCCCCAAACAAACAAACAAACAAACACTTCTGAACTTTGGGCTGGGGAGATGGCTCAGTAGAATAAGTGCTTGCCTGGCAAGCACAAGGGCTTGAGTTTGATCCCTGATTCTGGGGGAAAAAAAAAAGTTGCTAAGAGTTCATGCTTCCCAGGTTTACAAGGTCTCCTTTGGAGATAGGAGTTTGTATGCAATTTAAATTAGTAAGATCCCCCATGACCTCTTCCAGAATCAGACTTCTCTTGTTTTCCTCCAAACTCGCCAAGATCTTGTTTGCTTCCTTGCAGTTCATAACAGACCAGGGAACAAGGAGGGTAAGTCCCATGTGTACCCAAAGGTGATGCCTGCTTAGAACTATTTATTTATTGATTATCTGACAGGCAGGTGGTGAAAGGCCTAGGGGATTAAGGTTGTCCTGAATGGTCAAGGTTGGCAGAGTAAAATGGGCACAGGTGGTTTCTAAAATAAAGGAAACTGGTTCCGATCCAATCCACTCTCCTGCGAGTACTTTTCCGCCTTCTCTCTAAAATTTAATTGTCTGATATAATGACCACTAACCACATGTGGCTACTGAAATGAAAATTAATTCAAAATAAAATAGTGCATCTCTGTTGTACAGCCCACATTTCGAGGGCTGCGTCACTGCCTGTGGCCATGGTGACTGTGCTGGGCAGTGCCCATTTGGCACAGTCCCATCATTGTGGAGGATCTATAGGACAGTGTTGGTCTAGTCTTCACCTGACAGATTCTCACGGAGCTAAGCAAGATGGCATTTGTGATGTGCTGTGTTCAACAGCCTTAAATTCAGCAGTAGCTGTGTTCTGACAATTAAAACTACCACTTTTTTTCAGCATTCACCTTGATGCAGGCATGTAGTTGTTCCCAACCTTAATTCTTTGGGAGCCCTCTAGGATTGATATCCTAACTTCCCATAGGGGAAGGGAAGCTTGATGAGGTTCATCAGCACTGTTACTAAGGTTGTCCAGCAGGAACCATGCGAAGACCCACCCAGGCACTGTCAGCTGCAAGGCCACAGCCCCAAGGCCACTGTGCATCGCTGCCTCCTGTGAAGGTTCTCTTTCTCGAAAGGCTTAAGCCTCCAGGTGCCTGGGCCTGCCCTGCCAGCCCCGCCCCCGGGGCACCCTGAGATGGCAGTTGAGACAGGGTGTGCTGGTGCGTACCTGTAATCCCAGCTCTTCGGAGGCTGTAAACAGGAGGATCACTATGAGTCCAATTTAGTAGTGAAACCCTGAACACCCTGTAGACCCTTCCCTAAAAGTACAATAAATAAATAAATAAATAAATAAATAAATACTTCAGGTGCATTGCAAAAGCCATCGCTATTCTCTGTGTCCCACCCAAATATGAAAGAGAAACTTGTCATTAACAATAGTTAATGAAGGTAGAGCTAGTCCAAAACAGCTGTCCCTGGCTGGAATAAGGCTTGACTATACCCTACTTGATGTCGCAAGCCCCATAGTATAAAGATGCAGATTTCAATTAAGGAAGGGCAATCAAGGTGAGGGAAAACACAGGACTGAAAGGGTAAGAAACAACTGCAGTTCACAACAAAAATGATATAAATTAACCACTATTTTTTAGAGCCCTCACCAACTGTAATCCTAAATGACTCTTCAGCCTGCTGAATTCTCTGCCACTCCTTCCTAGAAGAAAGAGGATTAAATGTTCTTCTTTCATAGAATACTTTTGAAATCAAAATGAAGAAAAAAATACTTTTACTCTAACTCAATTTGCAAATCACTTGTATATTTAAAAAAAAATAGATAGGCCAGGGAGATAGCTCAGCGGCATAAGCGCCTGCCTGGTAAGTGCAAGGTCCCAAGTTGAGTCCCCGGAACCACAAAAAAAAAAAAAAAGAAAAAAGAAAGAAAGAAAGAAAGAAAGAAAGAAAGAAAGAAAGAAAGAAAGAAAGATGATATCAAGTAATATAGAAACAGCCTGTGTCCCAAGAAAATTTATACTAAATGTAAGCCAGAGCCTGAGTGTCTATTTGTTGAGATGAGAGTTGTCTTTGTAAGGCCCTCAGTGTAGGGATCCCAGGGCCAAAACAAGCTTCCTATAATAATGATCTCGGTACATGTAATGCTGCTTGCCTCTCAAATCCAATGCCCCCTGGCCAACATTTGTTCAGTAAAAAGCCTCTTTCTGGCCTTTCTAATCCTTGCCTACCTGTGACCCAAAGAGTTAGGGTGGATAAGCTTAGAGGTCAGTGAGTTCTATGTGGTGACTGTCATGAATGCAACTGGGTCCTAAAAGAACTGAAATTCTGGGCCCCTCAGAGAAACTCTGTTGTGTTTTATTTCCTTACCAGCAAGTTCTGTGACCACTTATTAAGTGCAAAGGAAACCGATTCAGAAAGCAGGAGGAGCCTAGCTTTATTTTACCATCTTCCCTGCGGTGCCCAGATTCAGACGAGATTGTTGCTGATTTGAGGTCATTACTGTTTTGCTCTAGTCAGGGAGCCATAGCCCGAACTCTAGGCAGGATTTATCCCTGTGAAGCTTAAAATGTGTTGGGAAGAAAAGAGATTAGAGGTCCTGTGCGTTTTCTTACTGGGGTGTCAGGTAAATCTTTGTGTTTGTTAGAGGGAACAGGCGAGAAATCTAAACAGGTCGAGTTCTAGTTCTTTGCAGCTGTTTGCCACAGGACTCTCAGATTTGCTCTGGGATTTTTCATGGGTAGTTGGAATACATTTGGTTGAGAAACTTTTCAGCTGCACTTGATGAGCTTATCGTGGGCTTTGTTGTACCCCATCTTCAGCGTCAATCGTAACCTTTAGCGAGGAGCTGCTCCTGACAACCTGTATGTTTTTGTGCTGTGAACGAGGTGGGCCCCTGGTAAATATTTGTCTCTCATTTCGCTTTTGTTGTAAGGGACTCCAAAGCTAGATTGGCCTCCTGTACTGTGCAGGACCTTCTGCAAGTGTTTCTGAGAGCTACCTTTTCCTTATTTTACTATTCTATTTATTTTTCTTTTTGCTCAAATTTCTTACGGGTTGGAAATCATTTCTTCGCAAAGGCAGTATGCTCCTGCTTCAACAAGAATTCCGAGGAGGTGGCTCCAAGCTCCCCCATCCACTGCTCTCTAAGATGAGTGTGCATGAATTAGAAAAATGTGCACTTTGCTCCAGGCAGGCAGCCTGAACTTGGGACTCTTGTATTTGCTGTTCTCTCCACTTGGACACCTTTGAAGGACTATCTATGAAAGGTTCTGGCCTACCCTAATCCCCTCCACTCCAGCAATTTTTGCTCATCTGTTTTTACATTGGCCTTCTGCAAAATGTTTTATTTGAAAAGCTGTATTCATTTGTTTTTTTCTTTAATCAGAGAATTCATTGTAGAATGGCTTTGATGAGCTAGGAGCACAGAGTAAACAAAACTGCTTTAAGGATTTTGCTCTCAGGAAAGTTCCACTGTAGAATGGGAGTCAGTCCACAAACAAACAAAAAAGAAATTCAAGAACTCCATCCTGGGACTGGTTCCAGAATGACAATAATCAGGATACTCAACAGAAAATAAAAGGAGACACATAATATGGAGATGGAAAAAACCTTTCTGAAGAGGCAATAATTAAAGCAAAGCCTAAAGGAGAAAGACTAGCCAGCTGCCAATGAAAGTAAGAAGAGACTTTGAGCAGGAGAAACTGCAGGGGCAAAGGCCCTGCAGCTTGGAAGTGTGAGGGGCTCAAGGACAAGAGTTCTGACGATAGTGGAAAAGCAGAGGAATGAGGAACTGAGGATAGCCTGCCATGTGATCGGAAAAATTCAGATTATCAACCATCTTTTAGGCCATGATAACAGGTTGAGATTCTAGCTTAAATATTTTGGGAATCCAGTTGTGATTTATTTTAATGAATTGATTGAATGTTCATAGTGGCTACATGGCTGCTGTGGGAAGAAAAAGTAGAAGAGGAAAGATCAAGCCCTATGAGAAATGATAATGCTTTAGACCAAGGTCTTGGTGGCAGAGGTGGAGTGAAATGAGCACATGTGGAAAATGCTATGGGGCAGAACTATTCATGGAGCTGAGAGGCACAGATGAGAAAAAGTTAAATGTGACTCACTTTCACTGAGTGATTCGTTCCTAGTGCCATTTATCTCACTAAAGAAGTCTTGTGATGAGAAGCCAGGAAAGGATAGCAAATGAAGACTTCATATGTGGACACACTGATTTGGAGACAAACAAGTAAAAATGTCCAGGATAGCATTAAACATTTAAATTGAAACTCACAGAGGACTGGCTTGGTCTTTTAAATTTGAGGGTCACCAAGAAATAGTTGAAAGTGAAGCCATGGGACTTCATGAGGTCTAGGAATGTAGTAGAAATGACAATGTCCAGAACCAAGTCCTGGCAGGGGACATGTATATGTTGGATATGTAAGGAAAAAACAATGTTAAGGGAATAGAACACAACCAAGATTCCAGGAGTGGTGAGTATTTCAAGAACATCCAAATGTTCATAAATTAAATCATATGTGTGGATTGCATTTGGCAGCATGCTGAAGGAGCCAAGGAAGTTGTAGAACATAATAGATATGGAAATCACATGGAGTCAGTCAAAGCCAGCCTACAAGAGAGACAGAGACAGTGAAGTTTGACATTTCAAGGTATGATGTTTTGAAGAGGATAAGAGACATGGAGTAGTTAGGTGCAAACAGAAGTACAGATAACTGGAACATATTGTATGCTGATAGGTATAATGTAATGAGAAAACAAAACGTAATATGGGGATCAACTTGGGCCTCAAGTAATTGCGTTGGTTGTCAAGGGAAAACTGAGTCCAGAGCAGATATGAGGAAACTGACCTTGGGTAGGAGAACGCATGGAGTATCAGGAGGGAAGAAGATGAAGGGTTTCCTTCTGGTGGCTTCTGCTGACTCCATGAAGTACTGTAATTTGGCCTGAACTGACCAAGTTTTAAAAAGTGAACCAATTCCCTTAAAGTGTCGATTACCAACTAGGAAAGACACATACAGTATTGGAAGTGGTGGTTGAATATCTATTTGAGGTGAACAGCTTTGGCCTTAAACAAAAGCCACACAATGCAGCCTACAGTGATAGTAATATGAATAAGAAAAGAACTGAGTGTTTGGGTCAGTCAGACAGAAGATGAGATGGGAGCAGAGAACATCGGGAGAGAGTGATTGTCACATTGGGTTGTGGTGCTGAAGCCAGAAGAGGGGAAAGGAAAAGGAGAAAGAGTTTGGATGGCAAGAAGTTGGCAGGAAGTTACAAAGAGGTCACACACAGAGAATGACAACAACAACAATAATAATAGGAAAAAGGGAAAAGGAAGAGGAGGAGAGGAGGAATAGGAGGAGGACGAGGAAGAAAAGCCAAATAAATATAAAGGAAAAAGAAGAATCCTAGAGCTAAGGCTGACGTGATTAGGTCAATGGTCCAAACATGGGATGTTAGCTATCAAAATTCCCAGGTGGAGATGATAAGCTCTGGTAGAGAAAGAGGAAGCAAAGAAATCTTGGTACTCGAGAGCACAGAGTTGAAAGTGAGGCCCAAAAATAAGCTAAAAAAGCATTTGCATTTGGTATATGTATTTCATGGATTATCCTATATGTTTCATGGAAGTCCTTAAGTGGAACACGATGACAAGGGGCTCATCAGTAACACTTGGCTGTGGATCTGCTCTCGGAGCACCATCCCCCTTAGGTGACACTTCTTAACATGCTGCACCACAGTCCCTAATTACCAGAAGGGAATTGCTGGGGAAATATTCTAAAACATGTTAATGTTCATGTCACAATTAGTTGATAATTCTCATTTACTAGTAGCAGTATGACTCCCACAGCCTTTTTGCTAATGTCTAATGCATTTTGTGTGATGTAGAAGACCTCTCCAATGACCCTGCTTTTATTCGTATGACAAAAGTCCCTCTCCAGAGTCAGGTCAAGACTGTGTATTTGCAAATCCTGCTGTTCCAGCAGGGCAGAGGTACCCACCAAAAAAATTGAATTCTGAGCGAAGATTTTTAAAATGGGTTGAACTGTCCAAAACTATCACATTGAGGGTCAAAATATGTCCCATACTAACATTTGTTTTATTTATTTACATTTATTTATTTATTTGTTTATATATTTATTTGCTGTCGGGAATCAAACTGAGGACCTTGTGCTTGTCAGACAGGTGCTTGATTAACTGAGCTATCTCTCCGGCCCCCATATTAACATTTCCTATTGGTAGTGATTTGCTGTAGCTGTTGCAGATTTGAACTGTGTGTTATTGACAATAGCTACCATTTACTGCACTGGAACTTGGTGCTATGTGTATATACCCTGCCTCATTTAATTTCCACAGCAAACCCAGAAGGTGAGAAGGTAAGTACAAATACTTGTACTTATTAAACAAGCATTCTGAGACTTAGGAAAAGTTCACTGGGAGAAGACAAATACAAATGGTGCGATCAGATTTTAACTCTGAAGGCAGAGGTTGGACCAAGGCCTTGCCTTTGTTTTATTCATTGCCAGAAGGCTGGTGGCTTGACATTGGATTTACTTTGATGAATGCTGTTATTTCCTTAAAATATATATAGAGAAATTTTGATGGTTGAAAGTAATTTTGATGTCCTAAGATCCTTAAAGTCTTAAACTTGTAAGTGCTATTTATTTGGGGTTTTTTTTATTTTTGGTTTTTTTTTTTGCGGAACTGGAGATTGAACTCAGGCCCTTGCGCTTGCCAGGCAAGTGCTTATTCTACTGAGCTATCTCCCTGGCCCCTTTATTTGTTTTTAAATCACTGCATTGATCCATGCTTGCCAGACTGTATTCTAATTGTTATTATTGCAGTTATCTAGGAGCTAGGTTCTTGGGTTCAGAGGAAAGCACTCAGATTTACTGAAGCACTGGGGCCAAGACTCAGTGTAATGGAGGGCTGGTGTTCTGAGCCCACTTTCTCTCACTCATGCAGGATTTTCCTCACATTCCTACACACAGTGGAGATATATATATATATATATATATATATATATATATTGATTAATGAAGTCTGATTTAGTAAGATAAAGGCCTGGTGGCAAGGATTTATCAGTAGGTACAAGATACATAAAAAAACAGTATATTGACAAGACCAGTTCTTTGCTCATGGAGCTCTTGGAAACTTCATGAAATTGGTTATACCTGGCAACGTTTCTACCCGATGCTCAGGTAACAGAGAAGCAGTCTGACCCCGAGAGTGGTGAAAGTGAGAGGCTGAAGACAGATTCCTGTCTGGGTAACCATGCTAGCCTCTTCCTAGTTTGTGACTTAGCCGAGCTCTTTGACTTCTTCACACGTTGGCCCTTTGCTACACCATGAGAGCAGCAATATACTCGTTTGATAAGGTTGTCTTCTATAGATGAGGATTAAAGGAGCTAATTTTTATAAAATGCTTACAGTAGCAGCTGGCACATGTTAAATATCCAGTAAATATTTATCATTGCTCGCTTATTACTTTTCCCACCTTCGGAGGATTCAGTATTTCAGAAACACAGCCATCCACTTGGAGGAAGTTGCCCTCCAGAAAAATTACAACACCACAGTATTACAAATGGCATGTTAACTTTTTATTTATTTATTTATTTTTAAAATGCACATTTTATTTTTTCTCTGTTTTTTCCATAGTTTTATTGAGAAATAAATAGCAATGAGACAGTTTCAAATCAAATTGGTAGGACACTTTCAATAATTAACATATTGCATACTGTCTTCCTAGTGGTTATTTGTTGTACAAGATGCAGACATGATATCCTATTTACAAACAATATTAGAACAAATCCCTCTATTCATTGAATTAAGAGATTGTAGCTATATATCTATCCTAACCATTTTGAATACATGGATACAAAATGGTCATTCATTTGTATCCACTTTTTTTTTGTTTAGTTCTATTATTTAAATATTATAGGTGTGTGAACTCAGCAAAATATTCCAAAATAGTCCAGTAGTCCATAATAGTATTGAGTCTTCCACTTGACTGGCAATGTCAGAAGTTGTTGACCTTCGTCCCCTACAACTGAACATAACAGCATGGCTTTACTTCTTATACTTTGTTTTTATACTTTTCTGCTGGATGGTTAAGACCAAGACAAAGCAAGACATATGTAACAAGAATTGTAGCTTTTGGATCTGATGAGGTCAGTGAAGTACCCTCAGGATTTATCCTGAGACCCTGTACTGCAGTTTGCAGATCTTTTGTCAGTGTCAGCCACATGGATGAGTCATGGCCATTGCTTGGCCAATTTGTTCTCTTTGAAAGCCTGAGAGAATGTTTTCTCTCCATGTGACTCTCCTTAGGCACACTCTACATCATTGATCTCTTTCCTCTGGGGCCTCATAATCTCCTTGATCAGAAAATTTGGGACACGACTGAGTTACATGATGTTACAGTACATGTTCTCATATGTTCTGAGTCTTAATTGACCTTGGAAGGCTAAGGCCAAAATGTTGGCTGTCCTTTCAGCCCTCCTTTTTCTCTAATTTTTGGTCTGCAAACTTAGGTTGTTAACCCTCCAGAAGAGACGCTTATTGTTATTACCATACAACGTAGGCTGTTGAGCTTAACCACACTATCTGTCTGAATATCAAACATCTTAGGTATAACACGGAACAGGTATTTTTCATCAAGTACTGATATGGTAAACTTTCAGTCCCTACAGAATATGATGAAAAAAATTTTAAAAGATTAAAATATATTTTAAAAAATAGGAATAAGGAATTACATATATTTACATTCTTTTGCTAATGACAAAGAATCCATTTGCAAACACAGCTCTGTTGTCCACAGGTTGCTGGTAACTGTGATTAAAATATTGATTCCATATGCTTTTTGCTGAATTTCTAGTATCAAACTCCACGAACCAGGGCCAGCCAAATAGCTCAACAGATTAAAGTGCCTGCAAGCAGTTGCAGGGGCCAGGGGATCGATCCTCAAACCTGCTGTGCTGGCCCTGACCCCGGGGCATGCTGAGAGGGTAATTGAGACTGGGTATGGTGGTGCATGCCTGTAATCCCAGCTCTTGGGAGGCTATAAATAGGCAGATCATTGAGAGTCCGATCTAGTAGTAAGACCCTGAACACTCTGTAGATCCTTCCCTAAAATACAAAAATAAATTAATTAATT
>NW_004524636.1:8073295-8075280 GCF_000260255.1 Octodon degus
TACAAACTGGTTTCAGACTTCATCAGAATGACCTGAAAGGCTTGTGGGCATATACTGCTCAACCTAATTTTTCATGTTTGTTACATATAGGACGGAGTTCCTCTTGCATGGATCAGATCAAGATGCTGAACTGGGAAATCCTTCCTCTTAGGAGTTGTTTTTCCAAGACCTCAGGGAAAATTTCTTGTATATAACTGAAAGAAATCAATATTGTTTCTTTGCATGCTTGTTCAAGAAGATTCTGTATTCAGAGGATGGCTTTCAGTTAAAAAAAAAAGAATTTTAAAGAATTTTAAAGATTTCCATAATATCATAATAAATGTTATTAGAATCTGGATACAAAGGGATTTCTCATTTTTCCTTGGAGGCTCAGAGATATTTGCATTTTAATTGGACTCTAAATGGTGTGAGACACAGACACAACACATTTCTTTTTAACAGGAATCATATGTGTTTGAACCCAACTGCCTCTTCAGAGTGGATGAGTTTGGCTTCTTTCTGACCTGGAAAAGTGAAGGCAAGGTATGTCACAGAGCTGTAAGCTGTCTCTTGGGTTAAGCCAGTTCATTTCGCAGCAGACAGACCTGGTGCCTTACAAAGGCATTGGACCATTCATTCATTCATTCATTCATTCATTCATTAATAATTTTTCAAATCCGACTTTCATGTATCAGGCACTGAGAGTTTAAGGACAGTGTTCTAATTCTCAGAGACTCTAGAGTAGGTACAAAATCGAGCATTTAAAAAAGGTAGTTACCAGAAAGAGTGTTGTAAATGAGAAACTGAGATTGTTAGATAAGCCTGCAACAGGCAGATCTGATTTAATCTTGGTAGTTAGGAAGCTCTCCCAGAAAAAAGATATTCAAGTTGAAATCTAGAAGCATTATTAAAAGAGTAATTATTTTGTTACAGTTTGAGACTTAATGCATGGCACAGCATATACATTTAATGAACATCTGAGGCAAATTTACATACAATTAGAGTTATATAAAAGCATTATTTTCTTTTAGATCCTTATATACACATACATTAAGCATAAATGGATATTAATATTATATGTGTAAAAGTCACAGTATTCTATAAACATTTTATAAATAATTATCTAGGGTTACATTTTTATATATATTTGAAAGACAAAGCTTGGGGTCTTTTTTCTGCTCACTGGAAATAATTATTGTTGCTCTTTGATTTTACTCCGTTTATTACCTAATGCTAATCAATATTGACTTCCTTGTTAGAAATGTTTGTCAAGCGCTTTGTGCCATAGGTCTGGCAGCATCTGAACTCACTGCTGTGTATGTTCTCTCTCTCTCAGGAAGGACAGGTGTTAGAATGTTCCCTCATCAACAGCATTCGGCTGGGAGCCATCCCTAAGGTACCTGCGATGGGCGTTTGCTGTCCTTTCAAAGCATGCATTTAGAAACTGGGAAGGCTGCCCAGGATATTGTTTCCCTTGTTTCTGCCCCAAAGTCATCAGCAGGGAATTCAGAACAGACATGGGTTAGAAATCTTGTCCCTCACAGCTGTCGAGTGATTGGGACTGTGTCATCATTAGTTGTACCAGACATTGGGATTGCAAAAAGCTTTGCACAAAAGCAAAGCAACAGTTCCCTCTACTTGGAAATTACTTGTATAAACTCCCCTCTTTTTAGCAAACAGCAGTTCACTTTCATCTGTGGTCGATGGGGAAACTGATGCGGCTCAGGTACTTTCCTGTGTGTGCACCTGTGAGCAAAGACACTGAGCCACCTGGAAGGGAAAAACCCAAACCAACGGAGCACGTAGAAGAGTCTTTTACCCAGAGATCGATTTGTTTGCACAAGAAGCCATTTGTGTAGTAGGGCTAGGAAATTTCAAAGGTGTTTCTTCGGAGAACATTCTAGCCTAGGATTTATTTCCTTCTCTGGAATACCCCTGAAGGTTTTTAACCATTCAAAACAAAATTATATTCCTCACTTTGTTTTTTTTTTTTTTTTTTTTTTTTT
>NW_004524636.1:8075380-8097483 GCF_000260255.1 Octodon degus
TTGTTGTTTGTTCTTCTTTTTAAGCTGTCTTCTATGTCAGCTAAATTTTCTGTGTCACTGTGTGTTGATATTTCCTCCTGAGTTCTTTTGGAGAATGAAGGCATGCTTTCCTTGTCCCTTGGGGGAAACGTCCACAGCTTTCACTCCAGGGAAGGATGCCCTGTGCTTGTGCAGAGGCAGGTATCCATTCATTGTACGCAAGCTATGTGAATGACTAGTCTTGTTTTTTGAGAATAAGCTCAGATTGGCGGCTATGGCTGGGCCACGTCTGTTCCTAGTAGACCTCTGGGCCTGTCCTCTGGAGCGTCACTCATTGGCTCTTTGTAGACACAAGCGCATCCCAAGCACAGTCTTTCCCAGCCTGTCTCCCAACTCCAGGGCCAGCAGAAATGACACCCTAAAATCTAAATGAAGAGACACACTCAGGGTCCTCAATCAGAAAGTTTATACTGCTTTTCATTTATTTATGGGCCTATTTCATTTTTTGGTAGGACTAAGGATGAAAGCCAAGGCTTTTACATTGAGCTGCATCCCTGGAGTTGTTCTGTTTTGTTTGATGAGACATTCTCCCTCCTTAGAGTAATGCTGGATCACCAAGTATTTTAGGTAGTGGAGAAAAAAAGCCTGTGCCCATATGTCTAATTTTTTTAAGTATCAAAAGTAGATTTTTCTTTTACTATGCCCCCCTCCATGTTTTTTGTACTAACATATTTTTGATCCTGTTTGTGTACTTTGTAGGACCCCAAAATCCTGGCTGCTCTGGAAGCTCTTGGGAAATCAGAAAATGATCTGGAAGGGCGAATCGTCTGTGTGTGCAGTGGCACGGATCTGGTGAACATCAGCTTCACTTACATGGTGGCAGAAAATCCAGAAGTCACTAAGGTAGCCTTAGAGCAGCCTCCCCCGTGTGTGTGTGTGCGTGCATGAGTACATGCGTACGTGTGTGTGTGTGATCTTGTTATGTTTAATGTACTTTTAATATATATCCTTAAGCCATAAATCTTTCAAAAATTTTCAGTTTTTATTACTTTCCTGGCGCGGTCATAGAGAAAATCTGGCAGGCAGGATACCTTTCACCAAGTCAGCCATGTAGGCCAGCAGTCCAGACACCTGCCATAATAACAGGCAGTAAAACCTGGCCTGGACTTCTCAGCTGGAATGTGCACCCAGATCCCCTGCGCCCGAATTGAGATGTAGATTCCAGTTCCATAGGCCTGAAGGGGAGAAGAAAGCCTTCCTTTCTATCAGTGTCTGTGCTGCTGGCCTGGGAACTGCTGTGAGTAGAAATGGTCTGGGCCTTTCTACTGGGGAGGGGCCATGGAGATGGCTCTGTAGAATAAGCTCTTGCCTGGCAAGCTCAAGGGCCTGAGTTCAATCCCTGGTTCTGCAGAAAAAAAAAAAAAAAAAGAAAGAAGAAAACTGGGGATGTAGGTCAGTGCTAGAATGCAAACAGGGGGCCATGGGTTCAATCACTAGTACCCTACCCCAAAGAAAATACAAATTGATAAAAATAAGAACAAAAAGTAAGGGAGTACAGCTCACTGGCTGAGTGCTTGCAAAGTACACACAAGGTCCTTGCCTGTCATCAGCACTTCACAAAGGAAAGATGGAGAGATAGAGACAGAAACAGTAATAAAGAGGAGAGAGAGCTAGTGAAATTTCAATGAAGTACTTTATTTAATCAAGTATACCCAAAGTATTATTATTTTAGCAAATCAATACAAAATTTATTAGGGATGTATTTTACACTATTTTATTCACACTGTATATATTGAAATCTGTATTTTTAAATCACACCACCACATTACAAATTCTCACTAGGTGTATAAGGCTAGTACCTACCTCATTGGTCAGCACAGGTCTAGATGGCTAAGAAATGCAACCCAAGCTCCCCTCCTCAATAAGTTGTTAAAGTTCTGGGATAGCACTCATCCTTTAATACCACACTCAGCATATTGTTGCCTTGGGAAGCTAGTCTTCAACATATTTTGGCCAAATAAACAAATAAATAAAAGCTTCAAACTCATGTCTTTTTCCTAAAGCAATTAGCTTTTGGCATGATTTTACCTCTGGACAGAGTTTCACTTAGCTTTCTGCAACATGTGTGGAAAGGATTGAGCCTTTCCCTCCCTCATTGCAGAGACCTGGGTTTAGGAGAAAGGAAAGGCATTTCATTTTCCCATTAATTTTACAGATAGAAGCTCAGCTAGGGTCTAGTGAGAAAGACAGTAGAAATATCAAAATGTGGAGTGAGTAGGAAATGTCCAACTAAGATTATTTGGGAAAAGAGGTAAATAACATAACCACAGACCAAGATTTACTTTTTATTTCTGGTACCTGGGATTGAACTTAGGACCTTGTGCTTGCCAGGTAGGTGCTTATCCTGCTGAGCTATCTCCCCAGCCTCCCGCCTTATTTTTGTAGCAGAGCTGTCACTTGCAAAGCGTGCATCTCATTTCAGCAGTGGTGCCCCACACTGTGCCTCAGTGTGTAGCCTCAGGCCTCCGGGAAGTACAGATCCAGAATTTGATCTTCTCATGGAACACTGTAGTGAATTGTGGGTGGTAAAGTGTGAGAAGCTTTTACCTTGTGACTTTATAGATAGCAATGATTGCTCAGTGTCCCATAAGATCCTTTGGTTTTCTGACCTCCTGGTGGTTTCATTGGTTTTGTTGTGTTGTTCTACGTCACCTCCCTTGGGGAGAAAAGATTTTGCAGAGCCTTCAAGTTTTTATTGCTTTGCTGAGGTTTACACCTAGTTTGAATGGGTTCTTTCACTTTCAGCTAAACAAACAGCATTCTCATTTCTTAATTTCAAACCTGTGTATTTGGTACAAAGTTGCATTTTGTTGCCATTTGCTATAAAAAATATTTGATTCTGGAAGTTCATGCTGGTTACCCATGCAGAGAAAAATTTGCTAGTCAGATGCATATATTTAGCCACCTGCAGTTTGCGAAAGTCCATTCTGTAATCTTGTACCTTGTGTTTCTTGGCTCTGTCGTCAGATTGACTGATTGATTGATTGATCGATTGATTGATTTATCTGCATCTCATTCCTAATGCCTTGTCACAGTTGTCCTGTTTAGTTTCCTGAACTTGAAAGTGAGAACTTATAGAACAAAGTACAAAATTCTACAGTGAAATGAATTTTTTCCCGGATCCTTCACTTCCCTTGTCCATGAAGGGTTTGAGAAACTTTTGGTTTTTGTTTATTAGCAACTTACCTTTAAAGAAATTCATGCGAAATATTCTGCTAGAGAATGGCACTCTTTCTTTGCACTACAGTATTTTATTATTTTATGTAAATTATTATCACAGCCAACATGAGCAGGTCTGGAAAAAAGCATATGTAGTTCACAGAGAGCCCGTAAGGTAACAGCGGAAACGCGCTGTATATTGACAAGTAGCTTCCTAACTGAGCATCAAGCACTCCTCCTGGGGTCAGTGTGTTTGTTTGTCTTCTGACCATTGAGGTATGATGTAAGAAGGATTCAGGAATAGCATCTATTTCTTTTTTTTTTTTTTTTTTGGAATTAAACCACATCATTTAATAAAGGCACCTAACTGATACCTACAGAGTATAATATCCAACAACAGCAGAATAAATATTGCTTTCAGGAGCACAGAGAACTTTTTCCAAAATAGTCCTTATCTGAGGCATAGTACAAACTTTTTTTATTAATGTTATTGAGAAACAAATAGCAATGAGACAACTGATTCATAGGACAGTTTCAATAATTAATACATTGTATATTGTTGTCTTCATAATGGTTATTCATAGTACAAGATGCAGACATGATATCCTGTCCAAACACTATTAGTACAAATCTTTCTTCTCTTTGAATTAAGAGAAAGTAGCTGTATATCTATCCTAACTATTTTGTATATACAGATACAAAATAGTTGTTCATTTGTATCCCCTTTTTTTTGTTCAGTTTTGTCAGAGATGGGTATTCTATGCCATTTAAATATTGTAGGTGCATGAACTGAGCCAAATAATCCAATCGAGGCCAGTAGTCCATAATAGTAGTGGGTTATCTGTAGGACTGGCAATGTCAGAAGTTGTTGACTTGAGTCCTTTACAGCTCAGCATATTAATATGGCTTTACCTTTTATACTACGTTATTATACTTTTCTGCTGGATGGTTAGGACCAAGATAAAGCAAGACCTATATAACAAGAAATGTAATTTCTGAGTACTTAGCCTGTGAAATACTTGACTCTATTCTTAATTCGTGGTCTGTTACTACACTTAAAATCTGATGCTTCTGAAGAATTCACTTCACCATCCCTTTAGTTCAGGGGTTAAGGCTTGTATCTAGACATTCCTGAAAACCTCATTTGATCATAAGTACAGTATTTTGAGAGAGTGATGCTGGGATCAGTGATGTGAAGCAGGGATTGAATAATGCTGTGATAAGGCTGCCTCTCCCTGGGTGTGGTTGTTTCACTCAGTGTGTCCTTGCTTGTCCCTTGCTGCTTCTCCTCTGTGACGCCACTCTGCCAAGCACCCAGCCTTGGAGCCAGCCCGCTAAGAACTGAAAACTCCACACACTGAGCCGAACCACACTGTTCCTCCTCTCTCCTTGAGTGTCTGTTATTCTATCTCAGCAATGAGAAAACTGAAAAACCAGGCCAAAGGGCCAACATTCATAAAGAAGAAAATTCCTGACATGGAGCAAACCATGTTCTTGTCCTTATTCTACTTCTCAGAAATGGTCTTGAACATTTTTCTTTTATGATTTCAAGCTGGTATTTTAAGAGTCAAGGAAACTCTAGGTGAAACTTGAGTTTCTCAAAAGTTTAAGTCAATGGAAAATATGTTCTAGTTTTAGGATTTTCAAATGAGGGTTGTGCTTTCCTCAAAGATCAGAAAGTATTAAGAAGGGGCTCTCCATGTCCCTCTGCACTTTCTTCAGCTGCTGTCTCTGCTGGAGGACTGCCACTTGCCTTGACACCTACTTATGGAGAAGATTTGGACTCAACTCTGTATGTGCTTCTCTTCCACTAAATGGTATCTTGAGTTGAAACCTTTCACCTTCCTTCCTACTCATGCCACAGTCACCTATGTCACACCAGCTCTCTCTGCTCAGCTGCTGAGACCAGGAGCACCTCTCTCGCCTGCTACATCAGTTCATTGTGAAGTCTGGATGCACCTAGCTTCACGCTCCCTCTTCAGCACCACCATCACTAGGTTGTGTCTAGGCCAAAATCATCCTCCCTGTTCTGCTCCAAAGCTTTGCCTTGACCTCGTCTGTGGGATGAGTTCTTAAAAACAGCAGTAGAGGGTATTAGACAGGGGGTACAGGTCAGATTTCCACTGCTCGAAACACTCCAAGAGCTCAGAAAACTCATGAGACACATTCCTCTCCCTTCTCTTCTATGTTCCATTCCAGCCTGAGTGACTCTGAATTTGCTGTTTCCTCTTCTGCAAACACTTTCCCATTGCATATAGAGCTTTCTCAAGCCTTACATTCCTCAGGTGTCTGCTGGAACATTCTTAGCAGGAGCTGTCCATTTATGCCACCTTTCAGCACTCTCTAACTCCTTATCCTGCTAGATTCTTACGACATATTCATAAAATCTCTTTCTGTGTCCACAGGAAGCCAATATTCTGTTTATTTCTATACCCCAACATCTATAACAGTTAATACTTATTGGTTAATAAGGATACATACCTAAGATAAGTTTAGTTTATAAATTAAATACAGTAAGTGATTAACAAAAACTAATGATGAAAGTAAACAGCTATAACAGTGTACTACAATAGAAATTGCCAGCATCAGTACTCTTGAGTTTGACAGTCATTATTATGTAACACTGAAGTTGCTTGAAAGCATGATTGCAATACTATGTTGACCTCATAACCAAGGTAGCTGTGGAGTAACTCATGGGAGGGTGGTGTATACAAAGTGGACACAGTGGACAAAGGAATGATTCATGACCCAGACAGGATGGACCAGACTGTCAAATTTCATTCTTCTGTTCAAATTAGAGTACAACTGAAAACTCATGGGTTAGTTGTTTGTGAGGTTTTGCACTTCATATTTTTATGCCATGCCTATGTGAAGCCATAGACATGGTAGTGTGTGGAGACTACTATGTCACTCCAGGGGCTGTGCCCTTGATATTATATATATATCAGAAAAACTAGGAAAATAATCATTTGATAAGAAGACTGAGAAAATATGATTCAATGATAGTTTAAAAGGAATAAAAAGATCTGATATCCTATGGTGTTACTTCTAGTCATTTTTCTACATCTAGAGGGACCACTCTAGCTAAGAACCCAAAAGACTGAAGGTTTGGCCCTGATATTTTGGCCTTTTTCCAGTTTGTATTTTTATATCCTGCTTACCTACATTCTTCCTGTCACTCCAATTAGAAAATTTACTTTTCACTTTCTCTCCTGAGAAGGCCTCTGTTAAAAAGAGTTACTGACAAGTTGCTTCCTTTTGCCCTAAATCTAACATGCTGTAAGATAGTACATGTGTTTTAGGTCCTGGGTAGCACAAAATACTAGTCAACGCAAGGATTTCCCTCTTTCTTTTAAATTTGTAATAAAGCTCTTTCTCCTTCTTGAATCATTCTAATCTTCGGCCTATTATTAAACTATGAAATATACAAACAACTTAATATATTATAACAACTTCAGTTAGAAAAACAAGTCTAATTTCTCTCATTTTTTTCTCTCTTTCATTGCAACTAGCTTGGGAAGATTTCAGTCTCTCAAGAGTTGCAGCAAGTTCAGATGTCTCTCATTAAGTTACAGCTGGTGCTGCAGAGCAAACTGAAATCACAGCGGCACTGTACTGTACACAAGATTGAAATGCAACCCACATTTAAAATTTCCACAAATAAATCTGTTATTTTATACCAAGTTGAATTTTCCTTTGATTACAAAAATAAGCTGTTATTATGAGGTTGAAAATGCAAAGATTGGGATTGAGTTGAGACAGTTTCCAGACTGCTTATCATACTTTTTGAAGGTTGTAAATATTTGGCCAACTCCATAAATTATGCTTTGTGAATAAGTCGTCAAGTAAGCACATGAGTAACTACTGTAGAAATTAAATTATAAAAATGTGTCTTTAGATACAAGGATGACAAAATTGGGTGATTTATTACAGGTGTTAAAGTACTATTTTAACAAACTGAGTGGAATGCAAAATCATTTCTGCACTTAGTTTAGGCTGAAGGGAAAGCCTTACACAGTAGTTCCTAGAGAAGGGATCTATTCTTTTTTTTCTTGCTGAGGGAATCAAGTTTTCTGCTTAGTTCCTTGCAGAGCCTCCCTGTCCCCAACTAACTTGCTGTACTGATGCTAAAACAGCCCATCTGAGGGATCAGGCTTCAGCCTCACCTGGAACTTCTTAGAAACGCCTTTCTCAGGCGCTCCAAGTGGAGGATTCTGAGGCTGTGGGAGTGGAGCCCAGAAATGATTTAACACACTTCCCATGGGACTGGGTGGCAAGCAGTGTTTGAGGCCTATTGCTTTAGGGTATGGACTGACTTAGCCCAACCCACCAGTTTTGAGCCCAAACAAGTTTTTAGTTAATTAAACAGATCGTAGAGGTACAGCAGTGTGTCCACTAACCCAGCAGAGATTGCAGTTTACTAAGGAAAACTAAGAAAGGGCATGCTGATGTAAGTCAGTTTCTGTGGCTCTAAAATACCCTTTTTTCGAGTGTAAACCTGTACTCGAATGCTCAGGGTTTTTTTTCTTCGTGGAAATGTGGGTTGAACCCAGGGCCTCTGGCATGGCATTGTACACTCTGCCACCGTGCTGAACCTTCTGCTGCCAAAATGCCACTGCATGAAGTTTAGCTTTAGCCATATTATGCAGGTGTATGGTTCTCAGGCCACCACTGTTCCCATCAGTACCTGGGAACCAGGGGGGATGCAGATTTTCAGCCCCGGCCCCAACCCTGCTATATCAGAAAGTTCTGACCAGTGCTCTCGGTGACTTGGATGCCCACCCAAGTGTCCAAACCACTGTTATGTGGAGAAGCTCAACTACCAGCATTTATATCTTGCTTTTCATGGGAAATCTTGGGAGAACTTACACTAACTTGCCAGGGTCGGCTGCCTAGGCTTTCCTGAGCCAGGCCTGCTGCCTGCTAAGAAGCTAAGCTGTAAAACTGAACTAGTGTCTGTCATCCACACCTGCCGTACCCACTGCTGAAAGTCTCTTCACTACATTGGCACAAGGGTTTGAAGCTCAAGTGCAGGAGGGGCTATTTGTTAGTGCTTCCTCCACATTTCTAAAATTGGAAGTTGGCATTTTCTTGCTTATTTTGTTTTCCTTTGGAAACAAGTCAGTGGAGGGGCATACATAACTTTCTTCAGAGCAGAGCTAAGGATCAGAGCAGATCAGTAGGTGCCTGTTCTTAATCTTTAAATGCTGCATCCACCTAGGCATTTCCTTCTTACCAAATAAAGATGATGGGACTGATTGTTGTTTCCATCACTGGGTTGAGTCTAGCCTACTCATGTCCTGATGCCCATCCTCACAGTTAGGACATGAGCAACGACGTACGCATGGGGAGGTGTTGCGTCCAGTGAGAACACTGATACAAACTCTTTTATTGGGAAATTGGAGCTTTGGGTCAAGACTGGCCTGCTCTGAGTGCCACGCAAGGTTTCTTGTGCATTATATCTTGAAGATTCAGTAGAGGTGCTGCTCATAACCAATTGGATGAGGGATACTATACAAGTGTTATGTTCTAAGAACACTACTATGTTCATAATGTCCAGTATGATAAGGAACAGGGTTACAGTCACTGTCATGGTTACTTTTCTTTTACTAAGACAAAATATCCAACACCCAAAATTAAGGAAAGAAAGGTTTATTCAGCTCAGTTTGTGACAGTTTCAGTCCATAATCAACTGGCTCCGCAGCAGGGTGGCATGGTACGGGGCAACACTTCAAGGGGGCAGAAGACAGCAAAACCAGCAAGAACAAAAAAGGGGAGAGCAAGCCTCTTTTCCTCCCTTATATTGTAAGCAGGCTGCCACCCACTGGGTTGGGTGTATAGACCACTCACACCATCTCCCTGGCCTCTTGCACAGGATGAGGAGGTTCACAAAGTAGGGACCCTGGTTCCCCGCTGAGTCGCCTAGTTGCCTTTCTAAACTTCTCAAGTTAATTAAATGAACAATGTCCTAGAGTAGCAAGGGCATGTCCTTTACACCCCAGGATGTAGAACTGATTTAGTTAAGCTTCTGGACTTTTCAAATTGACAGTGTACAAATCATAACCATCCACCCCTTGTCAATTTGGCAATCAGAGACATTTCTTTAAAGCAGTTTCTAGATACAAAGACATGGTTATACTTACTCCTAATGTGGAATAACTATTCTGCATACAAAGAGAAGTGCACTAATTCCCTCACCAGAATAGGAGGTACGTTATTCTTGGGTGATGCTTATTTTTATCATTTTACAACTTGAGCATTATAGTAGTTTAACAATCCTGACAAATCAAAATTAAGGGCTGGGGAGATGGCTCAGTGGAATAAGCACTTCCCTGGCAAGCCCAAGGGCCTGAGTTCAATCCCCAGTTCCACAAAAAACAAAACAAAAAAATCAAAATTAAGTCTATCAACATATTACATTAGAGCCATACATTCTGCCCTGGACCTCCAAAGGCTCATGCACATCCCTTTATGCAAAATATACTCAGTCCATCTGTAAGAGTTGCCAAAGTCCTAATGGTTTCAGCATTGATGAAAATTCCAAGTCCCAAGTCTCTGAAATTGAAGGCAAATTCTTATTTCTGAGCCCGTGTCCAAATGAAAACAAAGTTAAACACTGCCAATATTCAGTGCACAAGATAAGCATTTGTATTCCAAAAGTTACAAACTGGGATACAAAAGATTAGGACCAAAACAAGTCCCAAATCCAGCAAGGCAAATATTAAGTCCCATAGTTCCATGTCCAGCACCTAAAGCAATCTGTGGCATGCTGTGAGCTCCCCAGGGCTTACAGGAGTCCCTCACTGTGGCGCTTACGGTGATTACAGCTCCCATAGCTTCTCTCTTAGGCCTGCTTCACTCCCTCATTCCAGCTTTTCTTAGAGGATCCATATTTCTGGCTTTTTAAACCTCATGGGGTCTCCACTGTCTTTGACTTCTCACACACAGCGTCACACATGCCCTTCTAGCGGCATGCTGCCTGGCCTCCCAGGCCCTCTGAAATGTATGAGGAAGCCCTTTTAATCTTGGGACTCTTACATTCTACATGTACCTAAAAGCAACACTGCATGGATAATGCCAAGGCCTGCTTCCCCCTGGAGCGGTGCCCAGGCGTCCCTCGCTCTTGGCTATGGGAGTCTGGTGCCTGAATCACGGGGCACTCTGAATCCAATGCTGAGGACATTTTTTTTTTATGCTATCACCCTTCTGGAACATGGTGCTCTGTGCCTTTCTCCTCAAAATCAAGCCTTTCACTTTTGAAGTTTTGAGACTGCAAAGGGTGGAGGCTTGTTGTTTCTTGTGATGCCTTAAAGTCATCTTTTCTGGTCTAGTCTTCCTTCTCAGCAGTTGAGTCTCCTTAGCTCTATATTTGCAGTTCAGAGTTTCATTGGAGCTTCCTTTCTGGCCACACTCACATTTTGAATGATCCTGCTCTTGATCCTCTTTGCTCTTGATTCTCAACATAGATCTAGCTAAAACTCCCACACAATAACCGTGCCACCGACTCAACATTTAACTGCCTTGAAATTTCATCCACCAGATTAATTAGTTCAGTGTCCTTAACTTCAGTCTCAGGCAAAGTTTCTGCACAGGAACAAAATGCAGACAAACTTTATGCATCATCTGGAGTCCAGCAACCAATGCAGCCCTTCTTTTCAGCAGCAATCTTCCAAGTCTGGACTTTATTGGCAGGATTTCTATCAGCCTTCTGGTCTTCTGAGTGGTGACCAGAATCTCCCATACAGTAGAGCCTAAAGTCATGCAGCACTACATCTCCAAACCTTTTAAAACTCTTCCTATAAACCATTGTCCAAAAGCTTTTGAACCACATGGTCAGGTGCAGTCACAACAGTAAACAATATCCAACAGTGTAAGGGCATGGCCTCTACACCCCAGGCTGTAGAACTGCCAAGTTACTTAGTTAAGTTTTTAGACATTTCAAGTTGACACAATGCACAAACCATAACAATCATCAAGGGTGTAAACCCAGACCTACTAAATGAGAATCTACATTTGAACAAAGTCCTTCCTATGCACAGCAAGGTCTGCAAAGCGTTGAGATAGAATACAAGAAAAACAGTTGCTCTTGGCTTTAAATAGTTGTGCAAGTGAAATACCTGTCGAGACTTTTGAACAGGGAGTCGGGAAGTTTGTTCCTGCTTGAACTTAGGGAACAGATATGGCATTGGACTAATGGGGATGGTTCTAAGCCTGATACCTGGTGATAGTTTAACCTCACGAATTATAATTCTTTAATCAGATGGCAAATTAATTGGATGGGAGATGGCTGCTGAATTACTTTATTGGAGTGCACACCAAACAGAATAAGCAACAGGAGTACATGAAAATACAGGCAGAAACAAGATCCAGAGTATTACTTAAGTGCAGCGCTACAGTGACAAACCAGTGACCAGACTTCTCAGAAGAAATTGTGCAAATGGCCTCAGAGACCAGTCCCTTTGAGGTGACACTCAAAAGGATCCAGACTGCAGTCAGGTAAAGGACCTGCTCATTCTGGCAGAGCCACAAGTGGCAGATGCCAACTCAGAAATGCCCTGGGAGAGTGATGCCACAGGGAGGTGTATCTCAGGTGGCAGTCGGAGCCACTGGTATTTATAGCTCCAGAAATGGTACTATCTCAGGGTCCAGGTATCATTTTTGGAGGGAAAAGTCCCAGGTGCTAGCTGTCTCATTTGCATATTGGTGCACAGCTGTCAGAGCAACTCTCAATCAGCCAGTTGTCAGGAAGACTGTCAGCCAGTATTTGTGTTAGAGGAGAAACCTCAAAGTGTGGTCACTGCTGCCGTTGCATGAATCCTCATTTAAATGCCAGTTTGCTTGGAAGCCCAGGAATCCTAACATAGCAAATCGCAAGTCACAGAATAAGGACCAGATTTTAAATCTGATTAACTGAGAGTCTGATGGTACAGTTAATCAGAAACTGCAAGCCTGATTACTTTAGGGCAAAAAGGGAAAGGGACAGAAAATTTGTTCAAAGTTAAGTTCACCTAGGCATCTGTCAATCATGGGACCTGCTGTGGATCAAATCATGTCAACAAGATCAGTTTTTCCACAGGACTGGCAATGTCAGAAGTTGTTTGTTGACTTGAGCCTTTTACAGCTCAGCATATTTATATGGCTTTACTTTTTATACCTCATTTTTATACTTTTCTGCTGGGTGGTTAAGACCAAGATAAAGCAAGACCTATATAACAAGAAATGTAACTTTTGTATCTGACAAAGTCAGTCAGATCCCCCCAGGATTTACCCTAAAACCCTGTACTGCAGTTTGTAGATCCTTTGTCAGTGTCAGCCATGTGGATGAGTCACTTCCATTGCTTGACCAATTTACTCTCTGTGAAAGCCTGAGAGAATGTTTTCCTCCATGTGACTCTCCTTGGGCCCACTCTCCATCGTCCATCACTTTCCTCTATCACTACTATTATGGACTACTGGACTATATTGGGTTATTTTGCTGACTTCACGCACCTACAATATTTAAATGGCAATGGAATACCCAGCTCTGACAAAACTAAACAAAAAAAGGGAATATAAATGAAGGACCATTTTGTATCTGTATATACAAAATAGGATAGATATACAGTTATTTTCTCTTAATTCAATGAGAAGAAAGATTTATACTAATAATGTTTGGACAGGATACCGTGTCTGCATCTTATACTATGAATAACTACTATGAAGAAAGCAATGTGTAATGTATTAATTATTGTAATTGTCCTATTAACCTATTTTGAAACTGCCTCATTGTTATTTGTTATGCAATAAAATTAATAAAAAAGAAAAATATATATGTTTGTATATGTGAGATAGTTAGGATAGATATACAGCTACTTTCTCTTAGTTCATTAAGAAGAAAGGTTTGTACTAATGTTGTTTAGATAAGATATCATCTCTACATCTTGTCCTCTGAATAACTACTAGGAAGACAACAATATACAATGTATTAATTATTGTAACTGCCCCACTAACCTGTTTTGAAACTGTTTCATTGCTATTTTATCTTTTTTCTCATTAAAAGGAATAAAAATAAGATCAGTTCTTATTTTGGGGTTTGTGGGACCAGCTCTGGCCTAGCTATACCAGTGGTCTGCATCTATAGCCCCGTGGTATTCTGAAAACCTCCACCATTGTTTTCTTTAGAAACTTCTTGACTGTCATTTTTCTTTCTGCTTGACTCAGCGTCAACTTGGGTGCTGGACTGGGGAGGTTTGCAGTTGTTTTCAGGAGTTTTGTTCCTTGAATAGGAGAGGTTTCCCTGAAGCGGTAAACACAGCAGAGAAAGAAGCCCGAGATTGAATTTCTCATCCTGGTTGTTCCATCTGCAGCTACACTGAGTGCAATGCAAAGACATTTTAACTGTTTGCACAGGCAGTGTGGTTAGGCTGGTGTTTTCTGAATGCAAAGGGTGTGCTGCCTCTTGCAGAGCAAATGCATGCCTGACCTTCAAGACAGGAAGGGCAGAAGAGTGAGAAGAAAGTACACATTCCATGGAGTGCATTCCTTTAGCGCCTATGTCTTTTTGTAATTGTAGTAAAATTCACATGTTGTAAAATTAACCATTTTAAAGTGAGCAGTTCAGTGCTGAGTAGTATGTCAAAGTGTGCTCAACCTCACCTCTTTCTACTTCGTGTTTTAAAAACTTCATCCCCTCTCCCACAATGCCTAGCAACCTTGCTGATGCATCTTTTTAAGGCACACACCTTTTACATCCAGTTGTTCTTCTGCTGTTTAGTGTACTTCACCTCATCTCTTTTTTTAATGTATAACTTTATTTTTGAAGGTTAGAACAAATATTTTTATGTTACATGGGTCTTGAAAATGAGTGATATTTCTTTCTCTGAGAAGGGGACATTTTAGTATATTTGTATGATTGTTAGCTATTTTGTTTTCAAAGCGCTTCACTTTCATAGCATTGCACTAAAGAAGGAAATCATTTGCCTCTCTTGGTGGTTGTTGTATTTCCTTCTAGTAGACCAATGGGAGGACACAGATTATTTTTTTAAGACACTGCCTGATCTTCCGCTCTGACAGGCAGTTGATATGCATTACTAGAGTTTTTCAAATTTTATTGCTGTGCAGGGGCCACTTACCGGTCCCCTGCTAGGGGCTTCTGACATTGGTCCTGAGCTGTCACACCATCGTAAATCCTCATGATCTTTGAAGTGTGTTTGCTTGATGCTATCAGCTTCTGGGCTCAGAGAACTTCTGTGGAGAAGGCTAGAGGCTTTCAGGGACAGACTCCTCCCTGCTGAGATCTTGCTCACCTATGAGTTCTTGAACTCAACAGTTCCAGAGGAGATTCCGGGCCTAGCCTAGCCAGGACAGTTCACTTTCCACTCCTGGCAAGCCTCATCAGATGACCTCACCAAGGGAATGAAGACTGAAGGGCTCTAATTGCATCAGAAGTATAACAGGAGGTTTGGATTTCACCCTTTTTGCACCTGGAGAGAAAACTGGGGCTAACTTTAAGTTGATTCTATCTTCTGCATAGCTCCAGTTTTTTACCGCTGGCAAAAATCGCCATTATGAGCATAATGCATAAGCAATAGGAGTCTAAATAATTTGGCATGTTTTCTAATCTTTGAGTTAAATTAAAAGGCAGACTGCATGAAGAGTCCTGGGCCAGAGCAAGTAACTTAATCATCACTAGATGCTGTAGATGTGGCCCCTGGTGTGGCTGATGAGCCAAGAATGACCCTCACAGCTTTGAAACATTATGCAAGCAAGCAAGCAAAAATAAGAACTATGCAATAGAGAACCACATAGCACTTTGCAGACAATATTTGCTGGCTCCTAATAATACAAGCTAAACATCTTTAATTCAAAAACTCCAAATTCATAATCATTGTCACACAGACATGAGGCCAAAAAGTGGAAAATTCAACACCTGACCTGCTGGGATAAGTGGCAATAAAAACTAAGTATGCTAAAAACATTGTATCAGAGCACTTTTGAGCTATGTGAATAAGGTCTGTATAAAACACAAATGCAGTTTGTTTCATCTTGGGTCCTCGCTGTAAGATATTTCATTATGTTCACACAAATATTTCAAAATCTGAAGAAATCCCAAAACTTTCAGGCTTTCACGTATGGGCTAAGGGTTGCCCAGTCTGTAATGGCAGACACAGCAATGATGAGGGTTTTTAATTCATCTTATGTGTCAGCTGCTTTTTAAAGTATGTGCATGTGTCAAATACTTTTCATAGCTCTATGGGATGGGAGTGGTGGTAATGCTCATTTTGCATAGGTAAAAATAGGCTCAGAGAAGATGAATGACTCATTGAGTGCCACACAGTCGGTGAGCACCTTTTTTTCATTTTGTTTTTGTTTTTTTGTGAAACAAAGATTTAGCCCAAGCCCTTGGCACTGAACTACATACATCCCATGCTCTTTTGATTTTGAGACAGGGTCTTGCTTAGATTATTCAGCTTGGACCAGAACTCGCAGTCCTCCTGCTCAGCCTCTTAAAGTGTTGAGATCCTAAGTGTTCATGAGCGGTGTCTTGAGCCTGGCAGGGGCCAACTGCTACACCATGAAAATTTTGATCACCTGTATAAAAACAGATGGGACCAGCACCTCGCACCTCTGACACAGTCTCATTTTAATGCAGGTAAATGTTTGCCAGGATGAGATGTAGACCAAGAGAAGTGCATCTCAAATCAGTAGTCTGTAAAAGGTCAGCTGAGCAAGAGAAAGCCTATCGTGCTGGGTTCTTCGGTGTGCTCTACTTAGAAGTGTTATTATCCTCATGTGAATAACAACAAGGAGGGGCTATTCACCTATTTCCCAAGTCCTTTTTTCCTGTTGAGGAGATGCCTGTTAAGATCATTCAGAACTACTGCTGTACAGAAAAAAGTCACAAGTGATGTCAGAGAGGCATTACTTTCCACCAGTATCCAAATACTGGTGTGATCTTGGTGTTGACTTACTCATCTTTACCATAAATATTCTATTTATTATCCTTATTTTCCTGTTTCCCCTTCTATTAGAGGGGTGTGTGTGTGTGTGTGTGTGTGTGTGTGTGTGTGTATGGTGACCTTTCCTTACAAGATAGAAAGGTTGGGGCTGGGGAGATGGCTCAGTGGAATAAGCACTTCCCTGGCAAGCGCAAGGGCCTGAGTTCAATCCCTGGTTCCGAGGAAAAAAAAAAAAAAAAGATAGAAAGGTAATGAAACTCAAGCCTACTGATTTACATTGTTTGTGTTGACCTTTTATGCTGAAAGTCTTGTTTAGCTCAGAGAATCACCTGTAGATCTGATTCATGTCAACTAAATGGGTGATCCTGCATAGACAAGAGCTGTCCAGAGGTGCCTTGACTGATTACAGATATGCTATTGCTCATTTAAGGACTCAACCTATTTAACGACTGCTCAAACTTATGACTCACCGCATGGCTCTGCAACCTGCCTTTTGTACAGCTCTGAACATCTTGTTGATAGTGCCTCAGTGTCTTTTTTGTACAGCACAGCATGCTTATAGAGTGCTATAATGTTTGCTGATTGTCCTGTACAGTACAGTACTGTAGTTTTACATTGTTGTATGTCACAGTGCTGCATGTATTAGTTACACAGATAAAAGCAAAGTCATCAAGTTGGAGGAAGTTTCTCATTCAACAGTTTCCTCGTTCTGAATATTGTAACATCCCTACTATATACATTTCCTTATTTAGGGATCAACAAACTGGTGGCAGGCATAGAAACCTGGTCATTAAACCAGGAATATCTGAACTTTTTTGTCACAGAGACTCAGCATGTAGCGTTATCTCTAGGCTGAATGTTCCTTTGGCATGACTTCACTTTCCAGCATTGTCAACTGGTGTGTCTCAGAAAGACTGTGACCTTGGAGCTTCGAAACACTGTCCAGAAAACAAAGTCTCTAACACCTTTTAATTCATCAACAGTTTCTTTATCTCTTCATACCAGTGAGCTACAGATCTGACAGAATTGAGCGGCCACCACCCCCTTTAAAAAGGTCTCAAAAAACCTTAGGGTTTCTGACTGGTATAGGATGGAATGATACTTTTGCCGGTTTCAGATTTTAAAATTCTTCCATTATTTTAGCCTTCTCCATGTGAATGCTAAAGAAGTGTTAAATAAAGTAAGCTGAGTATCTTTCTCCTTTTGAGTGACTGCGGAGGTTTGTGGAGATGTAGCACTCTGTGAACACTGAGTCACCCAAGAACATCATATGTTTTTTACCTAAAGTCAATAAGCAAAACCCTAAGGCATCAAGATGCACTGATATATTCCATTTTCTTTCTCCTGGCTACTGTGCACAAAGCCGTCTATTGTGGAAAATGAATATGGTTTCAGGGGGCAAAATATAGGGTCTGACAGGTCATTGTTAGGGGATATCGCAGAGTCAGGCTCAGGCAATGACCAAATTGTCTCGTAGGAGTGCTGAGGAGTAGAAACCTAGACCGAATGGGGCTTTGCTGCTTCTCCCTGGAAGTCATTACCAAGAACAGCACAGGGTCCTCTAAGCACATGCGTCCTCTCCAGTGACTGTGTGGAGGTCCTCCTGACCTAACTACCCACTGCTGTCAAGGCAACCAGCTGGGCTGATAGCCTGTTTTGACTCTTTGTGAGTGACTGAACTAATTGTGGCTAGGAATGTGTAAACATTATCGAGGCCTATCCAATTCTGCCTTTCAAACACGGCCACCCCAACCTACAGCTGGCAGCTTATTTTCTGCTTAAATACTCATCCGCCTGCTATGAAAGTGATTTAAGAACCAGATGGCATGTCGTACATTCTTCCTTTATCTTTCATCAGCTTGACTGTGCGGACAGAATGTAGCAGATGAAAAATTGTATCACCAGGAACACATTCAGATTATGTCATGAAAAAGGCTCCAATACAGTTCTCTTTTCGCCTTGTTTCCTCTCTTTTGGAATTTGAAGATTTTAATTAAGAAAAATAAATCCTGAACTCCCACAGGCTTTTGTGATTAACACTGGGTTACTCTCTACCGATTTTTTTTGGCAAAACTTCCCTTGCTGCTTGCCTACCAGTTTCAGAAGTCGTTTGCTGCTAGCTGTTATCACAAGATTGGTGACTTCCACTCCACCCTGGGTTTGTGAGAGGGACTTGTCTAGGATGGCAGCTTAGCTTTGCTGTAACTAGTACAATTCTTCACCAACTATTGTCTTGTACTCTTCTTCCTGTGGCAGTGGGTTACAGAGAATTTTGGGCTTCTGGGCTTAATTTGTTCTTATGATCACCACTACCGTGATCTCACTGTTTGCCTGTTATTCCATAAGCAACACTGACTTTCTTATCTTGTGAGATGTACACTCAGTACCTGCTCTTTTGTACTGATCTCTTCTTAATGGGTTTAGAATTTGGTCTGTTATTTACAACCTTTGTTGACATTGGCTCTCACTTGAATGTAAGATGGATTCAGCATTCTAGATGAGCACATGCCAAGCATAAAACCTGCATGTATCTGTCAGGCTCTGCCAGTATTTTGTCTTTCTTCCTTCTACCTCTGCCTCTAGGCTGGATAGTTCTTGGACTTTTGTCCTGGACCACATGTCATGGGGAGCCAAGCTGCTGAGAGCACTGGCCTTCAGGTTCCATTTTCTGCTGCTGCTGTACTGGATATAGCCTTGGTCTTCAGGTTAATGACTGGGCATTTGGTGGCCTAAGTCATGTTCTGGTTAGCTACTCCGAGTTTGGGGAGTGCACCTCTCCTTGGCCCAGCAGGGAGGAGCTGCTACTTCTAGGTCCTAGGCTCCTAAGACCCAAGCTTCCTCTGGGTCCTGTCCCTACTGCCTGATGGGCTACTGGAAGTCAGAAGTGCCTGCATTTCCTATGGTCATGTTGCATCCTCTTAACCAAGCTCCCTATGGTGACCTGCATGGCTTCATAACGCCTGTAACTTTCTTAAAAACACTTCAGCAATACAGTGACAGTGTTGGTGGTAGCGGTAGTGTTAATCTAGGGGTGAGAATTTTAATCTAAAATTAGAGAAGGAGGATTTAAATTTTGAAATTTCTCAATTGGTAGTACTCATCCAAAAACTTGGATCACAAGCCTAAAGATTATTCATTATATGTAAATTATGCCTCAGTAAAATAGATTAAAAACAAAACAAAACAAGCTCATTCTCCAAAGGCCACTTACATCTCCTCATCAGTTATTCTTATCTCTCCTTAGCACAAGATGCCCTGATACCTGTGCACTGTAAAGATTGTGGCAGAGTCACCTGTAGGGTTTGTTAAAGGTCAGGTGAACAGGCTCCGCTCTGGAGTTGCTGATTCTGTAGGTTGGCATGGAGCCCGAGAATTGGCATATCAGAAGCTTCTGATAAACAGCATCAAGAGGCTCTTCTGGAGCATCATGAGCACACTGGAGCTGGAACTGATTGTTTCTCAGTGGACTTCTTATTGGAACCCAAGATGTCTAATTTAGCTATAGATGATGTCCAAGTCCGGCTACTTCTGTATGAACAGGGCACACGAAAGAAGAGGGCCCGAATGCATACAGAACATTTCTCAGAAGCTTGTCAGAAAATGCACAATCTCAGTGCAAATGCCAGACCTGTGGAATCCAAACCTGTACTTTAACAAAAGCTCCAGGTGACTTCAACCAATGTTAAAATTGGAGAAACACTTGCCTTACCCAAATTTAGCTCACATTATCTAGCTCAATGGTCCTTAATCATAGGTTCACAGTAGAATTATCTGCAGCATTTAAAAAGTAGATTGATGGCCCAGACACTCTCCAGTGGTTAATGAGAAACTCGGGGGGTAGATCCTGGCTTCCAGCAAGTCTTATAAGCTCCCCAGTTGGTTGTAATGAACAGGAAGCCCTGGGAACCTCTAATTTTGTTTCTCCAATGTTACCCACAGTTTCCTTTTAACAATGTTCTGGCTGGATATCATTTCTGCTTAGCCTGCCCTCACTGTCAAATACTGACAATTTCATGCCAACTACTACCTTCTGCTATTGGAAAAGAAGCCATTTCATTAGGCATAGTTTTACAGACCCACAAGAATACACATTGGCATTCTATCTACAGTCTGTACTAGCGTTAAAATTGTAGCTGCTGGCTACTTTTGTGGAAGCCAAAACCTCAATGCCTTCTTCAACATAAATTTCTAGTTTAATATAAGACTGTATTCTACTGATAGTATTCATGAAGAGATTTGTGAGCATGTAGAGAATCCTATGTTAGAGAATACAATGTAGGATTTATTAACCTGACACCCTGGTTTGCAGGTGTCTTGGTCCTAGGCTTTCCAGTTTAAAACTTTTTATAAGAAATAAATACCTTTTGCTTAGTTTGTTGTTTTAGCAGCCCAAACAGACTAAGACAGAAGCTAAACCCAAGGGCGGGGAGGTAGCTCAGTGGCATAAGTGCATGCCTGGCCTGGAAAGCACAAGGTCCTGAGTTTGATCCCCAGTACAAAAAAAAAAAAAAAAAAAAAAAAAAAAAGAAAAGAAAAAAGAAGCCAAATCCAGACTTCATTAGGTGGGCAAAGAGAGGAGACCTCAACGTTAGAACAGCTCCTCTTATAGACCTGTGCTTTTCAAGTTGTCTACATGGAGTCCCCTGGGAATCTTGTTAAACTGAAGTTGCTGTTTGGTGAGTCAGGGCTGGGACCCAGGGCTACATTTCTAACAGGCTCTCAGGATGCATTATTGTTCTGGGCCTGGGAAGCATCTCTGTGATTGTATAGGTTTGCAGTAGCAAGTCTCAAATATGCATTTGCGAAACAGTCACCCACTCAAAAGTCCATTAAAGCTGGGTTCATGTTTCAACATCCCTGGCTACTGATTCAGGAAGTCTGACCAGATCCCTTGCCTCTGAACAAGTCCTAGGTGATCCTGATATCAGTGGTCAGTAGAAGACTTTTAAGTAGCTACTTTAAGTAGCAGATTTAGAGTTAACTTTAGAGCGGACTCAATGTAGATGTTCCCAGTACATCTTTTGCCAGGAGCTTCATCTTTAAAAGTAGAGCCAAATACCAGAAGATTACGGAGGATACTGCCAAGTCATCTGTTTGGAGAAAAGCACAAGGCAGACTTCAGGAGTGCCACCCAATCTCTGTTCTTACTTGCCTTGATAATATGCTTTAGCTAACACTAACTGGAATGAATCTGGAGTAAAAGATAAGATAAGACAAGATAAAATAAGATAAGATAAGATAAGATAAGATAAGATAAGACAAAATAAGATTAAGATGAAGAAGGAAGAATTCTCCCTGAAGTGGAGCTGATTAAATAATAATGGTAATAGTTTAAAAGGAAAAACTACTTGTACATAGATAAATGTTAGAAGAACAGAGACTATCTGCATAAATAATGAGATCTCAGGTAATGTTTACACTTTTGGTGTATTCTACCTTGCTTTACATTTTTCTACAAAGCACATTTACCCATTGAACAAATGAAACAATATTTTTTAAAGGAAAAGAAAAGTGAGTTACATGTGAGATGTGAGTCTGGTTTGCTTTTGTTATATCCATCTCTCCCGTTTTTTTCATGCAATTCTTGGAAGCTGTGGCCTTTCTCTTGCTATGAAATCAAAGAAGATGTGTAAGGGCAAGGCCTAGACATTTATCTGTAAGCTGGACTCTGCCTGTATATGGAAAATAAATGTAAGAAATCTTAGAGAAGTTTTCAGTTCCCAGGAATTTAGTCTGCTCCTAGTCTCCCCTGCTTCCAAATTGACTTCACCTCACATAAGCCCTTAAATATCTCTTTAAGAGGCCCTCATTTATCCTTAGAAGAGTTGAGATAAGGATTAAACTAATGTAGGAAAAGTTGGAAAACATTAACAACTGAGAGAAAAAGAAGCGTAGCTCAGTGGTAGAGCACATACTGAGTGTGTGCAAGGCCCTGGGTTCAGTTCCAAGAAAGGAAAAAAAAAAAAA
>NW_004524636.1:8099233-8135865 GCF_000260255.1 Octodon degus
GATAGATAGATAGATAGATTTGTATATGTACATGTCATCATCTTTTGGTTCAACTAGGCTTGCTTTCATCCCCCTAAACAGAAAGAAGCTGCAACTTCCCCCCTCCCAGAGCCCTCTAACTAATCTGATCGAAGAAGTTCACAGGCACCTTGGTCACTGCTAGCGAAACTTTTTAAGGAAACTCCAGGACTCTACTGACACCTGCTGGAATTTCATCTATTTTATCTTTAGAAAGAACAAGACAAAGAAATATTACCATTTTCTTATAACTCTTTGAAGGCTTTACTAGGCGAGGTGTTCTGGACCTGAGCAGTAAGAGAGAAAAAGAATACTCTGGTGCTCTCTTCCATGACATAGAAGGAGAAGTGTGGATGTGTCACCCACAAGCCACTGGGTGAAAATGTCCCCAACAAGAAAACGCAGAGCTGACCAGCCCAGCAGTTCTTATTGCCCTTTTGCTTGTATCTGCTGCTCTGTGACACTGGACGAGACTCTTGACCTTGTTTTCATCATCCTAAACAGAAAGAACCCATGACTTTCCCCCTCCCAGTGCCCTTTAGGTCTGCTGAGGACTCTGGTGACATTTGCTACTAACTAAAGCCTGGGCTCTGTCCCTAGAGCAAGGACCTCAAATGTCTGTCCTGATAAACAAGATTCTTCCTCAGAGTTATGTTTCCAAAAGATGGAGGAACGCTGTTTAAGCCCCATAGAAGTCCACCATCTCTGGAATTTATTTCTCCAAACTTCTCCAGAAGTGAACCTTCCCCTTGAATTGTCAGCTTTTCTGCTCTAGGAAACAGTGGACTTCGTTTTGTGTTTTGGAACATGTCACAAATCTTAAGGTTGAGAAAATCCTTCCTTGTTAATGCCAACTGAATTATTTGTGCTTTTTTTGTCTGCTCTTGGGAAATTTGTGTGGGCCTGTGGTGTTTTTAGGCCAATAACTGGCTATTTGATAATCTTCAGGGAGTTGTGGTCCATATTTAGCCAGACAGAGGAAGAAAGGCCTGCCGATGAGAAGTGAGCACAGCGTTTCTGGAACACTGCTATCCTGTTTCTTCCTCCTCTCCCGGCCTCCGGGCTTTACCATGCTTGCAGAGGCCTCTGATGCTCTTTACACGTCTCACAAAATGGCCTTTGCTAGGCACAAGAGGAAATTCATTTCTTTGAGCTCGGAGGTCTTCCCTCAGAAAGCTGTTAGGACTGACTAGAGTGTAAAGAGGTGGTAAACACTGAGTCATACCCACCAGAATGGCTTCTACCAACAAATGGAGAAAATGCAGAGTGTTGGTGAGCACATGGAAACATTAGAAACTTCTTACCCTTGAAAAGACAAAGCGGCACAGTGGATGTAGAAAGACAGTCTAGTGGCTCCCCACAAAATTAAAAAATAGAATTAGCATGTGAATCCACAATTCCATTTCTAAGTATGTATCCACAAGAATTTAAAGGAGGAATGAGAGTTTATTTGTATATCAGCGCTTGTATCAGCTTGGCTCACAATTGGCTCAGATTGGAAGCCATCCACATTTTCATTGGAAGAAGAATGGATATGTAAAATGTAGAATATGCATGCAATGGAATAATATTTAGCCTTCTACAGGCAGGGAATTCTGACGTATGTTAAAACATAGATGAACCTTCAAGACAGTCTGCTAAAAAAAAAAAGTCAGTCATAAACTGATTGTCTTCATTTGAGGTATGTAGAGTTCAGAATCATAGATACAGAAGATGGAATGGTGGTTGTCAAGGGCTGGGGGGTGGAGATGAGGAGTGTTTTTTTTTTTTTTAATGGTACAAAGATTTAGATTTGCAAGATGAAAATTGCTGGGTGTTGTCAGTGATTGTGTGACAAGCTAAATTTATGAGGCTAGTGGACTGTCAACTTCAAAATGGGTGAGATGGTAAATTTAATATTATATCTATTTTACCAAAATTGAAATTATAAGAAAGTAAAAACAAAATACAGACACTTGTAGTTCAGTTGTCATCTCGCAAGCATTCAGTGGTAGCCACCAGCCCCATGCTGGCTTTCTCAGCACTTGACGCAGGGCTACACAACTGAGACACTGATTTTATATCTATACAATTTACATGGCAGTATGCGCCCATTATCAGTACCAACATATTTTCCCTTTCTCAGCACTGAGCCAGAAACCTAACAAGTCCAGCTATAAAGCTAAGAAGAAAAGGAGCCAGTCTGTGTGGGAGTTGCAGTTCCGTTTGCTACAAAACATGTTACCAAGAGCTGGTTCTTGTATGGCATTCGCAGGCATCAGTAAATGCATCCAGGGGTGCAACTGACCTTAGTTCATGGGCTTGCCTTTTTTAGTAAAATGCTCTTTTACTACCCTGCCCAATTATACTTCACTTTTCCTTATAAATTCAGCGAGTGATGGCATGAACTACTGAGATCCAAGTACTTATAGCAGAAATTGTCTATGCACATCACTGCTTGCCCTGGTTACCCTGGAGATCAAGAC
Organism: Octodon degus; assembly: GCF_000260255.1. Classification (NCBI taxonomy): domain Eukaryota; kingdom Metazoa; phylum Chordata; class Mammalia; order Rodentia; family Octodontidae; genus Octodon; species Octodon degus. The sequence goes on from NW_004524636.1 coordinate 8,101,717, forward strand.
ATCTTTCACTTTTTAAGGCTGTGCTGGGAAACATAGATAGGTGAAATATCTAACAAAACCAGGTGAAAAGAATTACACAGTATGGTTGAAGAACCCATATACATTCCTCTTCTAAAATGGAAATGGAGCAGTTACATCATGTATTGTGTATGTTGCTGAGAAAGAACTGAAATTGCCAGTGTGTGAATGAGGGCTTGTATCTAAACAGGCTGCAAACAGAAAGCTTAACAAGTCGATCAGCAGGCAGCATTCCTCTGTGGCCACCTCATATTTTATGGCACTGAAGATGCCACATTTATCTTTATGGAAAGGATGAAAACTGTTTATTAAATGATAAAATATGAGCATGCATAACGTGGATGACTGGGTGGCAGGAAGGAGATAAAAGAAGAGTTTATATTTTCCTAACACAAAATGGATATAGGCTGTCCAATAAAGACCGCCATATTTGGCTGCAACAGATTGGCTCACTGAGAACATCTTTTCTTTGTCTTTCAGCAATGGGTAGAAGGACTGAGATCGATCATACACAACTTCAGGGCCAACAACGTCAGTCCAATGACATGCCTCAAGAAACAGTGAGTTTCATTTGTGTCACCTTTTGCTCTCTGGAATTGTCATGCATGTGGTCAAATGTGGAGATGAAGGCTACATGTATATGATCAGGTCAATACCTGCCTGCGTTTCCTTCCATACTCCTGACCGTGGAGAATGAGTCAACATGCAGGCATTTTTGATACCACCTAAGTATGTGCACTATCAAGGCCCACAGCTAAAAACCCAGGAGAAACAAAAGGGCGAAGGCTCAAAGCTCTTACCCTTGATTATTCAGTGTCCGTGGTTTGTGAGCATTAGGTTTTGTGTCCCCAAACTGAGTCTTCCAACTGGTAGCTCTGTGAACTTAGGACCAGGATCTGGGTTCTGGGATATCTCCAGCCTCCACTGCATGAAACTGAAAAACAGGGAGCCAAGAGCAGCATCTGTAGAAACATCCAAAGGAAACCATGGCTTGAGGTGTAGTACTTTTTGTTCCACAGGCAATCAGGGATTTAGTCAGAGATTCAAGCATGGATCCAGAGATCTTACCCGGCTCACCATGTCTAAAATCCAGAAGGATGCGGCAAGTAGATTTTAACCCTACACAAACTGATCTTCCGAGGCAATAGGACAGTTCCCCGAGCAGAGCTCCTAGCCAAAGTCAAGAGCAAGCCATTCGAAGAAGAGTGATTTGTGAGGAGGCAGGGATGTTTGCTCTCTCGAGGCCCTTGGCAAGCAGCAAGGAGGTGCTGGCAGCAAGCACTTGGCCAAATTGTGGGGTTCACTCAGAATCCCAGCACCAAGCCTGGAAGGATCCAACAGGCGCTTTCCATCCTTACCTACTGGTCATTCAGCAGGAGCTTCAAAGAGTGGACTGACTTGACTGTCCCACCTTAGCCACATCTGGTGAATTCTTCAGCTCACTGTCAGATTTGTGAATGAAAATTGTCATGTGGACAAACTAGAAATTACCTTTTGGGTCCTCAGGGAAAGGCTGGCTGCTGTCACAGCATGACTTCGCTCTGTCTTCATGAAATACTAGTTATGTTAATTTTACAGTCAGTGACTTAGGCTTGTAAATTCCGGTTTGTTGGGGAGCTGCTTTGGCTCTTCCTCAACAATTGCCATGGCATAATTTGGTAAAGTAGAACTTGGTTTTTTGCTTGCTTATTTGTTTTTCAATATTAAAACTTTGATGACCAGAAGTCTCAAGGGTCAAACACTTAGAAGGCTCTATTGTTGTTTTGTTACCCAAACATGCACACCCAGACACCAGATCCTACGGTGCCCTGTCCAGCTGCCCACATCCCTTCGTGGAGCTGGCACTCTCCCACCCACTTGCTGCTCAGACTTGTACATTTCTCAGAGAGTTATCATCTGTGAAATGGGAAGGACATGTGTCTGTCTTCCCTGGAGAAAGCCCGCAGCAACTGACAGGCTACATACAGCAGGGAGCAGAAGGCCAGTCCTATATCAGCAAGGCTACTCTGTGTCACACAAAATAGATTAAAGCTTAGCTCAGATTATAAGCTCACTTATCCATTTTCCTGCCCTCTGTGCTCCTATCCCTCCCTTTGTCCCCCAAACATACATGTAAGTTAGTAGTCACTTTTTCTTTTAGAAAATTTGACATAGGTCAAACTTAAGTCAAGATGTTTTACAAATAGTTAGACTGTTCCTGGGTAGAAATATTGAGCATGGAAGTCATTAGATAAAAACTCCAAAGTACAATAAATGTTCGAGTCCTCATGTGTGCTGAAAGCCCCGAGAAAGCAGGTGCCCCCATTGCAATGACTTTCTTTTGTCATTGGAGGTTAAGGAAGGTGCCCACCTGGTTTACGTCATAGAAGCAAGAGCTGAGAGGGTTGAGCTCTCATGGGGCCCCAGGAGATGGCTGGCTGATGTCTGTGTAAAATTGTGTTTGCTGTCACCACAATGTGTTAGTAAACAGCAATAATCAAGGGCAGGGTCCATTTGTTATTCATCTAGAGATACCAGATTAAAATATGGGATTCTCTGTTAAATTTGAATTTCAAAGAAGTAAAAGATAATATTGCATAGTCTAAATTTTACATAGGGCATACTTGTTCATAAATACTATGGTACTTTTTTAAAATTCAAATTTAACAGAGAGTCCTGTATTCTTATTACTAAATCTGATGGTCTTGGATTTATTCCATACCACATCACTGTCTCTGATTTTTAGAATAGATGTGTGTTTGAATGAATTTCCTTTTAAAGCTGCTCATCCCAAGAAACACAATGCTGTTGCTGTTGTTTTCCAGCTGGATGAAATTGGCATTCATGACCAACCCCAGTGGTAAAATTCCAGTGAGGAGGTAAGTCAACCAATCTTGGCATCCCCCATGCCCTGGACCCACCTTTGTGAACCCAAACCTAACTCGGGGACCTCCATATCGTGTTGTTTGCTATTTGCCTTTAAAATATTTCTGTAAGTGTCATTTAAATCTCTTGGTCAAATGCTGTGTTTGGTTTGTAAAAGTTATGTTTTGCCTCTGATCGGGTAACCTTAACACTGATAACACCTGAGAGATCTGGAAGGTACCACCATTTTTTTAAAATTATTTTTTAAAATTAATTTTACTGAGAAACAAATAGCAATGAGACAGTTTCAAAACCAATTAGTAGGACAGTTTCAATAATTAGTACATTGCACATTGTTGTCTTCCTAGTGGTTATTCATAGTACAAGATGTTGATGTGATATCCTGTCCAAACACTGTTAGTACAAATCTTTCTTCTCATTGAATTAAGAGAAAGTAGCTATATATCTATCCTAACTATTTTGTATATACAGATACAAGATGGTCCTTCATTTGTACCCCGTTTTTGTTTAGTTTTGTCAGAGCTGGGTATTCCATTGCCATTTAAATATTGTAGGGTGTGTGAATTCAGCAAAATAATCCAATATAGTTCATTTTTTTCCAATTTTTCAAAGTAGGTTTTGCGACTTACATTTCTCTTGCCTACTTACCTGAGCAACTGGCAGCAAGAAGTTCAGATGCTGGTCCTGTGTACTGATGCTGGCATCATGGGGACCATTCTGGGAAGTGAGCTGGCCCTGGGTTGTGCCTTCCAATCATGACTCTGTTGGGCATCTGGGGCTCAGGGCAGGCAGTGCTGTCTTAGTTCAGGTGCTAGAGCAAAGTACTACAGACCGGGTAGCTGAGAAACAACAGAAGTTTATACTCTCAGCTTCGGGGGCTGAAAACCCCGGACCCAAGAGCCAGTGTGTTTCCTTGTGAAGAAGGGTAAGACCCTTCTTCCAGGATGCACACTGCTGTCTCTGGCTGTACCCTCACAATGCAGCAAGAGGGGTGGAGAGCACTCTGCAGTTTCATAAGAGCACTAATTCCATTCGTGAGAGCTCCATCCTCATGACCCAGGCCTCAAAGGCCCATCCCCTACTGCCAGCACATCAGGATTAGGTTAGGGTTTCAACACCACACATCTTTCAGAACTGCTGCTTGCTCTCTTGGCTAGTTATTAATGACTGAAGGAGGAAAAAGCAGTCAGAGTCAGGAGAAATGAAAAAGAAAGAGGACATGAACTAGATGCATTCTCCACTTATGTTCTTTGATTGCTGGCCTACAACATTTTACTTTGCGGAGCCTCCATGCACCTGTCTGTCTTCTGGTTCTCAATTTCCTTCCAAGATTTCGGGTTTCCTAAGGGTCTGTGTATTTAGTTGGAGGCTTATGCTGTGGTAGAATTGGCATTCCTTTGCCAGACTCTCCAGGGCTGGACTCAAGAGCCTCAGCTGTCCATATGCAGTCAGGACAGTGTTGAATTTGTGAACCCAAGACCCCAGTGTCCATCAAACACGGACTCCCAGATAGCAACTCACTCTAAAGGCTTCTCCAAACAGGTCTTCTCGGGACCCCACTCAAGCAAAGAAGCAAACTAAAACCACTACTAGAATCCAGTCTTGAAACAGACCCACCTGTCACTGACAGGGCAGCAAGTCACCAAATGCAGACATTTAAGTGGCCACAGTTGAGCAGTGGCATGCTGGTTGTCATTGGCACTTGCAGCTTCTTTTCTTCTCTCCTGCCTAGCAGCTTCCTTCTGTTCTGAAACTTCCATCCAGCCCTCTCTGTGTCCCTTGACATCACTCTTACTTACCACATTGAACAGAGTCATCACAGAACCATTTCTCTTTATTCTGCAAGTTAGAAAGATCATAAACTTAAGTATGCATGTGACATGACTGAAATATTGGAGAAAAAAATATAGAAATCACGAAGAAGACCCCCTTCATGCAGTGTTCTTTCTATTTAACCTTGTGTGAGAACTTACCAGATTGCATAATCAATATGTCAGTTGTGATTTTCACAAATCCATATATAACACTCTACAGTCTTTTTTTAATTTAATGACTTACTAGCAAGTCAATTTGGTGTCTATTTTAGAGGTTTAAGAAAAGTCCTGTTAATGCACTTGTCTGATGGTTGTTGGCAGAGATACTTTGTACCTTAAAGCTCTTCATTTGATTATCAGTAGCAAGACAATTATTTTCATGTACCCCAACACTGTACAGCTATTGCTGTATAGATAAGCCATGTTTATTTAAAATCGATATTGAAATAGTAAGTCCAAAGTCTGGAGAGCACAGGTAGCAATGTGATGAACAGAAATATAAGTTGGTTCTGTTCATCATGCCTTTCTATCCTGCCTTTTGTGCCAAGAGAAGGTTCAAGAAAGCCAGCGAGATAGCTCAGCAGACTAAGCCCCTGCTTTGGCAAGCTCAGGGACTGGGGTTCTATCCCTGGCACCACATGCTGTGCCAGGCCTATCTCCTGGTATGCTGAGCCATCCACTGAGACCGGATATGGTGGTGCACATCTGTAATCCCAGTGCTGGGAGGCTTACAAAGGGAGGATAACTAGAGTCTGAGCTGCATAGTGAGACCTTGTACTGAATACATTTTAAAAAAGAAAGTTCAGGAAATAGACAAAATAGAAACATATTGTGACCAAAGCACTTCTAAGGAGCAGTTCTGATTTCATTTGTATGTAACCTACTAATCAAGCCATAGATATACAGCCCTAGAAGCCTCTTCTGATTACATCAATCTGTCATGTTCACATACAAAAGTATTATCTACTTTTTTGGTAGAAATAACCTATTTTAGGGGTTGGGGATATAGCTCAGAGGCATAAACGCCTGCCTGGAAAGCTCAAAGTCCTGAATTTGATCATCATCCTTGGTATTGAAAAAAAAAATAATGAAGAAAAACAGAAATGAAAAGAAAACAAAAGAAGAGAAAAGAAAAGAAATAACCTATTCTGGCATCTTCTTTTGCTCTCTTTGACCTGGACTCTGGTGTTTGCCAGTAATTACAGGTGTCTGACATAAGACATCTGTGACTTGGGACAGTTTGTGAAAAGCTAATGGAGAATTGATACTGAGCCAATAAAAAGTGGTTAACTCTCCTGGTAGAGGAGCTGCCAAGGGTCAGATGGAAATTGTTCTGAGTGTTTTAATGAAGAGTAAACACTTTTAAAATGTCGTTTCATCACTATCATTCTGGAGTTTTAAACATGGAAGCTCTTAATATAGTGTACCTCATGTTAAAAGGAATCTTGTTTCATAATCATTGCACAGCGTGGAGGAATGGGCCCTATTCTTTAGCAGTAAACTGAAATTGAACATCCAGGAAGTGGTAGGAATGACAAGTGAGTGAAAGTCTCACTCACTATTTCCCTCTGTTCTGTTTTATGTACAAGTTGTGATTGAAAAATAAGGTGAATGTTATTGAACGAATACTTTTAAAAAATTTCACAGTAAATGGCACATTGTCATGGATCACCCTCACTCAAAACACTCTTTCAAACTTCAGACACAGGATCATAAGGACATTATGATGTGTCTTCCTCCACAGCATTCGTTAGATCTGGCACCACGCACCTCCTGGCTTGTCCCTAAAGTCAAAATGCCCATGAAAGGTAGACATTTCCAATTGATTCAGGACATCAAGGAGGCAGGGATGGCACAACTAAGATGAAAACAGACTTCCAGAACTGCTTCCACAACTGTCAAGAGTGATGGGATAAGTGGATTTAAACCCAAGGAGAATATTTTGAGGGGGATTAAAGGCATTGTGTCTACTGTGGCTTGTTACAAGATGAAACATGGATTGAACAATGATTAAGTATTGATCGAGCAATATTAAACATTGAACCCCTCCCAGAAATCATGTGAAATTGAAGGAAAAGTTGGAATAAGAAAAGATGGATGAATGATTAAACAGTTGCTGTTGCTTGTACAGTTCTGCCAAACTGAAAGCCATTAACCTCTACAACCAATAATAAAAATGTGTAAAATCTTTGTGTATACTGCAACCCTTATGTGGGCCCACAAAGAGTGGGACTCCCTTAGTTACTAGGGTCCTCGCTCCCTTGGTCACTTGGAAGTTCCCTGGGACACAGAGTGTAACCAGAATTTGCGCAGGACTGCACAAAACTGAAGAGCACTTGCCTTGGTAACATTCCTTTCAGAGAAGGGGTGGCAGTTTATTTTGGTTCAACAAGGTCACATTAACTGTGTTATGAAGTATTAAGACTTACTCAGTGGGCAGGGGCTGTGCTTAAAGAGTTGAATATATCACCACCCCTGCTTTAGAGACGTAATTCAGTAGTTGTGTGCCATGTCCTTTCTGGTGAGTGCTTCCCTAAGGATGTTGGTTAAAGGGCATTGTTTTGGAAACCCAAATAATTCACCTCTGTCCCTTGGCCTTCCCTCCCCCTGCCCTGCATTCCCAAGTGAATCCATGATAAGACTCAAGAATGACTCAGAAATATGCCTCAGACCAAGGAAACAGCCCCAGCTCCGTAGAAATGGTTTCCTTGTCTCGTTATTCCAGTCCCATCAAAACAGAGGTGTGGGCTAGCTGGAATAGCCTCAAATATGCTATACAAAGATTTTCCTACTGATTACAGGGGCCTGATACTCCTGTGCATCTGCAGTTATGACCATCACACTCACTTTAAAATTTGTTTTTATTATTTATTTGATACACAGTTCAGACTCATAGTGATTCTCTTGTCTCAGCCTCCCCAGCATTGGGATTACAGATGTGTGCCCCATGCCAGGTTTTGGTGGCTGGCATGGCTCACCCAGGATTTTGGGGCTGGTATGGCATGTGGTACTAGGGATTGAACTCTGGTCCTTGTGCTTGCCAGGCAGCCACTTAGACCACCAAGCCATCTCCCCAGCCCAATACATACTTTTCAAAAGAAAGACACACAGAAGAGCTGCTTTAACCTGAATTTATAATGCTAGGTAAATTCCATCCCAATATAATGCATAAAATTGCATGAACTCTTAAGATGTAAGAAAATATGAATGTAGGACCCTCTATATTAGAATTCTGTGGATCAGTTCAGTTGATGTCAAACACCCCCGCTCCACCATGTCAGTAGGTGCATAGGCTTCCTTATAATTGAACACAACTGTCTCAAGCACTCTTCATAATATACTTCTTCATGTAGTACTTGACATAATATGAGACAATAAAGCTTCAAATAAACACATAGTAATTCATTTATCTAAAGCTACTTCCAGTCTATTTTGGGAAGTTGTACTCAGCAGTTAAAGTGAAGCTTTCTCCAATTCATCAAGATTCTCTGGGTGTCGCTACTTACATTTGCAGCCTGCCTTTCAATTAGTGTGAATGGCACAATGTATGCAAAGCCAGGCATGAGATGCTGCTAGGAACTCACTGGTGCGTAAAAGACATTCTAAAGACAAGCTTTGCAGATAAAGTAAGCTCCATCTTCAAGCAAAAGCTAGACCTCCAAATTTAGAGTTTCCAAAGCCATAGTAACACATTACTGGGGCTTCCAATAAGGCAGTGAACAAAGGCTCCTTTGGGAGCTAAGGTACAGTGTAGAGCTGAGATCTGGGTTCTAGGGTATCAACCTTCTTCTTGATATCTGTTATGCTGTCGTGTGTCATCAACACATTACAATGAAATTCTGTCTGCATCCACACCAGAAGGTGGACTCATTAAAGCATTGTACATTAGATAGTGATGCTGCTCACTGTACCAGTTTATGAGCTATTTAGAAATACCACATCTCAGGATCCTACCAAGACTCTATTGAAAAATTGCACCCGCTCCATTCTAGTCAGCTTTCTGTTCCGGTTACAAACTACCTGAGGACAGAGATTTAGGAAGAAGAGATTTGTTTTGTCTCTTGTTCTTATGTTATATCCCATGGTCACCTGGTTGTATTGTTTTGAGGCCAAATGTGTGCAGCACATGTATGGTTGAAGGGTGTGGCGTGGCAATCATGTCAGCTCCTGATGTCCAGGGAGCAGAGATTCATAGCAAACACCAATAAGAATCCTTTTTTGCTTTTGTCCTTTCCAGATCCCCAGCCTATGGGATAGGACTCATGCTCAGGACATGTCTCCCCTTTTTGTTGTCCCAGATGCCAACAGTTCTAGAAACACCTCACAATATAACCAGAATGCGCTTTACCAGTTTTCTAGGCATTCCGTAACCCGACCAACCTGACAATCCAGATTAAGTGTCATGTCTCCCAACCTGCCCCATTCTGATGACATGTCTCAGCTGTTAGCATGTGAACCAGGACAGCAGCAACCAGAGCCCATGCTCAGCTCTGCAGGCTACTTCTTTCTCCAATCCTGTATTTGTTGAACTGAGGTTTTCTTTTCCAGTTACTGTAGTGCCTACTACATCACATTTTCCTAAGGGGATAATTTCTTAGGGCCAAAATGCAAAAGTTTTGTCCAACCCCATGTATCCCCCTGCCCCATTATGTTCGCCAGCACCAGAGGGACAGGTTGTTTGGCATCAGGGTCCATCAGTAGCAGAATCAGCACCAGTAGCCAGAAGGACTTGGGAAGAGCTCGTGTGGGCAACTGGAGCCTCCACAAATGCAGTGTTTTTATTCTAATTCTTCTTTCCCCCAGTTCCACCATTCCTAAGAGTACTTGGATCTTTGGAGCAAAGAAATCATAATTAGCACTAACTTGAATTTTTTCTTTCTTTGTTGCCCTAGTATTACTAGAACCTTTGCATCGGGGAAAACAGAAAAAGTGATCTTTCAAGCGCTCAAGGAGTTAGGTCTTCCAAGTGGAAAGGTATTCCTTGACTTAATGTGTTTCTAAAACTGCTCTATTTGTGCTCTCAAGTATGATAAGCTGAATTATTTATATTACACTGATCTTAATTCGATTTCAAATTAGATTCAACTATATATAGTAAAGTTAATTTTATTTTCTCCTTCTTCCCTTTCTCTGAGCATTTCAATCTTCGTGTTTTAAAAGTCAACTAGTTTGCTTCAAAATTACTTGTTTCAACTTTATTAAGACAGGAAGTGAAAGCCAGGCCATTCTTTCCCTGCTCATGGAATTTATTGTAGAGAAGGCCAGCCACGGTGCCTTAACCGTGCACAGGTCAATGTGAGCAAGTCACTAATAAATTCATTTCTTCAAGGTCATTTTTCAATATTCTATAAAGCACCCCTCCCAAACCAATCATTTTGTGTACTGACTGTTTAGGTTTTAAATAATTGAAATTAATTTATGGGCTGGAGGAATGATTTAAGAGTTCTTTAACCAGTCCTATCTGAAATAGACATCTTGGTGTAAGTCAGATCTCATACAGTCATTGTAGGCTCCTTCTTTGGTCTTCTGAAAATTCATGAAATAAGCATAATTAAATATTTGGAACAACTGATCAGCATCCTCTACACAGACACTTGCTTTACCCTTCAAAGAGAAATGGAAAAATATCTCTGTATTTGTTCTCTGTGCTTTGCCCAGAGAAGCCCAGCTGTAGCCAGATGTTACGATAATTAAAAGCCTTTGTTTATACATACAGTGACAGAGCAAGGTGGCCCAGAGATTGCCCTCGTGGTTTCCAGGGTTGTTAGTCATCAAGATTTTGCTTTATGACCTTGCAGAGTCTCGTCTCTGAGGAGAAAAAGAATTCTATGATTTACAACACTCTTATTCTTTACAGAATGATGAAATTGAGCCAGCTGCATTTACTTATGAAAAGTTCTATGAACTTACACAGAAGATTTGTCCTCGGACAGATATAGAAGATCTTTTTAAAAAAATGTAAGTCTCAATTGTGAGAAAGTGTTCTATAAATATTATTCTTGTTTAGGATATTTAAAATGCCTACTTGCCGTGATATTTTAATACAATGTTGGGAGGAAGAGGAGGAGAAATATGTAGCCAGAGTTACATTTTCACCCTAGTTGGTTAGTGCAAAAGTTCACTCAGGTTTTGAGAAACTTTAACATAAATTAATTGCAGCACCTGGAACCTCCCCTCCCCCCTCAACCCGGCATTGGCTTTACTAACGACCTACAATTTTAACCCGCTCCTTTAGGTATTAACCCATTATGTGAACTAACTAGACTCAATTTGGAATGTTATTATGTTGTTGAAAAGTTCATTCATTCCAATTATTTCAAATGGATGACTTACATGTTGTCTTGCAATAACATCTTTTGATAATGCTAAACAATTGCAGACACCTTTCTGTTGTTCTGGTGGGAGTGTTTTATTTCCTTTGTCATTATTGTTGGGCTTTCCCCCTTACCGACAGTCTCGGGCCATATAAGAATTGAGCATTATTTTAGGATTAGAAAATAAGTTTAGAATTTCATCAACAAATGTCAACATGTAAATCGTACCTACTGTAGCATCATATACAAAAAAAAACTTACTTTTTCTAATAAATTTCTTTTCAGCAATGGAGACAAAACTGATTATTTAACGGTAGACCAATTAGTGAGCTTTCTAAATGAAGTAAGCTTTTTCATACATTAACTCCATCCAGTCTGTGTGCAGTGCTTGCCTCCTCCTGCATCCTCATTGCATGCCTGCGCCCCATGCCCCTATTTGCTTTGATTCTCACCTGCTGATCTTCCCATGATGGCCTTACCAGGTGCAAAAATCAGCTGCAGCCCACGTGTCTGTACACTTCCTTCACGCTGGCTTTGCACACGGCTTTGTGTTGGTTTCTCGCTGTAATGTGTAGCTCTGGTTCTGTGTGTTTGTGTGAATTTTATAATATATTTATTTAACTAAATGTGTCTATGTTTTTGCAAGATGATATTTCAGGTATTTTTTTTCTTCTGATCTCAACAACTAGAAAGAAAATGGGCTGAATTTACCACACTGTAGTTGGATTCTCCATTGCTCACTTTAACACATACTTTTGCATGGACTAGAAAGCTTTATTTTTGTGTTTTAATTGATTGCATGTAATAGAAATGTGTAGGTTCAAGTAGGATATTTTGACAACAAGCACAACACTTGATTTCCTGGGTGAAAATATAGTATCAGGCCAATTGGATTATACATTAAATTTTACTTTTTGCTTTTATAACAAACTCAGAGCTAATTTTAAAACATGATTCATTGAACAACCAAAATTGGCTGACAAATTTTGCTTAAGCAAAAGAGAAAAATATTTTGAAAACAGTAAAGATGGCAATTTTTGTTATGACTAAAAGGAACATATTTTTTGCTTTACACATGCAAAATCAATGTTTTCCTGTCAACAAAATCCATCAAAGATCTTATTAGCTCAAAAGGAAAATTCAGTGTTTTTTTTCCCAACAAATGAATAAGAAAAGTGTGGGTGAGGGGTGGATAATATATTTTTCTTCCAAAACAATTAAAAATAATCATCATGCCATATAGAGAATTATGATAAAAGACAGCTGACTCATTGGTACGTCACAGACTTAGCATGTGCAAGACCCTGAGTTCAATTCCTAGCTCTACCAAAGAGAGAGAGAGAAAAAAGACAAGACATCATCACGCCACATGTGAGGAACTACCTTAAAAATACAACAGGTAGTTTGTGGCTCACTACATGGTGGAAACAAGTCAATCCTTACCAGAAGTCTTCTGTTTTTATTCCTTGTGAAGGCTCAGGGGCTTCTAAGTTATAGAGTTGCACTTTACACACTGTTCTAACCATAGTCTAAATGCATTCTCGCAAGAAGGAAAAGAGGGTCTATGCATCTGCACAGATGCCCCCACTTGCAGTCAACCTCTTCAGCTCAGTATGATGGTATTTATTTTACCTGAAAACATTTCAGGTTCTCTGCACTCCTAGTTCTCAGTCATGTAGATACTGTGGACACACTCTTTCCCCAGGCCCTGTGCACACTCTTATGGCACATTTTATGGCTCAGAAGTTCAGTTGCTTTGCTTTATTTCCTTGCCTCCCTCTTGTTCTTTCCTCCTTTTGTTGCTTGATTTTCTTCAAGATTTACCTTCTGCATACACTTTAGTTCATTGGCCATCTTAAATTTGGTGAGGTGGGCAGGAATCCAGCTTCCTACTAAAGAGGAAAGATTGCTTAGTAGAGAGGAGAAAGCCTACCGCATCGACCTTTTGTCACTTGTTGAAATGCAGCCTTTTGTGTGTATCAGGATGAAGCCAGCGCTCAGTTGTCTGACAAGCAGAGACTTTCATACTGCACCTTGCTTCTCAATGCAAAAACTATCGCTCCCATCACCTCTGACCTGTCACACTTGCTTTTTGGATTCTTCTCATTGGTCTTCTCAATCCCCTCTTGTAATTCCTACTTTTTAAGAAACTTTTATTTTAAAAACTTTAAGCTTTTACTTTTAAGAACTATTAAAATCTTTGCATTGACTTTAATGAGTATTTGAAACCCTGTTTGTAGGATTTTCTCGCTTTCCTACCTTAGACAAGTGTCTGTCCATCACGTGACTGTGGGCTGTTTGTATCCTCTTGTTTCCTTCTCTTAAGCTTCTTCTTAATGTAAGGAGACACTTTGAATTTTGGAGTGGAACTGTGGGATCCAGTGTGATTCTAGTTTCTTGAGTTTGTAGAAATGATGAGACAGTTGAGGGAAGTGTACACCCCTCATTTGCACTCAGATTGTCTGCCCTGAGTCTCTGCCTTCCTGTGCTGTACCTGTGAATGCAATAGGACCATAGGAAAAAATATGAGCGTCCTCTTGAGAAAGCTGTTGAAGCCAGGGAATGTTCTGCTAGGTCCTTGCACTCCTTTACATTCCTGCCCGCCCCTTTATGTCTTCCCGAAGTCAGACCCTCCTCTCATGCCAGCCAACTTCAAAGCCCATACTGAAAGGAGACAGAAATCACTGAAGAAAAGAGCGAGCTTTGGAATGTAAGGGTCTATGATCCAAAAGATGAGACTAATATTTTCAAAAGGCCTTACCTGTGTCATCTCAACCATTTTATCAGAGGCTCTGGGTCATGCAATAAGATGAAGAACATGAAACAGTGGAAAGGAGAAAGCCCTCGTCTCTCTATTTGCAGATGTTCACAAATGTGTCACAGAAGAGAACCAACAAATGGAGCAAAGATCAATAGATGGGGTACACCAGCATTGTCGAATTGGAATAGACAGCAAGAGAACAAATACACTCTGTGTCAGCAGTGCTGTGCTCACTCACTACCTTCCAGCCTGTGCATCTCTTAGTCTTTCTACAAAATTTTCTGCTCAGGGAACTAATGTCTCCAGGAGGCAAGGAGCAGAGCAGAGACTGTTGTCCTTCATGTACTGTGCTGATGCTATGTGGAGCATGTGTGCCACCTCTGCCTCTTTGCAGGCCTTCAGCTCTTCCTGGCTTCTGGATAGCTGTCGAGCAGTCTCTTTACCTGGCCTCATGTCTCTCTCTGTGGTTAGTGTGAGGTGCGGACAAGCAGCATCGCATCCTCTGGACCAGGTTAGACATGCAGACTCCTGAACTCTACCCAGACCTGCTACATTAGAATGAGCATTTTGCAAGATCTTCAGGTAATTTTTCTGCATATTCAAGTTTTGTCCAGCATGGGCTAGTGGATTCCTGGAGTCCTCCTTGCAAAGTATATTCTGGTGTTCTTCATAGAGAATTTATTCACAGCAACCCACCATTCACATCGCAAACACTTTGCCACTGCTGTCTCTGAGTCCCAGCCTATGGACCAAAGAAAGCTTCCTTACTGAAGTTACAGAAATAACGGGTTAGAATCCAGGAAAGGTAGCAAGCACCACCTAGCTAGATCTACTGCGATCTCAACTTTGTATGTGTGGTAGGACGAGTTAAAATCTCTGGACCTCAGTTAGTTTCACCGTCTTCTCCCTGAACCTGATGAGAAACTGAATTGACTTTAGCATCACCTTCATTTTCTATTTGATTTTCACAGAGATAGCAGCTAGGAAGCCGCAGAAGTGAAGGATGAAAAGGGCAAGAGGAAGAAACCAGAATAAAGACGAGAGAGCAAAAGCCTCAAATGGTCACCTTACCCAGAAGTCAGCTTTATTTTCTCATTACTGGTTATCTTCACCTGCTTCCCATGTATCATGCCATCACTTTAGGGCTAGCCTGGATTTGTTTTTATTTTTTGCAGCTGGACCATGAAAGGACCCCAGATCTCTTTTCCTTTCATGCACAGGAAAAGAAGAAGGAGGAGATAGTATGTCTTATGAGTAAGCTTATCTTTGCTAATTACTCATTTCTCTTTTTATATCTTTTTGGAATATTTATGCCCACATTCGTTGATCCCAGTGCTGCTTCTTGGATTGGTGTCAGTTGACATCTTGTGAAAGTCAGGACCAAGTAACAGGGCCCTGTCCATTGTTTCTTCATTTCCTTGGGCAGAGTTGTATAACCCATTTGTGGAAGCTGCGTAGCGTATTACCTTAGAAAATCACTGGGTAGCCTGAGGACAGTATCCCCGGGCATGTTGCTTATCCAACTAAAACTGAAGGTCCTTCCTCCAAGTGCAAAGAATTTACCCCACCATGCTGTATTCCTCTGGATTACTTGGACATGATTTTTCTCATTGCAGTTTTCAAATAAAAATCATAGTCTTATAATGTGAATGCAAACTTTACCGTTCGTTTTCCTGCAGCTCGTTTATCCAGATTGGTCTGTGCTGCCTTATTAAGATGTGGATTTGGGGGGCAAGCAAAAGATTGTGTTATCAGATAACAAATTCAAAGACAAACGCACTTTTGGATTGTCTGCCCTTAATGCTTATTGGCTGCAAGTGTGGTTTTTAGGAAAGGAGATTACGACGCGTCCACTGTATAGCTTGGCTTTCCTGCCTTTTGCTTCTGTTGGATGGCCAGATGAGTCATAATGCCCATCCTCTAACTCCATTGTGATGGAGTCTAATTTGGTAGACATTGCAAATGAATAAGGATTCAAATGATTAGTCCTTGTAGGACTTACCTGTTTTCCCCCACAGATTTGCCAGTGTGCTAAATGCACACCATTACAGATTAAAACTGTGCTTCTTAAACTTAAGCATAGCAGCTAGTAAAACACCATCCTTGGGTTCTGCTCCAGAGGATCAGATTCAGCGGGATGGGATCAAGACTGCTTTCCTGACAGCTCCCTGTGAATGCTAACGCTGCGGCTGTGGCTGCGGCTGCCATCCATAAACTACACTTAAACTGATCTTGTGTTTGAGCACACACACGTGTGCATGTGGAGACACACAGGCATCCGAATTCCCTCTCCTCTTTTCCTTAACTTATTTCTCCCCCTGTAGCTGAATCTCTTGTTTTGCTCACTTTTTAATTACTATGGTTTGGCTGCATCATCTTCATGAGCCCAGAAACCAACAGGTATAGTGTTAAATTGAAAACAAACAAACAAACAAACAAACCCTTAATTTAACATGGAAGAGAAATCCAGTGGCCAACTGTGAACACAACTCTGCCTCCTTTTCATCCTGCATCCATCTTCATCCACGGCATTGTTTATGGGAAAAGGAAGGGATGGGCCTCACAAGAGGATTTTTGTTTGTTTATGTGTTTGCTTCTGGAACTGTGCATTCTCAGCCTGGGTGGAGCTCCTACTTTCCGTGGCGAGGGGACTCTTGCATGATGGCATCATTTTCCTGAACAGGTGTGGCATGCCTTCACTTGCCTGACATTCCATAGTCCACCCCAGTTTCTCTTCCTGTGCATATCCCTCCCTTTTGTTCTGTCTAATTGCAAGGCCTGTTAGGAATACAACAGCTCCTGCTCCAGCACGTGCATGGGCTCTCATTCTTAGATTATAACAGAAGCATGCTTCATTGGGATGAATTATGAAGAGATGTTAATTTCTCAGACGATAACATCCTTAATTCAGTGCTGCGGATGAGGTGGGGAAACTAGAAAGGCTGAGGGTCACCTGTGCTTCAGTAAATGACGTCGTGTGTCCTGTGTGATGTTCTCTTTCCAAGTGATCATCCCAAAACAAATGGGGAAGGAAATCTATGTGAACCTTTAAGAGTTGCTTCTTGAGGGCTTTTCCAATGTTTTTCAAAGTCTATATGTATTTGGGTAAAGAGTTCTCGATAAGTTCCTGTTTATTGACCAGATCTTCTTCACATCTGCTTATTGGTCTTTGCTCCATTGGAACTTTGCTTTATTTATTTACTTGAGGGGTGACCAGGGACATAGTGCGATATTGGAATCCCCAGTGAGCAATAAGGAAATTGGATGGACCCACAGCCTCCACCTCTCCTGTGTCTGTCTCTCTGTTTTGTTTGACTTTTTGGGGGGAGATACAGGGAATGAAATTCATGACCTTGAGCCTGCCAGGAAGGCACTCTGCCACTGAGCTATAATCCCTGGCCCCTCTCTGCTTCTGTCTCTCTTTTACTGTCTGTCTCTTTCTTTTCTCTCTCTCTCTGTCTTCTCTCTCTCTTTCTCTCTCTCTCTCTCTTTCTCTCTCTCTCTCTTTCTCTCTCTCTCTCGCTCTCGCTCGCTCGCTCGCTCTCGCTCTCGCTCTGGCTCTGGCTCTCTCTCGCTCTCTCTCTCTCTCTCCCTTTCCCTCCCTCTCTCCATCCCTCCCTCCCTCTTTCCCTGTCTCTGTCTGTCCTAATACCTAAGTGGAGCAGTAAGTCCACTTCCATGAAGTAGAAAGACAGCTCTGCAGAAAACACGTTGCCCCTGGGCCTCCTGCCCTGCTACAAGCACCTTATTTTTCACTTTGAAAAGGCTGATGGCAGCCACCTCTTAATTGCCATTATTGTTCAAATGTACTCTCTGCCTGGAGAATTTTCTCAGGGCAACAGACTTAAATTTTAGAGTGAAAATAATGCTTTTCAAACTCCTGATATTTAAATACAGATTTGCATATGTTTTATAACTTACAGACATCCTTGTGCTAATTAATTTTCATCATTACAATTGGTTCATTTTGAAACCTGTGAACTCAGGGAAATGTAGTGGACAAAGTCCCCAGAAATCTCTCAGTGATATAGAAAGATAAAGTGCTCTTCACTTATTAAACAGAATTTTGCTGTTACTGTTTTTTTGGGATTTTTTTTAAGTTAAATTAGTACATAATTTATTTCTTGAACAATTTTAGAGATTTTTTTTCTTTTCACTTTTTAAAGCCATTTTTAATTTTCATTCTTTGAAGACATTCTGACCTCCCATTTTGCAGACGTGTTGGTCAAATGTTTCACCTGAGGTTCAGGAAATAGAAGATGATGCCAGTGATATATACAATGTATTACATATCCTTCAACTTTTAAAGAGAAAAAAACCCATATCATTTTTTTTCTCTCTCTCTCATGCAGCAAGATAAAAATCAATAAAATAGTCCCAAAGTTGGACTTTTCAAGAAAAGTTATAGGAAGAAGAGTAGAGAGGCAATGAAGTGAAAGCTTCTTAAACGTGACAGTCCTGATGGGTGCTGTTGTGGGGATTGTAGGCGTGGACACGGGAGCCACCTCCTGGCTAAGTGCCCTTCTCTTCTCCTCCTAGCACCAGCGAGACCCTCGACTGAACGAGATTCTCTTTCCATTTTACGATGTTAAACGGGCCATGCAGATCATTGAGATGTATGAGCCTGATGAAGAGTTGAAGAAAAAAGGTAAGAAGAAGTTCTAATGTTTTTGTTGTTGTTTAAAACAAGAAAATATGTAACTTTGAAAACCCTTGGGTTTTTAATTAAAGGGATGTGTATAAAACTTTGGTGCTCCCCAGAACCAAGGTGCAGGAACCCCATTACTAATGTAATTGATTTATTTTCATTTCTCTGTTCTGTATTATAAAATTTGTCTTTTATAATGTAGTCCGGGCTGGATGGAGTATGCTGTTCAATTTATTGTTCTACTGAACACTTCATAGTGCTACTTCCTTATATTGTTTTAATATTGTATTTTGCTTAAGGTAAAAATGTCAAATGCATTCTATTTATAGTCATTGGAATGAATTTCTATCTTATAAAAATTTGCACCTCTTTTTCTGCTTTCTGTTTTGCCAAGCCAAATAAATTTAACACATGATTTGACAGGCCCTCTCACCCCTCATGCAATGACCTCTGGAATGGACTAGAAAAACAACTGCTATGAAATTAAATAGTCAGGAATCACTTTAGCTAAGTGTTGGCATTTCTGGACCTTAGGCCCTTTTAATGAAACTTTAGAAACCGTATGTGGCTCAAATATTTGTCAAAGGAAAGGCCTTGGAGGAGAGCTTGAAGGTCAGCGCCGCCGGTGCTGTGGGAAACACCCAGGGAGGGGCAGGGTTGATGCCAATGAGATGGAAGTGCCGGCGGTGTGGGCTAATGATCAGGAGACCAAGGTGTAGGATCTGTCTGTCCAGTGTGCTCTTGAACGCTAATACCAGGGAATGTGGCTGAAAGATCTAACCATGCTCTGGGTCCATAAATCTCATAGGTAGGCCTGCCCCCCCCAAACCACTGACAGAGCTTTTCCTTGGAGGGGCTGCCCAATTACACTTCTGGTTGAGCTACAAATCCCTATTTGCGTTCTTACCGCTCCAGTAATATTCTATCACAATGTATTCCACATTGTGTGAGCTTAAAGCAGACCAAGGGGAAGCACTGGGCAGTGATCTGATTCAGAGGCACTTGGAACAGTGCAATAGCCTCCTGAGGCTCTGTTGCCCTGTTATACAATGGAGGGGTTCATGTTGTCATTCACTCCTACTTGTCATCTTCTCTGGTAGTTTTTCATTTTTCTTCACTTCTCTCATGACACTAGCAGTTAAGTCTGGGATCCTGCACTCTGCCAGTAAGCTATTCCATCAGGCCTTCCTGTCCTTTTGCAAAACTTAAAGAGTGCCAGGCACTGTGCAACATGTGGAAACTCAAAACAGAGTAAGAAATGCCTCCTTCCTTGAAGGCAATTGTGTTCTTTTCAAGGGAAAGGCAAGTGACTCAATAATTCCTTGGCAGGAAGGTAAATGTTATGATAGATAGGTGTCATTTCTAAAGTCCTTCCAAAACCTAAAAGTCTACAAGATCACCCCTGACAGCTACAGGGAATAGCTTTGCCTTTTCACAAATGACGGGAACTTTCAAGTCTGGCATGATCAAGTGTTGGTGAAAATGTGGTGTGAATGACATCTTCATAAACCTCTAGTGGGATATAAATAGGCCAGTGACCTTGGTAGTTTGGCAGTAGCTCATTAAGCAGAAAATATGCGTGGTCTAGCCTGGCATCTCCACTTCTGGGTGTCCACCCCAGAAATTTTCTCTTGCATCTCCCAAACTCTGGTTTCCAGAATGGCACAGAGTTCAGGGCTCAGAGCTCCATCCCTGCTCAGCCTTGGGTGAGCTTGGGAAGGTCAGTGGACTTGGGTTCCTTATGAATGCACACACTGAGGTCTCCAGTCCTAACCTCTCACCTAAACTATAGCACTATAGTAAAACTATTCACTTGGATGTTGAATGGGCATGACCAAAGTATATTGGCATTCTATAGTGCTTTGACTCTGCCTCTTCCCAGGCCTATCTGTTCTTTTCCTAGCCTATCAAATACATCCCATTATTCTCTGTGTTTTTCAAGTCAAATATTTGGGGTCATCCTAGACTTGTCTAATTTTCTTCACGTCACATCAGCAGAATCTGTAAGAGCCAACCTCAGCTTGACTCAAGTGATGCTCAGCCTGTTAGATGTCAGATGTGCTAAGTTGGTATCTTCTGAGAAGTGGAGAATGGAAATGAGGGCAAAGGAAAAGTTTGCAGTGGGAGAAGTTTGCTGTGAAAAAGCTCTTAAGAGACAACAGGGGTCCCAAAAGTGGGTGGCCACCAAATTCTTTGTTAGAACCATTTTATACAGCTAAATCACAACTTGGGTAAATATAGTCATGGTATGGTGAACTTGTACTGCATTACAAGTATAGCAGCTAGCTAATAGTGGTCCAATCAGAAATGGAGACACGTAGCAAGGGTATGTGATGGACATCACTAACTTCAGCATATCTATAACTTTTAATAGAGAAGGCACAAAGGCATCCTGGGAAAGGGATGAGAGTGTGGGTTAAGGTGCTCTGGTCACCCAGCTTTGCACCTCACACCTTCTCTAGGCTCACTGGATCAGCTAATGCTAACTATCCTACAATCTCAAACTGTTGTCTATCTCTGGGAGGTTTGTGGGCCTGGCTTTTGTGTCTCCAGCCACAGTTTTGATGTGTCCCATCTTTGCTGACTCCCTGGAGGGCCCAATTGCTGACTGTCTATGAATTTCTATCTAACTTGGCTCCCATATGAAGTCCCTTCTCACCCTCTCTAATGTTCTAGACTATACAAGCTCTCCCTGGGTAAGGCCAATTGACTTCTGCCTGGTTTTCCATTCTACTCAGTGCTCCACACAGCAGTGGGATTAAACATTTTAAAACCAGATCTAATGCTGTTGTTCTACTCTTCACCCCGCCCCCCACACACACACTCAGCTTCACAACACACTTGGTATAAAATCCAAAGTACTTAGTGAGGGTTAAAGATCAGTGGCCGCAGCCTTTGGCTCTTCTCCAACCCAAGTTCTAGCCACTTCCCTCTGGGCCCCTCACTCCATCCCACTGTCACTGAATGAACTTGTCATGCAGAATCCTTTCTTAAGATCTTTGCACTTGCTGATCTTCCTGCCTGCAGTGAGGCCCCCACCCAGCCTGTGCATGTGCCTTGTTTTCTCTCTCTCTCTCTCTCTCTCTCTCTCTCTCTCTCTCTCTCTCTCTGTATGACCTCATCAGAAGGGCTTTCAGTGGTCCTATGTCTTAAGACAGCATCCTGCCTCTTTTTTGTGGTACTGAGGATCAAATTCAGGACCTTGTCCTTGCCAGGCAGGTGCTTATGCTGCTGAGCTGTCTCCCCAGCCTTCTTCCTGCCATTCCTTATGGCCTGTCTCCCTCCCCTCCTTCAGCCACTCTTATGATATACCTATTTGTTTCCTCCTTTATTTCTCTCCACTGGTAGTATGTGAACTTCATGAAGGGAGGATGTCTCGTTGTTTGCTGGCTTCCCCCCCACCCATAAGCGCACTTACTCTTAGACTGGATGGAGCTAAATATATAGAAAAATCCCAAGGAGATCCATTGTAAAAATAGCAACTTCAAATGGATAAGGTGGGTTACCTTTGGTATACATTTGAAAACATTCAAAATGACCTATTTTTTGGATAAACAAATATGTAATCAAGCTGCAAAACCATTTTGGGACTCCATACATAAATGAAGGTTGTGGTTGCTATGTGATTATAGAAAGAAGGAATAGAATTGAGATGGGTAGCCAGGGTCCTGCACCAGCATTTGCAATTACATAGTCCTTTAAAAGCCTAAAGCAGAAGGTGAGTATCTGACAGCATCACGGTGTAGGTCAGGGGCTACTGCTTATGCTCTCATGGGATCTTTTATGTAAACTTAAACTAAGTTCATAACTTGCAAGTGCTTCTGTCAATCCTGAGGCTGCTAGTAGATGGTAGAGGAGGAAGGGATGCAAAGATACTGATTATCCCGTAGCTTCTGTGTAACCTACCTCATGTCAGAAAGATAGGACTGAAGTGGAAAGTGGCTTTTGGGACACATGACTATGACCTTTGCATACTCTTCACCAACCCAGTACTCTTAGACACAGTGGGAAAGTTAGATTATTTAAATTCAGAAATGCCACCATTTGCATGAGAAATCTCTTCTCCAGTCCATTCCAAACAAGGCTGACCTACCATTCTTACTTTTCCTGTGCCCCTGTCCCATGTCCCCTCATGTACCTGGTGACTTTGGAAAGCTGGTGGGAAGTAGGATTTTCTTCCTCAGAAGCAATGGAGACCCAGGAGCACAAGGAGTGTTTGACAGAAACAGAGCTAGAGAAAACCACCTGGAGCATTTCTCACCACAGCACTGTGGTTTTGAACTTGGGGGACTGTGTACTTGTGCCACCGCAGACACAAAGGGAAAATAATGCCATCAATTTTAGAGCATCTCATATTATTTATTGTATGCGTCTCTTTATTCCAGTTTTGACAAATGAAGGATCTTGAGAGAGACTGAAGAATGTTTATGCCTACTGTTAAACTGCCTCAGTTTCCCCAAATAAAACATGAGATGAACATGTTCAGAGCTACAGGTTCTACTAAGGTGTTGTTTTTTTCTTCTAGGCCTCATATCAAGCGACGGGTTTTGCAGATATCTGATGTCAGATGAAAATGCCCCAGTCTTCCTAGATCGCTTAGAACTTTACCAAGAAATGGACCATCCTCTGGCTCACTACTTCATCAGCTCTTCTCATAACACCTATCTCACAGGCCGACAGTTTGGTGGGAAGTCCTCAGTAGAGATGTACAGACAAGTGCTCCTGGCTGGCTGCAGGTCAGAAACTCAAGAAGACGGTGCCTCCCTCTGACTTACAGTCACCCACTTATGCACAGGGGATGTGCAGCAAGGCGCTCAATGAATGCCGAAAACTAGAAATCGTGCCTGACTATATGTATGCTTTTGTTTTCTGTGCTGTATACACTGATGATAAAGCTTAATGTATAAATCAGGCACAGTGCAAGATTAACAAAGTCACTAACGATACAACAGAACAATCGTAATTATGTACTTCAACAAAACTGCCCACAGCTTTGGAGTCATTACTAAGCCAAATGAGAGTTACTTGAATACAGGCACCGCAATACCATGACAATTCATCTCATAACTAATAGTGCTCCTAAGTGACCAGTGGGCAGGTTGGAGAAGGTGTGAGTGTGCTTGACCGTGTGAGGATTCACAGCCTGGGCTGGACAATGGGGTGGGAGAGATTCCATCTGCCACTTACAGTGGTGTGTGATTTAGAAGGCACGATTGTTCGTTTCTGCTATTTTACGTTTAATATTTGTAAGTCCATTGTTGACCAGAGGTAAATGCACCACAGCTAAGGAGGAATTACTACAGTTTACATTTTTTTCTGAAAAAGGACCTGGAATGAAAAGGACATTTGTCCTTAACTTTTTTTTTTTTTTTTTATGCATTTGGTACAGTGTCTACAGGGTGTTCAGGGTCTTGCTATGTAGATCAGATTTGAAGTGATCCTCCTGTTTTCAGCCTCCCAAATGCTGGGATTACAGGTGCGCACCACCATGCCCAGTCTCCATCGCTATCTCAGAGCGCCCCGGGGGTGGGGCTGGCACAGCAAGCCAGGGATCAAACCCCAACTGCTGTGCTCTGCCTAAGCAGGTGCTTTAGTCCAATGAGCTATCTGGCCAGCCTTGTCCTTGTCTTTAATGAGTCATGATGGTCATTTAACCTCAAGAAAGAAAGGATATTCCTTCCAAAAAAAAGTCTAGAGTTGTCCTGTGGGTCACATATATTGTTCTTACAATATATTTAAAATAAGATTCAAATGTTTTAAAACATATCTATTTTAAGAAGTACTATAAAATTTTGAGGTTTAAAACATGTCAAAAATCCTGAAAGTAAAAAATAATGCCATTGCATTTTTTTCTTGGCTATCATTTGAACAATATTTATTTATTTATTATGTATTTGGTGCAAGGTCTCACTACATAGCTCATACTCATAGTGATCCTCCTGTCTCAGCCTCCTTAGCGCTGGGATTATAGGTGTGCATCACCATGCTCAGTCTCAGTGACTGGCTCAGCATGCCCAGAGGGCGGGCCCGGCATAGCATATGGTGCCAGGGATGGAACCCCGGTCCCTCTGCTTGCCTAATCAGGCACTTAGTCTGCTGAGCTATATCTCTGGCCTGAACAATACTTCTTGAACTCACGATTTTTGAATATGCAAATACTTTAAAAGCAATTAGCTACATTGCTACTTCTATTCAAATACTTCCCCAGAACACCTGAGTATGAACCAGTGAGACATTTTCTAATACAGTGACAGTAACAATATTGCAGCTAACACAGAAATACTCTAGCCAGAGGTGCTTCCAGATGTCCACACTCATCCTTAAACTGTCCCTCATGGCAGCTGTGTCACAAGTAAGCATTTGTCCAGAGCTAGGCTGCTTGTTGTCTCTGAAGTCTTCTCCTCTTCCTCAGCCCCTGTCTGACAATACCAGTTTGGGGCCGAGTGGGAGAGGAATGGGGCTGTACTGTGTGTGTACCACAAGTTGCCATGCTGCTTAATCCATTCACATTTCTACTGTGTAAGAAAACAGCCTATTTCGAAGTCACTCAGAATTTGTACACATACTGTTTAGTGGCAAGAGTGCAACAACGTCGTTTCCTTGTGTTCCCAGGTGTGTTGAACTTGACTGTTGGGATGGAAAAGGTGAAGATCAAGAACCAATAATAACTCATGGGAAAGCAATGTGTACAGATATCCTTTTTAAGGCACGTTTTGCACTTACATGGTCACACTTTTTTTCAAATAACTGAAAATGCAGGAAGCCAAAGAGGAGATGAGAAAACGAATCATCAGTTTCTCAAGTGTTGTATCTTCGTTTTCTTCTTCCACTTCTGAGGAGAGAAACAAGACCAATGTCTCCATTCATTCTTCAACTCATGCTGTTTTTTTCCTGATTTCGAATGATTGCCTCTGTTATATAACAAGGTTTTCCTGGCGGAGCCTGCCTGCTTTTGCTTATACCTTTAAAACAATCTCCTATGCCCTTCTAATTGGTTTAGGTTCTTTGCATTATTCCAGAAAGACTTCAATGTGGCATGGAAAGATAGACGGAAAAATGCATTATAAATGGGGCCTCTAATACTTAGGGAATAGGTGATGAGGCTAGAGTTTATAATATAATTTTAGACATACTAATTTCTAACCTGATTTAAGAACGTTTGTCAAGAAATCCCATAAATTTTCAAGGCATGCCACAAATTGGGCTTTAGACTTTCTACAATTCAGTGTAAGGAGAAAAACACATGACTCACAGGATCAAGAAATGAGAAGCACAGTTATTCCCAGAACTGACAACAATGAGACATTTTCTCTCTAGCATCTTCATCAGGAAGAATCTAGTTTTATAAATAGACATCTCTGTAGTGGACTTTCGGGGTTAGATTTGAAGGGTGATTTTTTAAAAGCATTCCTCAGTAATGCTTGGTGCCAAGCATGATACCTTGCCAAAAGACAAAGGAAAAAACAATTCTATAGTTAGTTAGTATAGACCCATCAGTGTCCATTGGTTTAGCACAGCTCTGTATTGATACTATAATATTTTGGACGATGGCCTTCAATGCAGCCTGTGAAGAATCATCAGGGTTATTTTGCAAAGTATAGATCCCTAAGCCTGTACCCACAGATGCCATTTATTTTCATGAAGATGGCAAATTTTGATCAGCAGTGATTAAAGAGTATGCATACTGATGAACCAAGAGTATATATTCAGGCGGGAAGCCATCAACCTGCACAGCAGCCACATGATAGGAAAGGTGGTATCTGCTTTCTATTGCTGTAGAACCCCATCTTTTACGTTGCCCACTTTGGTCTCACACACCTGGTCTCCAGTGACTCTTCTCTCTCAGCCTCATGATGGCAGGATACAGAGTCCAGAACATGTCCTTGTGCCTGGCTGGGTGATGTCCTATTTAGAGAGTTAAAGAGGTGCAGCTGTAAAGAAAGGCATTTTGTCTTTGTTTAGAGTAAGTAAATAAAATGTAATGTTGGTTAGCAAACATCTATTCTTAGAAAATAAGGACCAAGAAAATTATAAAAAGAATTGCCCTATTAAAACTTTTATTTATTTATTTTTTACAAGGTCTTGCTATGCAGCTCAGTCTTGTAGTGATCCTCTTGTCTCAGCCTCCCCAGTGCTGGGATTACAGGCATGCACTGCCACACCTGGTTTCGGTGGTCAGCATGGTACACCCAGAGTTTCAGGGCCAGCAAGGCATGCTGTACCAGGGGATCAAACCAGGGTCCTTGTGCTTGCCAGGCAGGGACCTAGCCTGCTGAGCTAGCTCCCCTGCCCAGAAGTGAGCTATTTACATACATCAACCCTCACCCTTTTCAACTAATAAAGAAAAGTGGTAACAAAACATGCTAAGCCTTGCATAGGACCTACTGTTAGCCTTTAGTGTTACCAAATCTTATAAAATAAAAGTAGTATGGAAGAAAATATATCTTTTCACTGATTTCATTTGGACCTGCACAGGATGTCAACTTAGGTGCTGTTAGATTTCCACTTAGCGTTGTCCAGTCTCAATAATGCATGTAAAGGATGGTGCTCAATCTAGTATATGTGAAATCTATTAGGGAAATGAACAGTGCTTTTACACTGGTATGCCAGAAAGCCAGCAGAAAGACCATCTGCCTTGAGCAGAACATATTGTGTTCCTTTGGCTGAGAATGAAATTGGACAAAATTATTTGATTCAAAATTCCAGGTAAAGGCAGAGACTAGAATAAGATTGACACTACGGTTGCCAATATTAGAAAACCTTTACTGAATTAATTTTGTCTGCAATAGTTGTTTAAGAATTCTGTTGCTAGTTTAAATATTTAACATTGATGTGTTACAAGAAAGGACTGTGAACTTTTAACAGTCAGTCACTTTATGGCAGTCATGTAGACTGTGTTAAAGTTGTGGTCCAATCCCACTTTGTATTCATAAGAAACAAAAGCATAATGGGACAGAACTTCACAATATGCAGTATTTTAGCATTTCACAAAGTTTGAGATTGCAAAGTATCAACAAAGAATATTGAAAATATATTGTCTTCTGCTTATTCCTATGTATGACCTAGTATCTTAATTTTCTGTATTTAAACCTGTGTGAAGTAGGAATATGTTTATAAATATGCAGTTAGCTAAAAGTTAATGGTAAAAGAAATAATTCAGTAGTATGATTCAACAGTTATTTTATTCTCTAGTTTATTGTGTTAAATTTATATTTTACCTTATAATGGTAAATTCTCAAAAAGAAATATATAAGCTACTTTAATTCTAGTACTTCTCTCTCACCCACCAGACATAACAGAACATTGTTTAGAGTAAACAAAGGTGAACCCAAGGGCACAGCCAGGTTTTCCTTAGGGAGTAATTCTAGCTCAACTCAAGTGTAAAGTCAAGAGTCACAAACATTTTTCCCCCTCGGGAAGAAAATAAAAAGTGAGAAAAGCTACATGGATAGCACACATCTGCAATCACAATACTTAGGAGGCTGAAGCAGGAGGATGGCAAGTTCGAGGTCAATCCTGGCAACTTAGCATGATTATCTCAAAATAAAAAAAATAAAATAAAAGGGCTGGTAAGGTAGCTGAATGCTCCTTGGCATCAAGCTCCAGCAATGAAAAGAAGATGAAAGAAACATTGTCAACCACAATGATGCCTCAGTGAAACATTTAAATATTCCAAAAGTATTTAACCTTGTGTTACCGCTTCGAACGGACTTTCCCAAGCAATGGTAGTGAAGCATTTTTCCCATTTACTGAACACTGAGACTTGCTCTTTATTTGGCTACAAATCAGTGGGGGGGTCTTATCAAATCCAATGCCCTGGCTGCAGAAGAATTAAGTCTTCTTGCTTTTGCCTAAAGCTAAGCAGAAACTAGGGCCCACTATCTGTGAAGACCTCACCTGTCTTAGAGATAAGAGGGGATTTGTTCAGCTAAAGTACTTTCAAGGCAAGGGAGACCCTAAATGCACCCCCATTTTATCTCACATATTTCTTAGCCAGAAAGACCTCCTCCTACTGACCTCCTTTTTGCCAGGCTATTATGAAACAAAGAATATAAAAAAAATGTCACTTCAGTACTCAGGGTCAACACGGAATTAATGCATTATCAAGCAAGGAACTGGCAGGCTACCGAGATGAAATATCTTGCAAGCTGATAGCACCATTAATGCTAGAGCAATAAAATATAACTTTGGAAAAAACTTGTCTTTAGCCCTTACTCCAGCTTGAGTCTAACCCTGTGGACTTGGTCTGGAGAGGTGTTAAGTAGAAGAGCTCTCCTAGTCCAAACTGCTTGAATCGACTCTCTGAAAGGTTCAATTAGTGATCTCTCAATAGTTCCATGTGCTGCAGTTTTTGTTGTTGTTCTTCTTTTTCCTCACTAATGCTCTTTATCTTTAAAGGACGTGATTCAAGCCATCAAGGAGACTGCGTTTGTCACATCAGAATATCCTGTAATTCTCTCCTTTGAAAATCACTGCAGGTATTCATTCCATTCCAAGCTCTAAGTGCTGCTACTTTCAAACCCCTGATCCTCACTGTTGTCATGTATCTTGTTAAATAACTTGGTGATGTGTTTTGGGAAGAGCAAAATGCAAATGATCCTCCAGTGAGGATACTGAGCCTCATGTAAGCCCTCCTCCCCAAGAAAGCCATCGTTAAGTGCTTTAGAAATGCTCAGTCTAAATAGGAAAGTTCAGAACTATGGACACATTGCCCAAAGTTCCACTGAGTGGGAAGATTGGCAGTGGCTTAGAAAACATTTTGGTAATCATCTTACTAATTTTTATTTTGGGGGCTTTTTAAAAAACTGCACTAGTTAAGAGCTTGTGGTCTTTGGAAATGTGTCTCACATTAAGGTTGGGAGGATAAGCACGCAGTTTTGTAGAGTGGGAGACTAATTGCACAGGAATGGATGTTTCTTTTTCTTGGATGGCTAATGGATGTTTGAATTTATAAAATGCCACTTCTTTCTCTCCAGCAAATATCAACAGTACAAGATGTCCAAATATTGTGAAGATCTATTTGGGGATCTCCTGTTGAAACAAGCGCTTGAATCGCATCCAGTATGTATTATTAGCAAACCGTATTTCCAGCATGAATGGATTTGTTTAGAAACTCATTTCTGAAGGGTCAAGTAGCACTAGAGGACTAATGCAAAAGATCTTTCTATTTATTTAAATTCTTTGGTATAAAAAGCTTTTGTCATTCTTCAGAGGGCTGGAGAGAAGCACGTCAAATAAACATGTGTTGCAATTTAATCCCAAAGATTTGGGATCTCAGGGTTTTAACTTTGACAAAGCCTACAGTCTGGGTCTCACAGTGATTCTCAACTTTAGTTTGGTGTTAGGAATCACCTTGGGGAACCATCAAAAAGTCTATGCCAGGGGCCCATCCACAGATCGATTTCACTAATCCAAAGTTGGGCTCCAGCTTGCTGTATTTTAATAAAAGTTTTCCAGGTGGTCAAATGCTTGTCCTGGGTTCAGAACCCCTCAGAGACTTGCTGTGGAAAGTGCCTTGTTCTGATGTCACAGACATGCAACCAAAATATGACCATTTTTTAATTA
Organism: Octodon degus; assembly: GCF_000260255.1. Lineage (NCBI taxonomy): Eukaryota > Metazoa > Chordata > Mammalia > Rodentia > Octodontidae > Octodon > Octodon degus. Next base: position 8,131,702 of record NW_004524636.1, read on the forward strand.
CATTTTACAGTTGCTGAGTTTCTTCATGAAACACCTGTGGCTCATCCATGGACTTTATAGGAAGTGTTGGAATTTATTCTGATTCCTTACAGTTTTTGAAAATGTGCTATTATTCCAGAAAGTTAACTCCATTTTGATAAGAATTCATGACCTCCCAGGCCTGGGGATTCCTTGTCACAAGAGGTTGTGAGCTTCAAGAGAGATGGTGGAATTAAAGTGATATACTGGAATCCTCCTACTGACAGGCCACTCCTGATGAGCCCGCATGTGGTAGCATGAGCTGGTAGGAGAGAGGACAAGAGGAATGAGCTCTGTGCTCATGCCAGTGTTTTGAGCGCTTTAACAATGAGGTTTTCCTTTTTCTCCAAAAATGTTGTCTAGAGGACTAGAAATGTATGAGTGCAAACATCCTGTGCTCCACCCAGCTGCTCCTATCCCGCCTGCTAAAGCAGCCACTGCAGCTGCCTGCCTCATCCTCTCAGCACTGCCTGTTACCTACACACTGGCCTGACTTTCGGTCGCCAACACCCGCAGCTGTTTAGCCGAGTGTGAGGTGTGATCCCTGGAGCCTGCTCTGTGTACATGCGGGAGACAGGCTAGATGTGCTAGAGAATTAACACTCCAGTGTGTACTAACTCTGAGCACCTGCTCTGCGGGCTAGAGCTCCAGCTTCCCAATGATGACTTGCTTGATACCACTCACTCCCTGGATTGACCGCCTGTTTCCTCTTCTTGCTTTCCCACTCCTTTGTTGCAGTTGCCTCGGGCCACCTCCAAAATAAATCACTGGTACATAAGTCTCTATCTCAGAGATTGATTCCTAGGTCACCCAAACTAAAAAATATCCCCTATTTATTGAATTATTATTATTTCAAACCTGAGTGTTCTGCTTATTTCTGAGTTTGGGTGAAACACTTCCCTGTATGTAATAATCATACTATTCTTAATGAAATGTTTTGCATGTTCTTGAAAGGAATTATGGGAATCACGAATGGCATAAATGGAAATTACAGTGTGCTCTCTTAATTAAAGAGCTTGAGGGCTGGGATGGGGTGGGAAGAGGACATTAAAGTAAAATGAAGAAGCCTCCAATGAGTTGAATATTTCTTGGAGATGTCCTGGTGCCAGAGAGAGCTTAGGGAAAGTGCTGGTTCCACCAGGCAGCCTATAGGAAACAGTGTTACAACCAAGAGTTTCCATTTAAAGCAAGACAAGCAAGGCATAGTGCCCCGTCAAAAACAGGATATGGGTTGGGAGATAAGCTCGGGGACTCAGCACCTGCCTGGCAAGCACAGGGACCTGGGTTCAACCCCCAGTACCGCATGCTGTGCTGGCCTGGCCATGCTGGCCTGAAACCAGGCATGTTGGCACATGTCTGTAATCCCAGCACTGGAGAGGTTGAGACAGGAGGATCACTATGTCCAAACAATAAGATGCTGTACCAAAAATTAAAAAAAAAAAAAATTAAAAGGATAAATGTTTTTAAAATGAACAGAGGAATGGAAGTTGGATAGGTGTGGGTATAAGTGGATGAGTGGAGAACAATGGGATGGATGACTGGATAAGGGACAGTTCTGTGGATCAGAGGTAAGAACCTAAAGGGACACTCCTTTGCAGATGTAAACACAAGCAAATGAAGTCTCAGTGGAGTTGAGTTCCAGTAATTGAGATCCTTCCTTCTTGATTCCCTTACTAAACCCACCAAGCCACGATCTCAAGCATTGAGTTAGATCAGTCTTGTGGGCAGTCAGACTTACAGCACAGCCCAGTACATGGGGGACCTAGAAAGCCTCTCACTGGAGAAAATCATTTCTGGCTGTAGCAACCACTGTGATTCCGTGTACTTTACCAGAAACCTAAAGGTTGTGCAGTCTGAGGTGGAGCAGGACCCTTTCCCCCCATAGCCCCTGTGTCAGCCTCCAGCTCCACTGTGGAAGCTGCTCAGGCTCCCCTCAGCTCTGCAGGCTATGGATTCTCAGCTTGAGGTCATTCTCAGGCAAACTGGAGGCAGTGGGCCAATTTGACTGGGAAAGAACATGTAAAGCTGTTGCCTGCCCTCTAGTGGACGTAGGACTATATGACTCCAGGTTTCCAGGACTCCTCCCGATTGGAGTGAAGGTGGAGGAGCAGCCAACCCCATCACTAACACAGCTCTTTCTGTATCTCTAGCTTGAACCAGGCAGGTCTTTGCCATCCCCTAACGACCTCAAGAGGAAAATACTCATCAAAAATAAACGGCTGAAGCCTGAAGTTGAAAAAAGTGAGTCTGATACATCAGTGGAAGCATGCCTCATGCGTTTGGACAATTCAGCTGTCTAAAATGAAATTTATTTTAAAACCACCACAGTTTGAGGGGAAAGGAAGTAGTTGATGGTACTGTGTATTCTGTCCAGAGCATAGTTGTCATGTTTGCATGTAAGTTTACTTTGCATATGAACTTATTTGCACAGTGGAAAAACATATTCAGAGACTGGAATTGGGAGGGGTCCCAAAGAACAATGAGAAGAAAATAAAAGCAGCATTAAAAAAAAATGTATTTCGTACAGGGTCTCACTACACAGATTGGATTTGTAGTGATCCTCCTGTTCTCAGCCTCCCTAGCGCTGGGATTACAGGTGCGCGCCACCATGCCCAGTCTCCATTGCTGCCTCAGTGCACCCTGGGGATGGGGCCAACACGGCACAACATGGCACCCCGGGGATTGTGCACCCCGTCCTCGTGCCTGACTAAGCAGGTGCTTTAATCCACTGAACTATCTGGCCAGTCCTTAAAAGCAGCATTTTGGTGGTGATGTGTCTTGATGCACTTTCTTTCATGAAAATTGTGCCAATGTCCAAGCGGGAGCGCCTGCCAATCCCTAGTTTCCTTGTACCTTACGGCTTGTGACTTGTCCCTACAGGGCTCCCACTTTCCCACTAAGTACGAATCATTTCATTTGTCCTTGTCATACTGACTTACAATGGCTTTTTGTTTGCATTAGACAGATCAGCTCAATCATACGGGTTGAAAATCTTTTCCTTGGAGTTTTGTTAATCTCCAAAATGCGTGTCTCCTTTCACTTTTTCATAATTACTTTTAAATTTGGAATCAGCATCAGATTCTCCAGTTTATTATTTCTTGTTAAATCTGGCTCTAAATCCTGTGCCTTTCTCTCAAACTGAGTGACCAGAATTTGGGAGGTCTCCGCTGCTTCAGGAGTTCTTCCACATGCGTGTGTTGTATGGTTGGCTGATGTATCTTACAGTGCCCAGAGGAGCAAAGCTAGGTGAGCTAGGGACACTGAGCCTAAGAACGTGGCCAGCAGGTGACTGAACAACAAGTTTCCTGTCCCTCTTTATTTCTTGCTTCTCAGCATTGGTTTTAAAGTCCACATGTTGGGTGATCTAACATCTGTTACCTTCTCCTCTGTTTTTCTTTTTAATAACAGAACAACTTGAAGCCTTAAAAAGCATGATGGAAGCAGGAGAGTCTGCTGCTCCCGCTAGCATCTTAGAGGATGATAATGAAGAAGAAATAGAAAGTGGTGAGTCCTTCTTTCAAGTCCTGCGTGGCCAAAATACTTTGTAAAATAAGGAAAACATGAATTTCTTTCAGTGGAACATTTTGTATATCGATGGCAGCGTAATTCCTAATATTCAGGTGCATATTTCCAAGTCAACCTTAATCTTTCAGATCTTTTTTTCCAATTATTTCTTGCAATTTCTCTACACATTGGATGTTAGTGGCGCAGTGATCTCCCCTCCTGTTATACACTCGGTTGTCTGAAGAAAGGCAGAGACGTGGCCTTGAATCACTGTACATAGCAGGCAGGGGCTGGACTAAGAAGTACACACTTGTAGTCTCTTGCTGTCAGCAAAGCTTTCAACTTCAGAGTTGCTCCTGATGATGGTGGCAGGGCCAGGAACACAAGGTGAGGGGAGAACCTTGCATGAGCAAAGCATTGGTTTCCACCTGTGACCCAGAAACACAAAGTCAGAATTAAAATTTCAAATTCAGGCTCATGGGCACTGGCACAGTGAATGCCTAGCATGCTTGAGGCCTTCAGTTCAACTCCCAAAAATAACTTTCTCTCTCTCTCTCTCTCTCTCTCTCTCTCTCTCTCTCTCTCTCTCTCCCCCCCTCGCCCCCCAATAGTAACAAAATAGGACACACTCAACATCAAATT
>NW_004524636.1:8140071-8170469 GCF_000260255.1 Octodon degus
AAGTTTGAGATTGCAAAGTATCAACAAAGAATATTGAAAATATATTGTCTTCTGCTTATTCCTATGTATGACCTAGTATCTTAATTTTCTGTATTTAAACCTGTGTGAAGTAAGAATATGTTTATAAATATGCAGTTAGCTAAAAGTTAATGGTAAAAGAAATAATTCAGTAGTATGATTCAACAGTTATTTTATTCTCTAGTTTATTGTGTTAAATTTATATTTTACCTTATAATGGTAAATTCTCAAAAAGAAATATATAAGCTACTTTAATTCTAGTACTTCTCTCTCACCCACCAGACATAACAGAACATTGTTTAGAGTAAACAAAGGTGAACCCAAGGGCACAGCCAGGTTTTCCTTAGGGAGTAATTCTAGCTCAACTCAAGTGTAAAGTCAAGAGTCACAAACATTTTTCCCCCTCGGGAAGAAAATAAAAAGTGAGAAAAGCTACATGGATAGCACACATCTGCAATCACAATACTTAGGAGGCTGAAGCAGGAGGATGGCAAGTTCGAGGTCAATCCTGGCAACTTAGCATGATTATCTCAAAATAAAAAAAATAAAATAAAAGGGCTGGTAAGGTAGCTGAATGCTCCTTGGCATCAAGCTCCAGCAATGAAAAGAAGATGAAAGAAACATTGTCAACCACAATGATGCCTCAGTGAAACATTTAAATATTCCAAAAGTATTTAACCTTGTGTTACCGCTTCGAACGGACTTTCCCAAGCAATGGTAGTGAAGCATTTTTCCCATTTACTGAACACTGAGACTTGCTCTTTATTTGGCTACAAATCAGTGGGGGGGTCTTATCAAATCCAATGCCCTGGCTGCAGAAGAATTAAGTCTTCTTGCTTTTGCCTAAAGCTAAGCAGAAACTAGGGCCCACTATCTGTGAAGACCTCACCTGTCTTAGAGATAAGAGGGGATTTGTTCAGCTAAAGTACTTTCAAGGCAAGGGAGACCCTAAATGCACCCCCATTTTATCTCACATATTTCTTAGCCAGAAAGACCTCCTCCTACTGACCTCCTTTTTGCCAGGCTATTATGAAACAAAGAATATAAAAAAAATGTCACTTCAGTACTCAGGGTCAACACGGAATTAATGCATTATCAAGCAAGGAACTGGCAGGCTACCGAGATGAAATATCTTGCAAGCTGATAGCACCATTAATGCTAGAGCAATAAAATATAACTTTGGAAAAAACTTGTCTTTAGCCCTTACTCCAGCTTGAGTCTAACCCTGTGGACTTGGTCTGGAGAGGTGTTAAGTAGAAGAGCTCTCCTAGTCCAAACTGCTTGAATCGACTCTCTGAAAGGTTCAATTAGTGATCTCTCAATAGTTCCATGTGCTGCAGTTTTTGTTGTTGTTCTTCTTTTTCCTCACTAATGCTCTTTATCTTTAAAGGACGTGATTCAAGCCATCAAGGAGACTGCATTTGTCACATCAGAATATCCTGTAATTCTCTCCTTTGAAAATCACTGCAGGTATTCATTCCATTCCAAGCTCTAAGTGCTGCTACTTTCAAACCCCTGATCCTCACTGTTGTCATGTATCTTGTTAAATAACTTGGTGATGTGTTTTGGGAAGAGCAAAATGCAAATGATCCTCCAGTGAGGATACTGAGCCTCATGTAAGCCCTCCTCCCCAAGAAAGCCATCGTTAAGTGCTTTAGAAATGCTCAGTCTAAATAGGAAAGTTCAGAACTATGGACACATTGCCCAAAGTTCCACTGAGTGGGAAGATTGGCAGTGGCTTAGAAAACATTTTGGTAATCATCTTACTAATTTTTATTTTGGGGGCTTTTTAAAAAACTGCACTAGTTAAGAGCTTGTGGTCTTTGGAAATGTGTCTCACATTAAGGTTGGGAGGATAAGCACGCAGTTTTGTAGAGTGGGAGACTAATTGCACAGGAATGGATGTTTCTTTTTCTTGGATGGCTAATGGATGTTTGAATTTATAAAATGCCACTTCTTTCTCTCCAGCAAATATCAACAGTACAAGATGTCCAAATATTGTGAAGATCTATTTGGGGATCTCCTGTTGAAACAAGCGCTTGAATCGCATCCAGTATGTATTATTAGCAAACCGTATTTCCAGCATGAATGGATTTGTTTAGAAACTCATTTCTGAAGGGTCAAGTAGCACTAGAGGACTAATGCAAAAGATCTTTCTATTTATTTAAATTCTTTGGTATAAAAAGCTTTTGTCATTCTTCAGAGGGCTGGAGAGAAGCACGTCAAATAAACATGTGTTGCAATTTAATCCCAAAGATTTGGGATCTCAGGGTTTTAACTTTGACAAAGCCTACAGTCTGGGTCTCACAGTGATTCTCAACTTTAGTTTGGTGTTAGGAATCACCTTGGGGAACCATCAAAAAGTCTATGCCAGGGGCCCATCCACAGATCGATTTCACTAATCCAAAGTTGGGCTCCAGCTTGCTGTATTTTAATAAAAGTTTTCCAGGTGGTCAAATGCTTGTCCTGGGTTCAGAACCCCTCAGAGACTTGCTGTGGAAAGTGCCTTGTTCTGATGTCACAGACATGCAACCAAAATATGACCATTTTTTAATTACATTTTACAGTTGCTGAGTTTCTTCATGAAACACCTGTGGCTCATCCATGGACTTTATAGGAAGTGTTGGAATTTATTCTGATTCCTTACAGTTTTTGAAAATGTGCTATTATTCCAGAAAGTTAACTCCATTTTGATAAGAATTCATGACCTCCCAGGCCTGGGGATTCCTTGTCACAAGAGGTTGTGAGCTTCAAGAGAGATGGTGGAATTAAAGTGATATACTGGAATCCTCCTACTGACAGGCCACTCCTGATGAGCCCGCATGTGGTAGCATGAGCTGGTAGGAGAGAGGACAAGAGGAATGAGCTCTGTGCTCATGCCAGTGTTTTGAGCGCTTTAACAATGAGGTTTTCCTTTTTCTCCAAAAATGTTGTCTAGAGGACTAGAAATGTATGAGTGCAAACATCCTGTGCTCCACCCAGCTGCTCCTATCCCGCCTGCTAAAGCAGCCACTGCAGCTGCCTGCCTCATCCTCTCAGCACTGCCTGTTACCTACACACTGGCCTGACTTTCGGTCGCCAACACCCGCAGCTGTTTAGCCGAGTGTGAGGTGTGATCCCTGGAGCCTGCTCTGTGTACATGCGGGAGACAGGCTAGATGTGCTAGAGAATTAACACTCCAGTGTGTACTAACTCTGAGCACCTGCTCTGCGGGCTAGAGCTCCAGCTTCCCAATGATGACTTGCTTGATACCACTCACTCCCTGGATTGACCGCCTGTTTCCTCTTCTTGCTTTCCCACTCCTTTGTTGCAGTTGCCTCGGGCCACCTCCAAAATAAATCACTGGTACATAAGTCTCTATCTCAGAGATTGATTCCTAGGTCACCCAAACTAAAAAATATCCCCTATTTATTGAATTATTATTATTTCAAACCTGAGTGTTCTGCTTATTTCTGAGTTTGGGTGAAACACTTCCCTGTATGTAATAATCATACTATTCTTAATGAAATGTTTTGCATGTTCTTGAAAGGAATTATGGGAATCACGAATGGCATAAATGGAAATTACAGTGTGCTCTCTTAATTAAAGAGCTTGAGGGCTGGGATGGGGTGGGAAGAGGACATTAAAGTAAAATGAAGAAGCCTCCAATGAGTTGAATATTTCTTGGAGATGTCCTGGTGCCAGAGAGAGCTTAGGGAAAGTGCTGGTTCCACCAGGCAGCCTATAGGAAACAGTGTTACAACCAAGAGTTTCCATTTAAAGCAAGACAAGCAAGGCATAGTGCCCCGTCAAAAACAGGATATGGGTTGGGAGATAAGCTCGGGGACTCAGCACCTGCCTGGCAAGCACAGGGACCTGGGTTCAACCCCCAGTACCGCATGCTGTGCTGGCCTGGCCATGCTGGCCTGAAACCAGGCATGTTGGCACATGTCTGTAATCCCAGCACTGGAGAGGTTGAGACAGGAGGATCACTATGTCCAAACAATAAGATGCTGTACCAAAAATTAAAAAAAAAAAAAATTAAAAGGATAAATGTTTTTAAAATGAACAGAGGAATGGAAGTTGGATAGGTGTGGGTATAAGTGGATGAGTGGAGAACAATGGGATGGATGACTGGATAAGGGACAGTTCTGTGGATCAGAGGTAAGAACCTAAAGGGACACTCCTTTGCAGATGTAAACACAAGCAAATGAAGTCTCAGTGGAGTTGAGTTCCAGTAATTGAGATCCTTCCTTCTTGATTCCCTTACTAAACCCACCAAGCCACGATCTCAAGCATTGAGTTAGATCAGTCTTGTGGGCAGTCAGACTTACAGCACAGCCCAGTACATGGGGGACCTAGAAAGCCTCTCACTGGAGAAAATCATTTCTGGCTGTAGCAACCACTGTGATTCCGTGTACTTTACCAGAAACCTAAAGGTTGTGCAGTCTGAGGTGGAGCAGGACCCTTTCCCCCCATAGCCCCTGTGTCAGCCTCCAGCTCCACTGTGGAAGCTGCTCAGGCTCCCCTCAGCTCTGCAGGCTATGGATTCTCAGCTTGAGGTCATTCTCAGGCAAACTGGAGGCAGTGGGCCAATTTGACTGGGAAAGAACATGTAAAGCTGTTGCCTGCCCTCTAGTGGACGTAGGACTATATGACTCCAGGTTTCCAGGACTCCTCCCGATTGGAGTGAAGGTGGAGGAGCAGCCAACCCCATCACTAACACAGCTCTTTCTGTATCTCTAGCTTGAACCAGGCAGGTCTTTGCCATCCCCTAACGACCTCAAGAGGAAAATACTCATCAAAAATAAACGGCTGAAGCCTGAAGTTGAAAAAAGTGAGTCTGATACATCAGTGGAAGCATGCCTCATGCGTTTGGACAATTCAGCTGTCTAAAATGAAATTTATTTTAAAACCACCACAGTTTGAGGGGAAAGGAAGTAGTTGATGGTACTGTGTATTCTGTCCAGAGCATAGTTGTCATGTTTGCATGTAAGTTTACTTTGCATATGAACTTATTTGCACAGTGGAAAAACATATTCAGAGACTGGAATTGGGAGGGGTCCCAAAGAACAATGAGAAGAAAATAAAAGCAGCATTAAAAAAAAATGTATTTCGTACAGGGTCTCACTACACAGATTGGATTTGTAGTGATCCTCCTGTTCTCAGCCTCCCTAGCGCTGGGATTACAGGTGCGCGCCACCATGCCCAGTCTCCATTGCTGCCTCAGTGCACCCTGGGGATGGGGCCAACACGGCACAACATGGCACCCCGGGGATTGTGCACCCCGTCCTCGTGCCTGACTAAGCAGGTGCTTTAATCCACTGAACTATCTGGCCAGTCCTTAAAAGCAGCATTTTGGTGGTGATGTGTCTTGATGCACTTTCTTTCATGAAAATTGTGCCAATGTCCAAGCGGGAGCGCCTGCCAATCCCTAGTTTCCTTGTACCTTACGGCTTGTGACTTGTCCCTACAGGGCTCCCACTTTCCCACTAAGTACGAATCATTTCATTTGTCCTTGTCATACTGACTTACAATGGCTTTTTGTTTGCATTAGACAGATCAGCTCAATCATACGGGTTGAAAATCTTTTCCTTGGAGTTTTGTTAATCTCCAAAATGCGTGTCTCCTTTCACTTTTTCATAATTACTTTTAAATTTGGAATCAGCATCAGATTCTCCAGTTTATTATTTCTTGTTAAATCTGGCTCTAAATCCTGTGCCTTTCTCTCAAACTGAGTGACCAGAATTTGGGAGGTCTCCGCTGCTTCAGGAGTTCTTCCACATGCGTGTGTTGTATGGTTGGCTGATGTATCTTACAGTGCCCAGAGGAGCAAAGCTAGGTGAGCTAGGGACACTGAGCCTAAGAACGTGGCCAGCAGGTGACTGAACAACAAGTTTCCTGTCCCTCTTTATTTCTTGCTTCTCAGCATTGGTTTTAAAGTCCACATGTTGGGTGATCTAACATCTGTTACCTTCTCCTCTGTTTTTCTTTTTAATAACAGAACAACTTGAAGCCTTAAAAAGCATGATGGAAGCAGGAGAGTCTGCTGCTCCCGCTAGCATCTTAGAGGATGATAATGAAGAAGAAATAGAAAGTGGTGAGTCCTTCTTTCAAGTCCTGCGTGGCCAAAATACTTTGTAAAATAAGGAAAACATGAATTTCTTTCAGTGGAACATTTTGTATATCGATGGCAGCGTAATTCCTAATATTCAGGTGCATATTTCCAAGTCAACCTTAATCTTTCAGATCTTTTTTTCCAATTATTTCTTGCAATTTCTCTACACATTGGATGTTAGTGGCGCAGTGATCTCCCCTCCTGTTATACACTCGGTTGTCTGAAGAAAGGCAGAGACGTGGCCTTGAATCACTGTACATAGCAGGCAGGGGCTGGACTAAGAAGTACACACTTGTAGTCTCTTGCTGTCAGCAAAGCTTTCAACTTCAGAGTTGCTCCTGATGATGGTGGCAGGGCCAGGAACACAAGGTGAGGGGAGAACCTTGCATGAGCAAAGCATTGGTTTCCACCTGTGACCCAGAAACACAAAGTCAGAATTAAAATTTCAAATTCAGGCTCATGGGCACTGGCACAGTGAATGCCTAGCATGAAAGATTCCCAGTTTCCAACTGTGTGGGCCTCCATTCTCTCTCTCTCTCTCTCTCTCTCTCTCTCTCTCTCTCTCTCTCTCTCCTCCCCTCGCCCCCCACCACACACACACACACACACACTCAACATCAAATTTCTCCAAGTAGCCAGCTCACCAGAATTCTGAATAAAGGTGAATAATTTTGACAAGGCAGCCTTGCTTAAAATATTTGATTATTGGCTGTTAAGTACTTGTGTTGGCCCTGTATCTATCACCATAATATTTTGATTTAAGTTGAGCGGGAGTGAGAGTATAACTCAGTGGTAGAGCATTTGCCTGGCAGTATGAGGCCCTGAGTTTGACATCAGCACCTCCCCACCCAAAAAAAAAATATCTAGATCAAACCAAATGGGTCATTTGAGAGTTTAGGGATGTTTTCAGAAAACTACCTATTTACACTTTCTCATGAGAATTAACTAATAAAATGACTTGAAATTGCACTAGTTATACAGTATCTTGCACGTACTCAAAGGCTTTGGGCTAAATAATCTAGAATTCTTCTGGAAACTTTCTTCATTTATACAAACATCTAGGTCAGGTTTTTAAGAAATCAAAATTCCTTGCATAGCTTGCAAATCCAAAAGCTATGAGAACTGATCTTATTCACAAACCCTTACAAAAGCCTCCTTACTTTACCCAGCATAGTAAGTGGCTCAGTTGCCTATCTACACTGAGAGACTGACTCCATTAACAGAGAAGAGTCAGAATGATTTCCCTCCATAGGTTTATGTTTCAGGAAAGATCTGGGAGGCCAAAGGTACTTGGTGTTACTCAACTGATTGCCTGTTGAAATGATCTGTTCTTGTGAGTAAACCATCTCCAGAGTTAGAGACTTGGAATGTCCTCTCATCGTTTTAAGATCACCTGGTCTCAGGTTGCTGGTTTTCCCTTGGGCGTTTGAGGCAGATGCTGGCAGAACAGCTTGGAGCTGGCTTCACCAGAAGGTTCTGTGGAGCTGGCTGTCCAGAATGGCTGGCATGCCTTTGGTGAGAGCCCAGCCAAGCCCACTGGACAGAATGCATCCTAGCAGCATCCCCATGTGGCTTGGGCCCCTCACAGCACGGTGGCTACGTTTCTGGATATCATATCCAACAGCCTATACAAAAGACAAGTTGTGGGAGCTGCTACATTATTTAAAAGTAATGGCTGGAAGTGGCATCACTTCCTATGTTATTCATTAAACTAGTCTTAGGGCTGCTGAAGTTCAAGGGAGCAAGTGAGTGACAAGAATGGAAATCAGCACAGCTATCTTTAGAAGACACAACGGGTAACACTGCCTACAATGCTATTTCCAAGTTTTGAAAACACTAAACCAGAAAGACTTAAAGGATTGGAAAGAATACATATTTTAAAAGACCAACAAAATACTCCCAAAATGCAAAAGGATGAACACTGAGCAAATTCAGTCCTTTAACTCACCTTATGTTTCATAGATCATAACCAAAATATGAAAGGCACCATCAATACCATAATCCAGTAAAACAAACTGGAGAAATCATCGATTAAGTTAATAGGAAAAAAATATTGATAATAAGAATATCTGTTCTAACTAGGTATTGTCTTTATGCAGCCCAGCAAAATAGATATTGCAGTTCACTGATCAGAGGAAGGGTCTGAAGCGTAGAGCAGTGGCATATTTTGCACACCTTGCAGGATGCCGCAGGTGCCAAGCAGTGGTACTAAGAGTCACTCCCAGGATTGTCTGACTGGTGTCACGACCTTTTGTATCTTGCGGTACTGTCTTTATAATATAGAGGACACTGAAGAGTGCACAAATATGCAAAATGACTTTTAAAATATTTTCCCAAACGATAAGGAATATATCTGATCAACATCAAATTAGTAATTTCTGAACACATGGTAATCTAAAATAAGGGCTGATATGATGATAGGATTATCCTCAAGGGATCTTTCGCACCTGCTACACACATACATTAATTATTCTTCCAAGCAGAAAGATATTTGTCTCTAGCAGTAGCTTATCATCCCAAAATGTACTGGAGACTTTGCTCAAGTTTCACACAGAAATAACCACAATCAATTGTGGGAAAATACACAAAAAGACAGCATCATTCACCAGATTTCTCTGTAAGGGAACACAGGTCGCTTCCAGCCCAGACATGCTTGCAAATCTGAAGTTCCCTCTGCCATACGAGGCTTTAGCTCTATCAAGCAGTTGGCTATAATTACCTTGCTGCCGCAGTACAATCCCACCATGCCTTGGATAGCTAGCACCTCTGATTTAAATACATCAGTGCAGCAGGACAAGAAACTCAGCAAGGCACAGGGCAGCAGGCCTGCCCCATGGCAGTTAGAAAGAGGAGCAGCTCTCAGTGACAGCGTGGGTCAGTTGGTGACTGTGAGGCAGGCAGTGGAGAACACAGAGTTGTGTATGGCTGGCTTGGATCTGTGCACCCAGGAATACTTAGAAGTAATAACATGTGCCGGACGTGGTGGTGCATGCCTGTAATCCCAGCACTCAGAAGGCTGAGGCAGAAGGATTGTTGAGAATTGAAGACCAGCCAGGGGTGCAAAGTAAGCTCAAGGCCAGCCTGAACTGCACAGCAAGACCCTGTCTCAAAAACAACAACAATGATAATAATAATAATAATAATAATAATAATAATAATAATAATGTGAATTTATGCACTGTTTAAAAATGGTGGTTATTTAATGCTAGCCTTCTGGATGGGGCACACTCCTTGCAGATGAGCACCCCTTAAGGTTTTGGAAGAATTCCACAGAAGCTACTCAATGAGTGTTCTAATTCAAAAATGTCAGATCCAAAGCACCCCCACTGCCAAAATATTTTCAATGCTAACATAATACTCAAAAGGTTTAGGATTTTAAAGCATTTCAGAGTCCAGACTCTCACATGAGGGACACTAAACCTGTATACATAATGGAAATTTAGTAGTGATGCTGGGAGAATTTCAAGTCTTGTTGTCCAACTCTAAAGTAGAAACACCTTGTGTCATGTTCTACACAAGACTGTAGGCAAAAACTGAGTGCTTGGCTATTATTTGACTTCATAGACTTCCCTGTTGTCTCTCCCACAGCTGACCAAGAGGAGGAAGCTCACCCCGAATTCAAATTTGGAAATGAACTTTCTGCAGATGACTTGGGTCATAAAGAAGCTGTTGTCAATAGCGTCAAGAAGGTCAGCATCTTCATGTCCCTTTTCTTTTACTACTCTCAAGGTGTAATAGCTGTTGGGAAACTACGAAAATGTGATACTGATAAGAACATGAAGTAGGCTATCGTTTTCTTTCTAAATGCTTAGGATGTAAGTATCTGCTAGTGACCAGAATGTGATACCAGCATGATGCTAAGTTTAAAAGGAAGTAAAAATACTTCCTGACACTGGCTGCAGTCACGTAATTGAAGAGTATAGGATTCACACTGTGGGCAGGATGTCTCCTTCCTGGTCTGCATGGGTCTGAGAGCAGAGATTGTCCTGTGACTCCTCACTGAATGTTAGGAAGGAGTCTTCCAAGGAAACAGCTACATCTGGCCCCTGGCAAAGCCTTAGCAACCTTATCTTCTGGTCTAGATGGACCCACCAGGATGCTGACCTTGCCTGCGGACCTTGTCACCACATCTGTCCAAAGATACAACTAAAAGCCCCTGCTCTCATCTGGGCAGTATCCCCTCTTCTCTTCGTAGAGGAATGTGTCTCCCCAGGACCCTGAGAGTGATGGAGAAGACTCTGTGATAGCTTGGGTGGTGACACCTTGCATGTGCTGTCAGATCCACTCTGCTGTGACAGGTGACACAAGCCTTCACCAGCATCCCTCACTCCCTGGGTATGTCGCTGTGTCTTCACCTCTCCTGGAAGTCAGTTTCCTCACTCCTCCCCACACTTCCACACAGCATTCTAAGAGAGGCTCTTTTCTGTGGGGCTCGGTCTCACCTCTGTACCTGTCTCCCTAATCATAAACTCTGGTAGGGGCAGCATTCTCCTTCCCTGGTCTCCTGGCAGACACAGAAACTCTGCCTCTGAAAAAGGCCCCTGGCTCTTGCTCCTCTCTTTGTGGATGGGTCCCCAGAGTGCTGGGCTGGGTCAGAGGAATGTGTGAGTCACCATTCTTTTGCTGTTGCTTGCTCTCTGAGTTGGGGTAGCCCCATTTTCACACTATTTATCTGAAGATCTAGCTCAGAGAGGAAAGAATCCTGATTTCATCTTCCAGGAAACCCTCTTCTTCTGTAGCCCGTGTGTCAAGAGGTTCTGGCCCCTGGGGTGTAAGTGTCTAGCCCTCCCAGACCATGTGGCCTTGGACCAGTATTTCCCTGCTCCGAGCCTACATTTCCTCCTTCAGGTGGAAAGAACAGAACTGTGCAAGAGACTCAGAGCCCCTCCCAACACTATGGGATTTGGGGCTGGGTGGAGAGCAGTTTCAGCCCACTCCTGTCTTATCTCGCTGTGTGTCCTGTGGTGAGTCACTTGAACTCTCTGAGCCTCATTTTCCTGTCTGAATTAGAAGATCATGAACTTTGCCTCCTAAGGCAGCTAGAATGGCAGCAGGATTCAACATAAGCTCTAGATCCCCACTGTCCATGCCCCAGCCACGGCTCTGCCTCTTTCTGTGTGGCCATTGTCAAAATACAGTCTCCCCGGGCCTGAAATCGCAGTTGTGAGTGGTATGTTAAGATCTCTTCCCTCATAGGGAGGATGAGAAAGTGGAATGAAAAAAAAGGGTGGGGGGCAGGGAGATGGCTCAGTAGAATAAACACTTCCCTGGCAAGTGCAAGGACCTGAGTTCAATCCACAGTTCCACCAAGAAAAAAAAAAAAAAAAAAAGTTTCCAACCATTCAGCCAAGAAAACCAGTGATTAAGTAACTACTATTTTTCAGCTATAGATGGCCATGATGACCCAAAAGGTCAAAATACACTTGCTTCTTGCCTTTAGGTGGCATATGGTCTCCTATGGTTTAGGGTGAATGGGCAGTGAACAAAGAAAGTCAGAAAACTCAACAGTTCAATTTAGGATAAGCATAACTGTGAAAAATAAAAATGAGGCTAACGTGGAGCGCATTGAGATGGCAGGAATAAGGCAAGCAGACCCCAAAGGGGAAAAGGAATGTGCCCTGCAGAAAAGGAGAAGAAGAACCTTCTATGTAGGGGAAGCGTAACAGCAGCAACACAGGCAGCAGGAGAGAGCACATGGGGATGAGGGTGAAGCAAGATGAAGGGGCGCAGGAGGGAACCAGGCGATGAGGGATTGGGGTGGACAGCAGAGGCCCTTAGCAATGTAAGTGAAATGTGAAGATATCGAAAAGCCTCAGGCCAGCGATATAGCGCAGTGACATAAGCACCTCCCTGACAAGCTCGAGGTCCTGAGTTCCATTCCAGGTACCAGGAAAAGGAACGGAATGGAAAGGAAAGGAACGGAATGGAATGGAACGGAAAGGAAAGGAAAAACTTCATAGAAGAGGGCAGTTTAAGATTATGATGATTTCCATTTGGATACTAGTTTAAAGGAGAATGAGTGGAGGCAGGAAGAACACTGAATTTATGCTGTTACTAGACCAGAAAGATCCCCTGGTAGGGGAGCTGGATGTGTGAGGCAGAGGACTGAATGGTTCTGCCAGGTAGAGGAAGCTAAGCTGCACTCACTCACTGATGGATTTCATGTGGGGCTTGGGGAAAGGGACGCAGCAAAATGACCCTGTAGAGTTCCTATTTGAGAAATGGGGTTCTGTTCCCTGGAGTAGAGAAGATGGGAAAAGAAAGAACTGAGCAGTTTCAATAGACCGGGCAATGTGATGTGCCTGTGAGTACCCCAGGGAGGGGTTTGGGCAGCACGGACCTCTCCCCATCAGGGCTCATTCTCTGGCTGACCTTGGGTAAGTTTCTCAACCTCTCGGTTCCTTAGTTTCCTATCTTCAAGATGAAGGTAGAGACACGCACATCACTGGGTCATTACGCATAAGAAGTGAACTTCGAACAGTGCCTGGCACGTGGTAGCACTGGAAAGGTCTTGGCTGCTGATTCATCATCACTCTTTTCATCTTTACTTTGATTTTTATCACTAGCATCATGACTACCTGTATCCAGAAGAGAGGTTAAGCTAGAGATATAAATAGAGAGTTCAGGAGACCATATTTTTGGCCATGGAACTAATGGGACTAATGGGATGATCTGTAGGGGAAGTAAAGGAGAAGGTCCTCTGGAGTCCCAGTTCCTCACCAGTGACTTTGTAGGTGAGGGACTCAGAAGAAGTCTG
Source organism: Octodon degus (assembly GCF_000260255.1). Classification (NCBI taxonomy): domain Eukaryota; kingdom Metazoa; phylum Chordata; class Mammalia; order Rodentia; family Octodontidae; genus Octodon; species Octodon degus. The sequence goes on from NW_004524636.1 coordinate 8,152,944, forward strand.
AGACATTGCCAGGGGAATGGAAGGAAAACAGAGCACCCAGGAAAACAGCACGGCCTGAAATGAAGACCTGTGTGGGCAGGAGCCATCAAGTGCTGCCCAGTGACTGAGAAGGCTCAGGTGTGACCGTGGGATTTGTAGTGTGGTCCTTGGTGCCCTTGAAGAAAAGCATCAGTGCTTAGGGGTCAAAGGAGCCTGGAGCTGATAGGAATAAATAGAGGCCATGTTTTGTATAAGGTTTTTTTTTTTTTTTTTTTTTTTTTTTTCTTTCGGTGAAAGGGAAAAAGAAGTGGTTGATGCTTAACAGAACCCTGAGTATTCTCTCTAGAGTGACTGAGTCCAGAGGCTGTTTGGAAACTGTTGGAAATGGTAGAGTAGGAAGGGAGAGGCTACACTTGCAGATAGGAGAGGAGGAGGAGGCCTTCAAGGTAAGAGTAGACGGGATTGTGGTGACAGGACAATGTGCCCTGCAGAGGAGCAGGGACACTTGCCCTGTGAACAAAGTGGACCAAGAGGTAGTTTGATGTGAATTTTAGTGGGAAGAAAGTTGGAGAGTATTTGTCTGATGAGCAAAGTGAAAGAAGTGCTGTCATTGTGCCTCGCCTTTTGTGCTACATGGAATTAGGACTCCTTTAGGAATCTGGCTATTGAGCTTCAAAGAACGGTGCTATGCTACATAATAGCTTTATTAACATGTCTTGGTTTGTGCTGCTACAACAGAAATATCATTGGTCAGTTGGCTTAAACAACTGAAATTTATGGCTCAGAGTTCTGAAATCCAGGATCAAGATGGTGGCCAGTCAGTTTCTGACAAGGGCCTTCTTCCCAGGTGGATCTTCGAGTGGTGCAGAGACTGAGGAACTTTCTCTCTGTCTTCTCAAGAAAACACTATTCCTGCTTGAGGGCTTTGCTCCCATCACCCAGTTATTTCCCAGCAGCCCCATTCTCCAATACCGATGTTCCATGACTTCTGACGGAGTTATGATAAACCATTATAAGCAGAAAATATCCTAAATTGAACATACATTTAATACACATAGTCTTTCAAACGCAGTTTAGCCATGTACTGTGCAGCATGATAAACAATTCAGTGTATATTTAAATTTACAGTTTTTATTATAGTAAAACATACATTGTTATTAATCCCCCCTCAAAATGGGCCTCCTGATTTCATACACACTCAACCCCTCCCACAAGCCACTGTTTGAAGCTGTCCTGGAGGTCCTTTTTCATGAGTGTCTTTAGTTACACTTTCCTGGCTGCATCAGTTTCCTGAAGTGATTGAAAGTATTTATCTTTCATGGTCATTTTCACTTTAGGGAAGAGCCAGCAGTCACATGTACCAGATCTGGTGAGTAAGGTGGATGAGGACACGCTGTAATGTTTCTAGAAGCCTGCCTTTCCATGAGATGATACTCAGCTGTAGCATTCACTTTGTCTTTTAATCACATTTTATAAGGACATTCAGAAAACAGCCTCCAGAACTGCTTCAGAAAGTAATGAGCGCTGTGGGAGAAGTGTGTTGAAGACGTTAAGCCCGCAGCAAGTTTGCAGAAATGAATCTTGATTGACTGAATATTGGCCACGCTGCCTTTTGTGTCAGGGAAGATATCAGGGTTGATTATCTATTTCCCAAGCCCCAAACTAATTCGCTAATTAAATTATTATAATAAAGCAATTAAGTAAGTGAAAACTGTCAGCAAAAGAAGAAAATAGCTGTAAGATGAGCTCCACCTGGAATAGAGCATGGCGAGGTCATCTTATCTTTTTCATTCTTTTTTTCATGGTCCTGGGGACTGAACTCAGGGCCTTCATGATGACACATCCACAACCATTTTTCTTTTTCACTTTTATGTTGAGACAGGATTTCACTAAGTCATTAATTTCTAAACTCAAAATCCTAATCCTTCTTCCTCTATCTCTGAAGAGTGCTGAGATTACAGGCATACACCACCATGCCTGGTTTATCTTTTCAGTTCTTGCTTTTTCCCATGGCTTTATGTCATCAATAATTTTCTGTGTTAACAAATAAATAGAATAGCACATATAAATAGATTTATTTCAATAGTCACATACATACGGTTCATAAGTCTGGAACATTGCCCTTTAGAGAAGTAAACAAATCATTTTCTTTTTCTGATTTAGACTTCAGATGACCTTGAACATGAAAACAGCAAAAAGGTAACAAAATAATTCTCTTGAGCGTTTTGCTTTCATTAGGAGACACCCAGAGGTGGCCGCCCACATTTGAACATCCTGTACTCAACTGTTGTTGCTCTACTCCCCACCCCGGTAGGATGTCAGACTCAGTGTTCGTGTGCTGCAGTTAGAAGCCTGATGCATCTGGGTGCATATGAGGGCTCAGAGGAAAGAGCCATTCACAGGGATGAAAGGATTCAGTTCTGATCAGAGCACAAAGGAGGTCAGGAAAATTTTTTTTAAGTAGGTATCTAGCTCTCTAAGGCATGTTCTTAGTTGGATTTCGAGACTTTAGCCCTAGCACAGGGCTACATAATTATCCATATATTGAATTTGAAATTTAAAATGACCTAATAGGTCATTTGATCCATAGTATATTATAATAGAAAGATGACCTTAGTTCTGATAAATTGACATTGTGAAAGAGACTGCATTCTTTCTGGGTTTGTTTGTGTAACTTTTTAGACATTAGCCTTATTATAATTTTTTTATGTGGTGCAGTTACCTTCTCATTATCTTTTGTCCTTTTTGAAGTTCTCTGTGATGATCCAGTTGCCTTAAATGAATATGTGTGGTTCATTATACATCGCTGAAATAGACCGCAGTCCCTGGCCGGCATGTGCCTTTTCCCTTGAGTCTCAGACTTCAGAAAATTTGGGAAGGGAGGTCAAAAGGATCAAGACGTGAGGAGTGTATGTACTAGTTTCTCACAAAGAATGTATGTGCTATGCATTGTAAACATATAATAAAAAAGGAGGAAAAAGAAAGAAAACACAGCTTTCTTTAGATAGGGTCCTTGCATATTTGGAGTGAGACTCAAATCTTCTACCTGAATATTCAACTCAAAGGTATTATGGATAAATCTGATCATATCCTCTCTCAAAGCATTGATTAAAACACTCTTCTCTTAGACTAGAATTCTACAAATAAGACTCCAGTGACTGACATTTGGACATTACATCTGTCTTAACCCTTTAGGTGTCCCATGTGACGAACAGGTGCACTGCCACCCTCGACCCTCATATCAGGACAGCATTGTGGTTGTGCCTGCAGCTACTTACCCTGCCACCCAGCACCACCAGCACTGGTGTTTTTTATATTTATTTATTTATTGTATTTTAGGGAAGGGTCTACAGGGTGTTCAGGGTCTCACTACTAGATTGGACTTGTAGTGATCTGCCTGTTTATAGCCTCCCAAGAGCTGGGATTACAGATGCACGCCAACACGCCCAGTCTCAATTGCTATCTTAGTGCACCCCAGTGGTGGAACCAGCATGGCATGGCATGCCTGGGGATCGAACCCCTGGCCCCTGCACCTGAGTGCGGGCACTTAAATCTGCTGAGCTATTTGGCTGGCCCAATGGTGTTTTATAATTGTAGTCTTAAACTCATAAGAAGGAGTAGAACTGGTCCCTGTGCTTTCCCCTGAGGGCAGGTCATGAGCGTTGAGACACACAAAGAAAATGACGGAAACATAAAAATTACATTGTTTTGGTTATTTACCTCAGGTTTTCATGAGTGAAATCAGTATGATGGCCCAGAGTGCACAGAGTAGGAAGTCACCCCATTACAACAAATAGTCTGATCATTTCTTCCCTCAACGCTGGCCTGACACAACTAAGCAATTCATTCACTTTATTTTAATTTGTGCAGGAAATGTTGCTTTCCACAGTTCTCAAAAATCTATTCTGAAGTTGGTTCTGGTTCTTATATATTTTGTTACTTTTGCTCTGATTTCTCAAGAAATCGATGCCATAATGGTTTATTTCCTCCATGCACAGCAATACACTTTCCAGATGTCCTGTGTACCAAGTGATCAGACTACTTTAAGAATAAGTCTTTCTTTCTTTTTTTTTTTTTTTCTTAAATTCCTTGTTTTTTGAGACAGGATCTCACTATGTAGTTTAGACCGCCCTTGAACTCTCTATATAGTCCAGGCTGGAGTCAAAACCACAGTGATCCTCCTGCCTCAGCCTCTGGAGAGCTGAGACTGTAGTACTCCATCATCACGCCTGGCTTCCGTAAACCCCAATAGATGTGGTGGAAATTCTAGAGCACTGGTCTTAGAAAGGGTGTTCTCTAGTCCAACCCATCATTAGCACCTGAGAACAAGATGTACAGCTGCAACTTCAGGAGCCTCACCCAGGTGTAATTTTAGCAGAAACCCCACAGGTAGGGTCCAGGGATCCTCTTTTGGTGGGGGTATGGTGGGTGGACTGCCAGGGATTGAACAGAGGGCCTTTACCCTGAGTGACAGTCAAAGTTGTTTTTTTCTTTAACTTTAGACAGTGTCTCCTAGGTTACTAAATTGCCCAGAGGTGGCTCAAACTTTTGATCCTACCACCTCAGTTTCCCCCAGTGCTGGCATTGCCTCATGCGCCACTCTGTCGCTCCCAGGAATATTCTCACCTACCCCTGGGGATTCCGATGCACTTTGATTGCACGCCTCAGCTTGTGAAATGTGAGTGCTCATGCTACTTTTTGTGTCTTGAGACATTCCCCTGAGGCCCCGGGACAGCTTCTTCACTGTTTTAAAGTCCCTTGGAAACTAACAGTTTTCTAAACATGTGAGACAAGCTAAAAATGTCCCAATTATATTAGCTTCCTTTTGCATTTTTGGAGCTATCAGAAACAATAGTTTTTCAATTATCCTTCGGCACAGTCAAGGCGTGTGAAGGACTTTTTCCTTTGAATCAGTGCGTGAGCAGGTTATCTTTAGTGAGGAGGTCTGCAGCTTGAATCTGTGAGGCCTCCTGAGGCCCGTGGCTCAAGTGTCCTCTGCTTTGTGCTCCCAGGGCCTGGTTACCGTGGAAGACGAGCAGGCATGGATGGCGTCCTATAAATACGTAGGTGCTACCACTAACATCCACCCGTACCTGTCCACAATGATCAACTACGCGCAGCCCGTGAAGTTTCAAGGTTTCCACGTGGCAGAAGGTAACACCAAGGGCTAAATGCAGTCCTCTTGTTGTGTCTGCTTCTCTTGTGTTTCTGCTATTGAGCTCTATTGAGGTTTGACTTGGGGCCATTGTTTCCCTGTTGCATTTTAAAATTTTAACTGTTTAGGCATAGTGATTGTGCAGATTGATGGGTTTTGCTGTGGCATTTCCATGTATGTGGGCTAACATGGAGCTCTGATAACGCAGACCCTCCTATCCTTCCCCTCCTGCCCTCTGCCTTATATTTTATGGGAAAAAAAGGTAAAACAAAATTTCATGTATTGTCATTCTCTTCATTGGCCACATGGTGGCTCTGAGACACTATGGATTTGTTAGCCTCCGGGGCTTGACAGCTTTCACAGATTTCTTTATCTAAATATTAATTTATTTTTGAGGCTGGCATAAGCCTGTGCATATTTACTAGGTATACTGTAACATGATGTCGGGATCTGTGCATACATTTGACAATTATTACTTACCAGAAATGGAGGAGAGGAGACTGGGGACAGAGGCAGGTGCATGTGGTGTATGTGGTGTATTGTGGTCAGTGAGCACAATGGCACCTTGAGACAGGAGCAGTGAAATCTAAAGTTCTACGGCATGTGCAGGGCTTCCTTTTAATCAAAAGTTGTTCTCTGAAAAGAAGTAGTTTAAGAGTTTTCAATTATTTTTTGTGTTGGGGAAATCCTCATTGTAATCATCAAAAACCATACTTCACGGTTGGCTGCAGCAATCAGGGTGCCTGTGATTTGTTTAACGACTCCAAATTTAATTCAGCACTCTTAATATTTTAAGTCTGTTGTCTGTATCCACAGGATGTTAATGAAACTAGGAGTGACTAACGTGACTGGGTAACATTAGCCACTAATGCCTTATGATTCCAGATGTAATTATATTTATTGCCTGCCCTTCCGGAAGGCTCCGATGATGGCAGGGTTTCTGAGTGCAGCTTTGCTTTTCTTTTACAGAACGCAATATTCATTATAACATGTCATCTTTTAATGAATCAGTTGGTCTCGGCTACTTGAAGACGCACGCTATTGAATTTGTAAAGTATCCTTATACATTAAGTGGAATGAGATTTGGTGTGCTTTTAGTTTGTCAGAAATTTCTGAAATACATCCATGGCTAACACATAAAATTGATTGTAGAGGCAATAAAATAATATTTGTGAAAGAAGACCACAGTAGCTATGCCAGTCTGGGCAGATGTGAATCACTTATCGAATCCAAATTAAACTGTGATTTTTCTCCCAGGCATCACTGATAAATGTGAGATTTGTTCTGTGTTGTCTATATGTTCATCATCATTTTCCTACACCTCTATTATTTTACCTCCTTGTTGTTTATCTCGGCTGTGGCACTCTTCTTTTCATTTTTCCTGATTTCCTTAACAAGTTACACAGTTATAACAAACGGCAAATGAGTCGTATTTACCCCAAGGGAGGCCGAGTTGATTCCAGTAATTATATGCCTCAGATTTTCTGGAACGCTGGCTGCCAGATGGTCTCGCTGAACTATCAAACCCCAGGTAGGAGCTGATGTCCGGTGACCTGAACTCTACGAGGCTGCTTGGCGGGGGTGGCATTGGGGCAGATCCCATCAGCTGCCTTTAGGCATCCTTTTAAAAAAGAAAGCAGACAAATGGTGAGCAAAACATTTTGCATTTATATTACAATGGTGAGAAATGTATCTAGTGATGAGAAATCAAAATCTCCAAATAGAACAATAAAGCAGAGGCAGGAATAATATGTTTTGGCTTAAACTGAAGCTCCTTTTATAAATGCTGTGACTATTCTACTAAACATTATCTCCTACTCCATAGTAGTTCTAAAAATTTTTTTTTGTATCAAACTTGTTATCCTTCTTTCCAGAGGTAGAATTGAATTTGGAGAATTTGACTATCTTTGTACAATATCTATGACTTATTTCTGCTTTGGAAATTACCCAGGCCTGTGGGAACGTTCAGTAGATATTGATGATGTAGTAGTACCCAGTTATAAAAGGATAGAATAGTACAGAGTAAGTTCCCTTGAATGGCCTGTGAGAACTTATGCTATTTTAGAAATAATAATCTATATATTGATCCCCCAAAGTGTAGCCAGAGATATTTCCAATATATAATTCTTCTTTTCTTAGAAAGAAGAATAAATTTTTATTAATGAATAAACAAACTTTTAGAAGTTTTCAACATTTGTTGAAGAGCCTTGGCATCATAGTATTAAAATTAAAGATAGTACAACACAATAGATAGAAACACATCGCATAAGATTTTACTTTATATGATTGGTTTTACAGAATAGTTCTTAAAATTGATAACACAAAACCTAAACACAAAACAAAACAAAAAATCTTTTTCTTCCTCAGTATTTGAGAAATATGTATGTATCTCCCATATTTCCCAGTACGGGTACATTTTTTTCTTTTCTAGGATATCAACCTTAGTGTGTGAACCCCTGTCCATCTTATGCCCTATTATCTGAAAGCCTTTGGCTTTTATCCCTTGGGCTCCAGCGTCAGCTTACTGTGGGTGCCCCCTCATAGGGGAGCCTTCCTTCATGACCGCAAACCTAGAGTCACCATTTCTTGTGGTTTCCGCTGTGGGTGCTGGTGAGGTCAGACTGTGACCAGGTACCAGTACATGCTAGCAGCACAATGAAAAGTGCTAGTTTTACTTACAGAGGGACCCGTTATGTTGTCAGTGAATCTATCATAGGGATGACAGGATCCTAAAGCCATTTAATCACCAAGACAGCTTGTGTTTTATTGTAGAATGTCAAGATTCACCACATTTGGAAGAAGAAAAGAATCTGTTTGTCTGCTTTTTTGTTGTTTTTTTAAAGACCAGGGGTCTTTGTTTTGTATTGAACATTCCAATGCCATCTACATAAAATATGTCATCCAGAATTTAAACAGCTCCTTGGTTTCAGTGGCTTTTATTTTACATTCCATACACAAGTACTGAGGAGAAAAAGTGCTTAAAGCAGTAACAAGGGAACTCTGGTATATTACACCGGAACTATTTTATTTAAGCTTATCATTTAGAAAAACAAAATTTCAGGAGAAAACAGTAGTTTGAGTGAACACAGGGCTTTTCTTAACCTTGTGGACTCTTCGTCAGTCCCTCGGCCCAAGTGACAAGAGCTACTCAGATGTAACACTGGTGCTGCTTTCTAACAAGCATTTCATGCACAATGGATTACTTGTGAGGCTCCATGTGTCCCCAGCCTCCTGTCCAAAGCAAGGAGGAACCCCAAAGCAACTCCTGGAGAAGAAATGATGGCTATCTCTAGTCTTAATTCTTCAATAGCTGGCTAATTTGGTACTGAGTGTTACAATCCTAAGCTTTTATTACTGTTTATCTATTGCTTTTGTTTATGAGAAGAAAACAAAATTAGCTACCTGCTAAGAGAAATGTCACTTCCTGTGTCAATCCCAGTGGAAGGTTCCCTGAAGTCTCACACTAAAAATAAGTCACCAGTTTTTATATTATGCTTAACTCATTCATCTTTTAAGTCTTTTTGAGTTTTGTGCCTTTTGCCAGCAAAGCCACACATATCTTTTTCTAAGGACAACAGAGTCTCTACACTCAATATTAAATCAACAATCAGGACTTGTGCAGTGAATCCACTTTTTAAAGCAATTCTAGAATGATATTTATGAAAACACACTTTGTATTTAACTTGAACTAAACGTGAGGTCATTTCTACAGGGAAGAGAGTGATATGTTAAACGAATCCCCTAATTTCTTGTAGTGTGATAGGAGGAACTCTGGGCCAAAGGGTAATGTCATTGACACTGTTTAAGGTCACCCTGTCTCGATCTTCTCTGTTCAAAAAGATGACATGCTAAAGTATTTTTTTTTTCCTTTTGACAGATTTAGCAATGCAATTGAATCAGGGAAAATTTGAGTATAATGGATCGTGCGGGTGAGTAATGTGGTTTAAACTGTTGTCACATAGTTTTAAGACTCTGTACTCTAGCAATAATGAAACTGTGTCATTTTTAATTAGGGGTTGCTGTCCTCTGGTTTCTCTCCAGATCGTATAAGTCTTTTGCCTCTTAATTAGTGACTGCAGAATGTAAGCTAGGCTTGAGGGATAGGATACAAATCAATAAAAGCTCTAGATAAATTACATTTGCAAATATACACTCTTCATCAGCCCTTCTTTTTACCTAAACAGAATTTTTTTTTCTTTTGACATCAAGTAAATAATTCACCATACACAAGCTGACTTTAATTCTCTCTTTATTTAATAGTAGAGATTTTTATATCTGGGGCAAGTAATGATCCCTGCTCTGCTCATTTGGATATTAACTGAAGACATATGTATTAAACATATCCGTATTTACTGACACCAAATATAGGAATGAAGGTAGTTTCATATAAAATGAAACTGTAAGTGTCACACTGAATTTAATTGAGTTCAGTTGGGAATAAACCTTTCTCTTCTCTTGATTATTTTCTATGACTTGTAAATAGCCACTAGCAACAAATAATTCTGTGAATGTTTTTCTCATTTACTCAAATAGCTCTGCTTAAAACCTGTGATCCCAGAAGTGAAATAGAAAATATCAATTCCATTGAAATGCTTAGAAGTTAAAGGAAAATATGAAATTAAAATTCTATACAGATTAAAAAAAACCCTCAATGGCCATTTTTCCCCATGCCTTTTTCCCAAGCATAATATGAGTCAATTACCCCAGACCACAACGCAAGGCCTCTGGACTCACAAATACTGTAGAAGATTACAGTACACTGCCAGGAGGGTTTTGATGGTCATGTACCTAGTTGGTCACCTTAATCTTTATTATCCAAAACCACCAGTCAAAATACAATTTTTCAGCAATTGTGAGCTAGGAATGGCCCTTCAAAGTGCCTGCTCTGTGCCTCTGCTATTAGGCAGATGCTTCTCTGCCAGGGTGCCGCGCACGCAGGCGACAGCCCTATCACCTCAGTCACTCGCCATGTGCGTATCTGGAGCATGTACAATGCTTTGCTCTGCTGTGTGTTTTGAAAGAAATAAAGCTGATGTAGTACAGAAGAAAAGGGCCAAGGACACATGAGCTGGGGGAATCTGAAGGATTCTGGCTCCAACTGATTCTGCCAGGGCAGAGAGGGAAGCCCAAGATCGGCTAAGCCAGAAAGGAGTCGGGGGCCTGCAGGAACTTTAAGTCAAGTCCCCCTTGTGTTGCTCTTGCCTCTGAACACAGCACACCCTCAGAGGCAGATGAAGCTGGCCTTGCTCTTCAGGATTATCCAAATGAGGACAGTCACTCCCTTGCTCCTCTACCTAAACATCTAACTACTAAGTTATGGATGGGGAAAAGGTCATATTCAGCAAGTGTTTGAGTTTCTATATAGCTCTTTCTGTGGCTTCTGCCCTACCAGGTACCTTCTCAAACCAGACTTCATGAGGCGGCCAGACAGAACATTTGATCCCTTCTCGGAGACCCCAGTTGACGGGGTCATTGCAGCCACCTGTTCAGTGCAGGTAAGGCTCCTGCTCACTGCAGATGGCAAGCATGCAAGCAGGTGATCCTCGGAAGTCTGATTGCTCAGATGTTTAATATCTAATTGCAAGAGCTACCTGTTGCTCTCCACTCTGACTTGAAATTCCATCTTTGGTTCTGAGACTTTTATCCTATCAAAAGTATATACTATGTGATTGATGCATATAAAATTCTAGAAATTGTGAATTATAGTTAGAGTAAGTCAGTGGTTGCCTCTGGACTAACCTGGATTATAAAAGGGTCTAAATAGGGCCAGCCAAATAGCTCAGCAGACTGAAGCACCTGCAAGCAGGCACAGGGGCTGGGGGTTTGATTCCCGGGCCTGCCGTGCCGGCCCCACTCTCAGAGGTGCACTGAGAAGGCAATTGAGACTGAGGGTGGTGGCATGCACCTATAATCCTAGCACTTGAGAGACTGTAAACAAGAGAATCACTAAGAGTCCAATCTAGTAGTGAGACCCTGAACACTCTGTAGGCCCTTCCTTAAAAAATTAAAAAAAAAAGTTACCCCACAGCTTTTATAGTAGATGGAATTTAATACTGATCTTTATGAAAACACTATTAGCTGAGTAATTTCACTATCAGTAAAGAAAAACAGTCAAGTTTTAGCTTTGCTTTTCTCTGTATGTGTCCCATTTTAAAGTGCCTGGTTGAGAATTCAGTAATAAGTACGGCGTGATAGAATTTCACAACTGTGCAGGGACATAGGGAATGTCAACCCTTCACTTTCTTCTACAGATATGGACACTTTAGATGCGATGGGGACACTAGTGACACTCTATATTGCTATGGTTCATGCCTTTGCTTCATTCTTTTCAGACAGCTGCAGCAGGTAGCACTTCTGAGGAGAACTACCTTGGTCACTTCATATAATAGTTTCCCAGTAATGTCCTGGTTTGCTAAATCAGGAATACAGGATTTTCACTGATAATTGAAATTTCTCCCACCAAAGAACCCAAAATTTCTCTGCCAGTGATACTCATCCCGAGTTCACATCCACCTTATTCCGTGTCCGTGCTACTGCAGGTCATATCGGGACAATTCTTATCAGATAAGAAAATCGGCACCTATGTAGAAGTGGATATGTACGGACTGCCCACCGACACCATACGCAAGGAATTCCGAACTCGCATGGTCATGAACAATGGACTGAATCCAGTTTATAATGAGGAATCATTTGTGTTTCGGAAGGTAGGATCTGTCACTCTACAGTAATACATAGTAGTGATAGCATATAGGACATCATACAGGGTGTGGTAGAGGGCATCCAACCCATGTCATCTTATCCCTTTCTTCCAATGGACAAATTCTGTACGTATTGTAATTTTGGGGCCCTGCCGTCTCTGTCCTGGCTCCATCTCTCCCCTGGCAGTGTCCATCTCCCACATGGCACTAACTAGGCTATAGGATTGCAGCTGCTACTTCAGATGGGGCCCACCCCTTCCATCACAGACACCGTCATACTCTGCAGATTCTTCTCTGTCCTGGAACTAACAGACAACTTGCACTGCTTCTTTACCCAGGAAATGAGGGAATTACTGCATCAGATCGGAGGTTAGTAAATGTCATGACATGGCTCAGCTGATTCACTAGTGCCCCTGTGGGAAGTATTTCACTGCTACTAGGCACAGATTTTGTTCTTCCTGTACAGTTGCATTGTCTTTTTTTTTCTGCCAGTACTAGCTGCTGAGGCTAAGAACAAGTGCAGTCTCTCCCTCTAACATTCACATTTAATCGTTTTTCCCTTTTGTTTTTCTTGTCTGTTGAAGAAACTTTGAAAAAGCCACACGTTTCCGATGTGGTTTCCATGGATGCCCATTTCTCTCTCTCTCATTCTATTCTGCTGTCTTGACCAAAATGATTCACTGCTTGTCTATGAGGCCCAGACTTACCATGTGGTTCTGCTCTGTATATGTCATACAGTGCAGAGAACTGGTTTCTTGTCGTTAACAAAACAGGGCTTAGCTGTTTCGGAGCAGCATAGCTGACTTACAGGAAGCAAGTTCAGGAAGATCATTGTAGGCTGAATAAAATAAGCCATTTTAAAATTTAGGTCCCGAAATCCCTTGATCCATACAATGCCTGTCATCACACTCTCTCCTCCTGTCAGAATGTAGTGTAAAGTAATTATAATTTGCTTCTTTTTCTCCCCTCGTTTTTCCAATTTGCTGTACCTGGACCCACAGTATAGTAAAGCATCCTTTGACAGCATGAAATAATCCCTAGAGACTTTCTGAATGTTGCAGTACAGAAGAAAATTCATCATGTTAATTCAAGCATTATTTTTGATGACTAAGGAAGTATCAAATTTGGTTTTGTTGTGTGTGTGATAATTCCGGCTCTAGAAACAAGATACCAATTGTGATCCCTTCACCATTGTTGAAAATCACCTTTCCCGACATTGGTTACATTAGGAGTGTCTTCTTTCTTGTGGCACTGTTTGTTTTTCTGCAGTAATATCACAAGTCAGGAGAAGCCAAGTCAGGCTGCCCATTCAGCGCATGAGGAACAGGAGTGAGGAAGGGCAGCTGGATTTTAACTAGACTCCTTTATATCCTTGTGAGGTTGGAGTTAAATTATTTCCTCCAGATGCAAATAGGCAAGCAAGCATTGTCTGGCTTTAGATACGGCACTCAGATCAGCAGCAATATCCTGGCTGCTCTTAGCCAATAACAGTTCATTCCTGATTAAACACCCTGAATTTCCTTTTGTTGTGTTGCTACTTTGAATAAATATTTTGCCACCTGAACTCAAATGTTTTGTTCATTTATTCAATTAAGGCATGGAAGAGGTACAGGACTACTAATGTACATTAATATTCTAAAGTATATCAGTGTTTCTTGGAATCAAATCATAATGATATTTCTGATGCCCATTCTATTTAATATCTTCTGCTGTTTAATATTCCAAAATGTATCAGGAACTGAGGAACACAAGAAACAAGAAAAATCCAAACTTATTTATAAATTTTCTTTTACACATGAAGCATTTATTAAAAGAGGCTTCCCTGATTGTTAAAAACAGGTACCACCAGATGTCAAGGCAGGCAGGTAACAGATAGATCACAGATTTAGAAGTCAGGATGCTGAGTCCAAGGCCTGAGTTCATCACTGAAAATCTCTGAGTTTAAGAAAATCACTCTTTCTTGTTTTTCCTCACCCATAGCTTGGGTAGAAATGGGGAAAGACAACAAGGATGGAAGTCATAATCTTTAACAGCCATTCCATGAAACATTTCACATGAAATAAAACCTGTTCTGATTGTCTTTGTCAACATCTTGGGCATTGTAGTTTGCACAGGACCCTATAGCAAGGCAAATGGGTCATGATTTATTGTCACCATAAAGAGATGGTAAAGGGTAGCATGAACTTGGTCCAGGTTCCTAGAGTACTGATTCTTGGAGGCAGCATCACAGAAACCAATGAAACGTCTTGTACCTTGTTTGCAGGTGATCCTGCCCGACCTGGCTGTCTTAAGAATAGCAGTGTATGATGATAACAACAAGCTGATTGGCCAGAGGATCCTTCCGCTGGATGGCCTCCAGGCGGGGTACCGACACATTTCCCTTCGAAATGAGGGAAATAAGCCTTTGTCACTGCCAACGATTTTCTGCAATATTGTTCTTAAGACATATGTGCCTGACGGATTTGGAGGTAAGCTGGGTGCTTTGGGGCAGAGTGTACCTTAGAACTCAGGTAGAAAGGAAAGAGCAAAGCTAGATGAGCTGAATGCCTGCTCTTATTTTTAGATGTTATAAATCTGTGCTATTTATCAAGATTACAAGTACTTTTTTATGAAGAATATATTTAGAATTCTAATCAAAGTGAGAAAAATAATATGAAACCATATTGTATCAACTATAAAATAGTTAAGATATTTAAATTATTCTAAATAATTACTTTCAATAATTATTTAAAGTATCTAAATTAAACTCAATTGCCAACATACCTGAATTTTACAAAAAAGGTTTACTTCTTTAAAAATTCCCAATCAGGGCCGACCAAATAGCTCAGAGGACTAAAGAGCCTGCAAGGAGGCGCAGGGGCCAGGGTTCGATCCCCAGGCCTGCCCTGCCAGCCCCATCCCAGGGGCACACTGAGATGGCAATCGAGACTGGGCATGGTGGTGCGCGCCTGTAATCCCAGCTCTTGGGAGGCTGTAAACAGGTGGATCACTACGTGTCCAATCTAGTAGTGAGACCCTGAACACCCTGTAGACTCTTCCCTAAAATACAATAAATAAATAAATAAATAAATAAATAAATAAATAAAATCCCATTCATCAGTCCACATTGACTTTGCTAAGGTAATCAATGGGCAGAACCCAAGCTAGACCACATATTAGGGTTTGGCTTACACCTAACTAGATTAACTCCTTATAGGCTCCAATAAGTCAAGAATGTTAAAAGAAAGCAATGCTCTAAATTCTTAGTCTGCTTAACCAGGGGGAAACAGTATAACAGAGTGATTGCTAACCAAGGGTTCACATTAGGATTTGAGCACGCCCTTGCTGGTTGTTGGCCGTGGGAGCATGCTGTTCCCTCATTTCCTCCCATGTAAGGTAAAGATCACGAGATTGCCTGCTTCTGAACATTCTAGATGAATGTGCTCCCTTGCAGTACACAGCACAGCAAGACTCGGGACTACGTGTGCTCATGGTGTGTGACTACAGAGGATGCCATAAGCTCCATACTGGGCCAGAGCTACTTTGTTAGAGGAATATGGCGCTGTGTGGCCGCTGGATTTTAGGAATGCTTCTCTGAGGGTAGCTTTGCTGAAATGAATCATCACTTTTAGCAACCTAATTACAGGTTCAAAAAATAAACTGAGCCATGTGGGTTTTTCAGTGTCACATCCATATTAATGACTTTCTCCTCCTTTTCCTTTGTTTTTCAAAAAACAGAGGAACATTAGAAGTGACAGCATACAGTGACAGATAAAATCTAGGAGTGGGTGTTGTGGGACCAAGTAAATGGATCAGAGGAGGCAGAAGGTATCGTGTGTTTCAGAACAGCAGCCCAGGCCTTGGCAAACCTGGAAACCCTGCCTGCAAGGCAGTGCAGCAGTGGGCCAGAGGCATCCGCAGATGAATGGAATCACCTGTCACATAGCTGAGCTTGGAGAGCAGACACCCTGTGATAAATGCACTTTAGAAAGAACTGCCTAAGCCTGTACAGGAAAATTTTGTCAAGTTTTCCTTCTGCATGAGTTAAGTTTCAAATGAAACTAATTCCTTCCTGGGAAACGAGCCATTTGATTAGAAAAGAGGAAAAAATGGTTTTTGTTAGCTTCCTGCTTTGTGCCAAACGCTTTACATAAAGTCCAAAAACGTGAAATTGTTCAGAATGGAAGTGGACATATATGGGTCTGTGCAGAAGAAATGCCTGCACTTATAATTTGCCATTGCCAGTGTAGATATTTAAAGACCAGTCCCAGTGTCTGTCTCTCTGTCTGTCTGTCTGTCTGTCTCTCTCTCTCTCTGTCTGTCTATCTCTCTCTCTTTCTTTCTTGGTATTTAATTCATCTCTTTCACAATAGCCCTACAAGAATTCTCCCCTAACATGCTGTGGCTACTTCCTCTTTATCAGAAGTAGTTGGAGTTCCACACTACATCACCACTGATGGGATCCTGCAGTTGATGTCTTACCCTCAGATTTGACATCAGACACAGTTGATTCCGAATTCCTAGGCCAGGGCTGGGGAGATAACTTGGCCATCTAAGCTCCTGCCTGGCATGTGTAAGGACCCGAGTTTGACCACTGACTGCGTGCCTTGATATGCCAGACCCCAAACTGGGCCTGGGAATGCACACGTATAATCCCAGTGCTGGTGAGGCAGAGACAGAAGCACCACTGGGAGCCCAAACTATAGTGAGACCCTGCACCCAATAAATAAATTAATAAACAAAAGAATTCTCAGGTCACCTTTCTCATGTAGGAAGAAACGGAGAAGTGATGTCAGAAGATTTAAGGGTCTTACCTGAAGATAGCAAAAGCACACAAGAACTGTCTTTTCCTAGATTGCTGATCATCTTCACAGCATCTTGATTGATTTGTTGCTGTTTCATTTCATAAGTTCGCCTCCCACCTTCAGACCTAAGTGTTCAGCTGCTGACTCAGTGAAGCAGGAAATCTGTAGGGCCCATTTTCCCTGGAATATTGAGGTCCTTTGTTCATTTGGCAGGATCAAGTTCAAAATAGAACTGCACTGTCTCACTCCAACATCTTCCAAGGAAAAAAGTTGTCAGCATATGTCAACACATTTTCATTTGACTACAGAAAGAGAATGTGTATTCAGTACTTCATTTACAAACAGGCACGGTGTTTTTTTCCATAACTAGCAAGGCATCTGAAATATGTTTCAAAGCAATCTGATAGCAAAAAGAATAGGAGTCGCCCCTCAATCCACTGCCCACTGTGAAGTACTTACTGTTTACATCCACTTTCTATTCTTTTCCTATTTTACTTCTCATAAAATTGGATCTGAGTCTTGTGAAACCTTACTTTCTTCCCCTTAATGGAGACTATTTTGTGTTATGAAATATTTTTTATCAGCTGCACTTTATGCTTGCTTTTATTTAGATATTAGCAAGCCCTGAAGTCATTTCCATTCTTTTTTCTTCTAAATAATACTCTACCTGAGAACCCCAAATGAAAGAGTTTGGAAATACTTGTAAATATTTCCTGAAAATGAATAAAGCCATATATATGTGGACATGGATATGGATAGATAGGTAGATAGATAGTCAAATTCTGATATATTACAGAGCTTTTCAGAAAGCATTTAAGAGGGGTGAGAGATATAGCTCAGTGGTGTAAGTACCTGCTTGGCAAACGCAAGGTCCTGAGTTCAATTCCCAGTACCAAAAAAATAAAAAAAA
>NW_004524636.1:8171449-8187382 GCF_000260255.1 Octodon degus
TTTTTTTTAAATATTTGGATGAAATTTTGACTTATTTAAAATCCTCCTATCTCAATAGACGTCTGTATTCCACCCCATAAAGTTCTATAAGCATGATGGCAGTCTCAGACAGGGCAGCTGCATCTGTCTAGCTTCTGTAGAGGTCCTCATCCTTGTCCACGGGTGGAAGAGCATCAGTTGGGCTCGTAAGAAAATTGAAGAGGAAACAGTGGGGGCAGGACCATTCACGACCTATTCTCTAGGTAACTAACTCAATTCTTGTAAGTACTACATTACTCTACACACACACACACACACACACACACACACACACACACACCTAAATACCTCTTAATCCACTGCCTCTTATTCCCATTACACTGACAACTAAATTTCAATGTGGTTTTTATTGGGAGAAGCCACACTGAAGCCACAGCAGATGGCTAGCATGCACTTCTGAACTTTCCCGGTTTTGTTTTGAAGCAGCTCCGTTGTAAAATGTCTCTGGGAGAAGAACAGTGATGGAGTCTCTCCATAGTCAGAAACTAAATGTGGATGTAAAGAAAATAGTGACATTTACCAGAGGGATGGCTCAGGACTAGTCAAGAAGCCTTGGATTAATTCTTTCAGCCTTACTTTGCTACTAAACATAAGGAAACATGGCAGTGTCATTTCCACACTCATCTGCAAAAGAGGAGTACTGACTGGGAGCGCAGGGACAGTCCTGCTTGGTCAAATCCACAGAGACTGGGAGCACTGGCTCTCTTGTTTTTGCTTTGTGGCTATGCATGCTGCAGGCAGGGGCATTTGTTCTGCATGTCTCCATCGCTGTTAGCACTGCTTTTGGTGTCAGGCCAAAGTTCCCAGGCTAATAACAATTAAATTACCTATGAGAATTTCTCTTGTTTCACCCAGTGTTGCTATGAAAGGATTTTTATCAGTTGTGTTTCCTTTTTTTTTTTTTTTTTTTTTTTTTTAAATCACTGAGCTGTGGTTGGGAAGAGACGGGAGCACCAGCATTATACTTTAGTGTCACTCAGGGCTCACTGTCGTGAGCCTCTGTTCCTTGGGCAGTGCTCATCCTTAGTTCTGCCGCTGGATAGACTTTACCTCTTCTCCTGCAACCAGACTGTTTAGCTTAGGTGAAGATGAAGTAACCATTGGTTTATTATTTCATTTTCCATTTCTGCTTTCCTTGTGACTAATGACATAGCTAGCAGGTAAAGGGAGTATTTCTCATTCACTCTGCTCAGACCTTCACAGGGTTGCTTTCCAAAGATAGCTGGTGTTCCAGGGGATGGTTCCAGAGGAAGGGTATCCATAACAGTGCAGGCACCACTCCCAGAGAGAGAGGACTTTCGGAGGCAACTTAAAGTTGTTCTATATTGGCCTGTCCTTTGTGCATAAGAACGTTTTGTCTTCTTTGCTCTAAATATCAGTTGCAAAATCAATTTGCAAACTAGCAGTGATATCATGGGGGTATTAAGGTTGAACATGGGGCCTCATGCATGAGATACTTTTTTATGGCCTTCTAAAAATGACTACATTTATTAACAAGAAGGGCTCTGTAAGGAAGGATTCAGGGTGGGTTATGGTGAAATGCATTGGAAATTGCTAAGTTAAGCAAATTGAAACAGGCTTCAGATTATGCCATGCCTGGAGATGCCCTGTGAGTGTCATAGTGAAGGGGGAGAGTGTGTATCCTTCCCATTCTCTTTAAAGCCAGATCCTATTGTCCCAAGCACCTGTTGTGCAGTCTAGGCTTCCCAGGAACATAGTTTGAGAAACCCTCACTCCCTTGAGGAAACTGGAAGAGCTAATCCAAGTCATAGCTGGTCTGTGTTTGTGCAGGTTTATAGCCACTAGGGCAACATGTATGTTTGTTCTGCCTCTGTGTGTTGCTAATAGAAATAAGAGTGGGGAATGCTGATGGAATCTGGGCCAGGCCCAGTCTCCAAGGGGCAAGGAAAAGGTGCTCAGCTGCCCTGTTTTTTGCTCAGTATTCAGATGCTTCAAGAAGGAGGGGATAAGTAACAAATTGAATTCTCCTGGAAAGTCAGTACGTAACTGGAAGTCGACACTAGTGAACCGCTGTCTTCTCTTTCGTTCTTAGGAACAACTAAATTGGTGCATTCTGCTCTGTGTAGGTCAGGAAGCATGGGCGCCATGGGAGGAAGGCGAAAGGTATATGTGGGGTCTTCACCAGGACAGAGGGAGAGTTTTGTGGAAATGGCGCTCAACTCAGAAATAGATGGTACTTTTCAAAATATGGATAAGCGAAGCTTTGGTTAAATTAAATCAAAAGAAGCAAATGACATGCACGAACAAGTTTCTCCCTAAAAAAGAAGGCTCTGGGGCCCTGCTGTAGCCACCAGACATCCAGAATGCTGCATTGCACCCAGCGAGCTCTGTGTGCGCACCTCCTGCCTGATGAGATGAGACGAATGGCGTCTCTAGGTGCAGCCGCTGGCCCGATGAATGCTGATCTGCACTCAAACCGAGTTCCTGGCCCAGTGGCTTGCACTGAGGTACACTGAGCTGCGTGGGGCACACTCGGGCACAGCCTTCCCCCAGCGAAGGAGAGAAGCCCAGTACAGTGGCATCTTGGCACAGATAAAGGTGCCAGATTCACCTGACTATGCAAAATGTGGCCAAGCGTATGCAAGGTGCATTTTCTAACTCTTTTTAAATTATTTATTTATTTATTTGTTTAAGGGGCCAGAGAAATAGCTCTGTGGTCTAAGCGCCTGCCTGGCAAGCACAAGGGATCCAGGTTCAATCCCTGGCACTGTATTCCATGCCGACTCCGCACCAAACTGGCCACCAAAACCAGCTGTGGTGGCACACACCTGTAATCCCAGCACTGGGGCACTGAATTGGAGGATCACTGATCGAGGTGTGCACCGCCACACCTGACTTAGGTGGCCAGCACGATGCACCCGGGCTTCAGGGGAAGCACAGAATGCAGTACCAGGGATCAAACCCTGCCCCCTGTGCTTTCCAGGCAGGCACTTAGACTGCCAAACTGTCTTCTCAGCCCCATACAACTCTATATTTTTTGACTACATAATGATTTTTTATAGGACAGTTTCAATAATTAATACGTTATACATTGTTATCTTCTTAGTGGTTATCTATAGTACAAGATGCAGACAGGATATCCTGTCCCAACACTATTAGTACACCTCTTTCTTCTCATTGAATTAAGCGAAAGTAGCTGTATATCTATCCTAACTATTCTGTATATACAGATACAAAATGGTCCTTCCTTTGTATCCCCTTTTTTCATTTAGCCCTGTCAGGGATGGGTATTCCACTGGCATCTAAATACTATAGGTGTGTGAATTCAGCAAAACAATCCAACACAATCCAGCAGTACACAATAGTAGTGGGTTATCCGCAGAAGTTGTTGACTTGAGCCTTTCACAGCTCAGCATATTAATCTGGCTTTACTTTATATAACTTGTTTTTATACTTTTCTGCTGGATGGTTAAGACCAAGATAAAACAAGACCTGTATAACAAGAAATGTAACTTTTGTATCTGATAAGGTCAGTCAAGTACCCTCAGGATTTATCCTGTAACCCTGTACCGCAGTTTGCAGATCCTTTATCAGTGTCAGCCATGTGGATGAGTCCCGACCATTACTTGGCCAATTTGCTCTCTGTGAAAGCCTGAGAGAATGTTTTCTCTCCATGTGACTCTCCTTAGGCACCCTCTACATCACTGATCACTTTCCTCTGTGGCCCCATAATCTCCTTGATCAGAACATTTGGGACACAACTGAGTTACAGGATGTGACAGTACAGGTTCTCCTATGTCTTGAATGCTCACTGTCCTTGAAAGGCTAGGGTCAAAATGTTTGCTGTCCTTGCAGCACTTCTATTTCTCTAATTTTTGATCTGCAAACTTAGGTTATTAACCCTCCAGAAGGGAAGCTTATTATTACCCTACAACATATGCAGTTGGGTTTAACTTCACTACCTGTCTGAATATTGAACATCTTAGGCATAACATGGAACACGTATTGTCCATCAAGTATGAATACACAGCTCTATTTTTGTGTTGGTAATAGGGATCGAACTCAGAGCCTTGTACTTGCCGGGCAGGTGCTTATGGTGCTGAGCTATCTTCCTGGCCTGAAAGATGTCTTTGACCACTTCCTCACACCATTTTTCAGTGGTATGGCAGGGAAAATATAAATCATATTTGGAAATATAAATACACAAGTATATAGGTGTTAGATATTTGAGATGTAGCTTCTCATTCCCTCATTGCATGTGATTTTAAATGTGGTCATTAAGAAACAATTTTAACTTTAGATTTAAAGACTCTGTGTGTGTGTGTGTGTGTGTGTATGTGTGTGTGTGTGTGTGTGTGTGTCTGTCTGTCTGTCTGTCTGTCTGTCTGTCTAGCTATCTAACTCTGTGTCTCAGTTGTACATGTCACTGGCCAGAGGAGAAACTGAGTTGCAAAGAAAAAATGATGCAGTGAGCCTTTGTTCTTCGCTAAAAATGTGATAGGAGGTGCCCTGAGCATCCAGTCTCTGTCTTCCTACTCTTAGCTGCAGAATGAGTGTCTGCCACAGCGTGACAAAATTGGACATCCTAGAAATTTTTGTTATTTGTACTTGCCAAGAAGGAAGCTATTGATTTAAATCACCTGGTAACTTTATTTTTGCTCAGCACCTTTAGATCTTTTGTCATCTCCCTTTGTCTCCTTTGAGCTGATGTGAACAAAGTCACCAATTATAGAAAAATTCAAAGCCCATTTAAATATCTACCAGTGGTGATAGATAGATATCACATTTGCTAGATAAATTCAGTAGGACATTGTTCATCATCAGTAATAACTACCAGATGAACTTAGCAGCACAATAAGTGGGACACCAGGCTTTCTGTCCCTCAACTGACACACACACACAGACCCAGCATGTCCTGTGAAGTGTTCTCATAGAAAAAGAAAGTCTGACCTTAAAGCTAGCTAGTGATAGAAAGCACTAAGATAAATTCAGAATGTGGAACACTTCACAGGCCCTCTGATGTCTGTTCAGCAAGCATATGCATTATGAAAATTAAGAAGTAGAAGGACTATTCTGAGCTAAAGTAGACTTTAAAAACACAGTGATCGTGACATGGAGTCGCCTTCACATCTCAATTCAAATAAAGTAACTACTGTTTCAATAGGAAAAATATTAAGATGGGCTATGCATTATATCCTAGAAAGGAATTACTACCAATTTTGTTGAATCCAGTATTGGTCTGGCCAATGCTAAGATAAAGTAACCTTGTTTAGATACACATAGAGAGGTAATTAAGGCTGAAGTGACATGATGCATAGAATTTTTGCCTTAAAATATTTCAACAAAGAAGATAAAGAATAGAATTTAAAATGTAGTAAGGAAACTTTATAATTGTTAGATCTTTACCATAAATATGTGAGAGAATATTTTAGTTTCATCTATAGTGTATACTTGAAAATTTTCACAACTATGAATTAAAATAGATTAAGTCTTAGGATATTAACTCAAAAAAATTTATGTTTTGCTGAGCAAAGTTTAAAAACTCCAGTGTTCACTTCCACTATTGAGAGATAAAATGGTCTTAGGGGATGGCGGGGAGATAGCTCAGTAGAGTAAATGCTTGCCTGGCAAGTGCAAGGGCCTGAGTTCAATCCCCTGTTCTGCCAAAAAGAAAATGGTCTTAGGGATCACTAGTAAAGACCATAAGCACAACTTCTTCTGTACTGCTGGCAGGAGAATAAATGGGTGCAGCATTTGTGGGAAATAGCTACCATGGGACAAATACTCTTGCCCATCATTGTAACTTCTAGGAATTTACAAAAAGATATGCAGTGAAATGTTTCTGGACATTTGCCACAAAATATTTTAATATTAAAGAATTAGAACTGGAAGGGCCCCAACTAGCCCATCAGCAGGGATTGGATAAAGAAATCACTGCCATTAATAAAATGGAGTATTTAAGCAGCTCTTGCAATTAACGTGGACGACTTGTATGGCCAGTGTGAAGTGTTTCCAAGATAGGTGAAGTCAGAAAACTACAAACTCAGTTGGAGTTTTAACAATGTCTAAAAGGATAGAACAAGTGAACAGCAGTAGTTAAGTTCAAGGTGTAAAGCTGTAGGAAAGGAGGCTTTAGCTTTCTGTTTAATGTATTCAGATCCTTGGCATGTTCTATATTTGTTGTGGCAGAATGCTTGAGAAGGCCAATGGAAGGGAAGCAAGGTTTGCTTTTGCTCACAGTGTCCCAGGTTCAGTCCATGGCCACTCGGCTCTGTGTTCCTCCCACTGTGGCGGGCCAGAAACGTCGTGGCAGAAAGTAATGGTGGATAAAAGCTGCCTCCTAGTGGCAGCAGCAGGCAGAGAAGGCCTGTGCCAGCAGGCTTCCAGCTTCTTTCCTGTTTTGTTCCATCTGTGCCCCTGCTCTACTGGAGGGAACCTCTCACATTCAGAAAGGGTCTCCCACCCCTTTGCTATCCCACATGCCAATCATGGGGAAAAGAAAGAAAAATCACCTGTTCTTTGGCCCTCCTTTCCCTCATTTTCTGTTTTCCACACCTAACTGTATTTTCCTAGCCAGAGCTTATGTCCTTGGAGGAGATATTCAACAGCATGACAGGTGTGCAGGATTATGAAGCATTTATTAGCTTAATTTTCTTGATATTCTCATTGAAACAGAAGAATTAACAACCCATTGATTTTTCCCCGTAGATATTGTGGATGCTTTATCGGATCCAAAGAAATTTCTTTCAATTACTGAAAAGAGAGCAGACCAAATGAGAGCCATGGGCATTGAGACGGTAAGAAAAAATGAGTAAGGATAGCGGATTTTGGAAAGTATACTTATCAAACAGCAGCTTAAAAACAAAGCAAAACAATAAATATTGCAAGTTTTAAGAAAGTTTTCAATTCAACAAAATTCCCAAGGGTCTCAAAGAGTGTAGCGTATTTAGTAAAACGTGGCCACCATCAGAAAGTCATTGAATCCCTAATGCCTTGACCTGCTTGTGAATCCCAGTCCTCCTACAAAAGAAATGGAAAGTAGCTGTTTGGTGAAAATGAAATGGAAAATGGTGCCTGGAAAATTTAAATAGAGGATGCTTTTTCACAGCGCTGAAATAGTGATTAGTACACTACAGTGAATGAGCGAAAGTGGTATTTATGGCAGGCTACATTTTTTGCCTTTGTGTTGAGACCATCTCCCTCTCCAGTGTACACTGCATAGTTGGTGTCTTTGTTTTCAAGTGTTCCCTTTACCAAAATCCTCAGTGTGGAATAGAAGCAACAGTCTCTCCAGTAGCTAGAGAAAGAGAAGGAATCCGCTACTCTGGGCTTGATCGTTTGCCTGCAGTCTAAGGAAGCTGCGTGATCTTTTAAGAGCACGGAAGTCTAGAAAGAAGGATGGGAAAACCTGAGGGCTTCAGGCTAGCCATGGGGAGACACAGCAGTGCACCATGTTTGGCCTTCAGTGAAATTCATTTGGGTCTACATGAATATTTCTGTTCCAGAGTGACATAGCTGATGTCCCCAGTGACACTTCCAAGAATGATAAGAAAGGAAAGGCCAACACAGCCAAAGCAAATGTAACACCTCAGAGCAGCTCCGAGCTCAGACCAACGACCACAGCTGCCCTCAGCTCTGGAGTGGAAGCCAAAAAAGGTGAGGGAGAGCAGGCAAGCTGTTACTACTTCTGGCAGTTTCAGCCTCTCGAAAAAAGCTTGTATATAGGTAAAGGACTTAGTAACTCTGGCAATTTTCCTGTGCACTAAACTCAAAAGCAACATAGTTTCTTGGGAAATTGACAAGTCATTTACTGCCTGTGAATATCTTCTACAGTCTTGGCTCAAGTTTCATGGAGTATATCTATAGTTTTTAAATTCAAGGTCTTTTATAGAAAAAATCTTTTGTGCAGTGATGTTAGCAGCTAACTCATCCCTACTCTCTTTCGAAACTATCATAGGAACCTATATGGACAGGCAAAGAGTGGGTAAACCAAGACTTGTGGCTATTTGAATGTTCATAAATCCCTGTTATGATAATTGCTGTTATTTTCCCTCTATACATAAATATTTAGTGCCAGTGATCTTGCACCTTGTACAATGATTTGGTTATTTGTAAAATTTTAAGAGGAGCCATTGAAGGCCATTCATTACTTGTGGAAGAAATAGAAGCTTTTAAGAGGTTTCATGACACAGAACAGTGTGTCCCATGTGGTAGCATTCTGCCAAAATGCATGGAAACAACTCATTTAGAGCTGGCTTCCATTCCCATTGGCCAGAACCTGTTCTGACTGAGTGATGCCTATCCCATGTTGGTGAGTTGGTATTTTCAAAAGCTTCTTTGACCATAAATGTTTTACTTTTTTAACTTTAATAAGCAATTTGTTTTTTACAAATGAATTCAGAACCTTGACAAGAAAGAAGTCAAGTTGTTCATATACTTACACACACACAGGGTTGCTTTCCCAAACCAAATAAGCCTGTCATTTCTTACCTTAAAGGACAGCCCTGTGTGTGTGTAAGTGTATGAAGAACTTGATTTCCTTCTTGTCAAGGTACTGAATTCATATGTAACGAACCAAATAGTGTAATAATTTGACAGGAAACCAAGCATGCATTGAGCTTTATGAAACAAATTAGAAAATTAGACTGCCCAAAAGTAGCACAATTCGTACTGGCTCTGCAGCCATTTGCTCCTTCCCAAAAAGCACATGGAGCGAGGTAATACCACAGACCAGGCACAGCACACCTGTTCCGGGCACTCTGGGCATCAGCTCTCAGACAGACACAGACAGTGGGAAACAAGAGCTGTGTTAAAGTTCTTGTCTCATACCCACTAGTACATAAAGGTGGAAGTAAGCAGAGTGCGCTCAGTGGCCTGCAAAGGGTGCAGTATGACCAGCTGACAGCAGACAAACACAAGCCTAGTTCCAGCAGGGAACATGCCTCACCCTTGGTTCCAAACAAGGCTGTATTTGAAGAAGCAAGCAGCTGTGACCTCCCCTCTTGGTGGTCTTTTCCACGGAGGCCATGACAAAGATGCCCTGCACTTGATTTCATTTTGGTGTGCAATCAGGAGACTGCAGACACATTTAAAGTCACAGTTGTAGGCTCTACCATACTGGACATTTCTATGTCCCCTCCTGGGCTTCATAACCTGGGCAGCAAGGGAGGAGGACTGGATCCCGCAGGTGTCCACTCATGTGGAGAGCACTTTCCCTGGTCTGGAAAGGTTCAGAGGTGAACCCTGGATGGGGAGAAGCAGTCATGGAAGAGTTTTAAGAAGAGCAGTTCTAGGGGCCAGGGAGATAGCTCAGTAGAATAAGCGCTTGCCTGGCAAGCAGAAGGGCCTGAATTCAATGCCTGATTCTGCCCCCCCCCCCCAAAAAAAAAGAACTTTAACGAATTGTGTGCTATGGTCCTGGGGCTAGGGAGATGGCTCAATAGAATAAACGCTTCTGTGGCAAGTGCAAGGGCCTAAGTTCAATCCCTGGTTCTGGAAAAAAAAAAAAAAAGTTTGACCTGGCAGAGGGGATTGGGCACTAAGGGCCATCACTGTGTCCATTCATGCCTCTAGCATAGCATTTATTGCTTTGTATTTATAGAGTGTCAACCAGGGGCCAGAGGTCTTTGCCTGTGTGCCTCAGAGCTGTGTCTAGCAGGGAGCTAGCAATCTACTTTCTTAGGAAGCAAATGGCTGATGGATGAGTGACAGGAAGGGCCTAGGAAGCTAGAAGAAGTCAACAGGGAAGGAAAAGGGGAGGGAAGATTAGAAACAAGCTGGTAAGTTGGGTAAGGGCCTGGGGAGAGGAAGGCTCAGGGCTAACCAGAGACATCAAGGTAAGGCCCCAGATATGGGTGGTGAGGGAAGGAAAGCGGTTGAGAGGAAGAACTACTTTTTTTCAATTTAATTTAATTTTGTTTTGAAGAGTAAAAACAGAAGTGAAAAGAAAAAAAACAGAATCAGGGTAACATACAATAATGCATATGTTAATGATTTTCAAAACAGGAACAGATAATTAACAATGGTGGTTATATTATCTATTTTTATCATCAAATCTGTTGCTCAGATTAACATATACAGTTATACAAGATTGGGGAAATAACTGAATATTGACACTTGCTTTCAAGAAATCTTAATTTTTTTCCATGTCTTTTTTAGTTTGAATTTACTTTAAGGAGAGTATAATAATTGATAAGACATTAGGAACGGTATATATTAGAATACCAAGATGAGGGGCTGGTGAGATGGCTCAGTGGTCTAAAGCACCTATTTAAAACAAGCTTAGCTAAAGCACAGGGACCGCGGTTCAATCCCCCAGCACCACATGCCAGCCAGCCCCGCCCCCTGGTGGGCTGAGCTGAGCTGGCCACACACACACACACACACACACACACACACACACACACGCATAAATAAAAAATAAAAAAAAATTTAAAAAAAAGAATACCAAGATGAGCAGTATTAACCATGGGTTTTATATTACACATTACTGTCCTTGATGTAGTTACTCTGATCGCAGATATCAGCATACAGAGTTAGTCAAGGTGAAAATTGTAAACATTCAGTGCTATTTTCAAAAACTTGATGGAAATTATGAGTACAATAGAACTGCTTTGGTAAAGAATGTGAATCTGGTCCTGGATATCTTAGAGTTCGAGATATTGTTGATACACCTGGTAGGAACATACAACAGCAAATCTGTGATAGGTCTACAGGAAGGAGGGACAGCTGGGGGTAGCTAAAAATACTTAGGGAGAGTAAGTGGAAAAAA
Organism: Octodon degus; assembly: GCF_000260255.1. Classification (NCBI taxonomy): domain Eukaryota; kingdom Metazoa; phylum Chordata; class Mammalia; order Rodentia; family Octodontidae; genus Octodon; species Octodon degus. The sequence continues at coordinate 8,182,221 of NW_004524636.1, forward strand.
GAAAGGAAAAGAAGTGAGATCTATATAATAAAAGCTAGTTTGGAGAAGAAATTCATCTTGAGAAGTTACGTTTACAAACAGTACTCACATGGATGCTAAGGGTGGAAATCTGGCTGGGAAAATGTGGTGACTTACTACATAAAATACATTCAGGTAGACAGTAGTATGTCTGTAGGAGACACTGAAGAGAAACAGAAGGAAGATGCCAGAGGGGGCCTGGGGAATTGGGGCTCTGAGGACATGCTAGTGGGGAGGAGAGACGTGGTCTGTGGGTGGAGTGGACAGCTCTTGCGGCAGACCTCTCTGAAGGTGAGAAGTGGGGAAGTTCTCACCTGCTTCTCCTACACATGCAGTGACTATCCGTGTACTGGGAACAGCAGATGAAGCAAACGCACCTCCTAGTTAGTTTCTGAATTAGAGTCTGAAGGAGTGCAAGTTATTTTTAAAGAGTTGCTATTGGGGCCTGGGGAGATAGCTCAGTAGAATAAGTGCTTGCCTGGCAAGCACAGGGTCCTGAGTTCAATCCCCAGTACCGCAAAAAAAAAAAAAAAAAAAATCCTTATGTGATGAAATTTCCATGGGCCAGAATCTTTGGAGCCCCAAATATGCTGCTCAACCTATCAGGGAATGCCACAGAATTGCCTCAGATAAGACAGATGCTTGGAGCTACGTGTGAAGAAATGAAGCTTTCAAATTAAACCTTGAGTTCCATGATCACATGCAGTGCGTAAGAGCCATATGCAGCTGGAGGTTCTCCATTGACACCTCACCTGGAAGGCATTTCCGTTATCATCAGAAGTTGTATTGGTCAGGCTACCCCAGGCACATACAGGGGAGTAAGCAGGCATCAAGCCTTGGTCTGCAGAGTGTGGTTATCTTTCTTAAGTTAATCCCCTGTGGTAATCAAAATGTTTGCAAGAAATGTATGTCTTCCTCTGACGATGCAAAATGTGGCCAAGGGGACTGTTTGTCTGAGCAGCTTTCTGTTGGTCATGTGTTAGCTGAACCAAGACTAAAACAAAAACACTTAAAAGCCAAAGTCACATCCGTTGGGGTCATGCTCTTAGCATTTGCTCAATCTCTGAAGGAGATTCCCTCAGTCCCAGGTCTTGTGTGTCCATTTTACAGACAGGAAAACTGAGACCCTGAGAGGGAACTTTTAGGCAAGCCAGGGTTCAATCCCCTGCCATATGCTGGCTGTCATAAAGCAGGGAGATAGCTGGTGACATGGGATTCAAAAGATCAGGCAAAGGAACCAGCATTCCCATCACTCCTGATCCTAAAATGTGACAGATCACAGGACTCATTTCTCTGGGCCAAAACTATCCTGACGCAGCCTTCCCATCATCATACTGGATATGAGACTCTTACTAAAATGGGTCAAACTGGAACACAAGAGCTTGGATCTTGATATCGGTGTTTTTGAATGCATCATACCTGGCCTTTAGGATTCTAAGGGAAATCAATTATACTGCAGAGTGTGCATACTTTTTGCTTGGCTAAGGTGAAAATCTGCAACAGAGCTTGCTAGAGATTTTTTGGCTGCTGTGGTTGCCATAACGATGCCTGGCCTAGCCTGATTCAGACAGCAGGATGACTAGTGTATTACTCTAGGTTCTTGTCGCAGCAGCCTGTTCTGCTGTAGTCTAATGTCATTATTTCTTGTGTATTAAAAGCATGCTGCCCTCAACAACATTTTGCTCAAGTGCTAAGGTTCACTTTGATAAAAGAAGCTTTAAGGTAATTGTTTTGTGATAATTAATTTGGGAATAGAGTTGGGAGCTAGTAGACTGGTATGTGTTGAAAAGCAAAGGTACAAGTCACTGTAGTCGGTTCCGTTGTGCTTGATCAGATCCCCATATGGGGTCCTTTAGCCCATGCCCCAGCTGGTGGGGGATTGGAAATTATAGTTGCTTTTTCTCCAGAAAATTGTCCTGAGTCGGTGGGATTCTTTTGCCTGAAAATGCTTGGAAGGTTTTATACAACTTCTGATGCTATAGACCCTGTAGACCCTGTCACAATAGCCCAGCCTCCTCGAATCCAGTACAGAGGACTCTTCAGATTATGAGACTGATGCACTGTCTCCTTCAATAACCAGGCCTCTTAGGTAGAGGACTCTTGAGAGCATTTAGATTAAAGAACCTACAGGATCAAGCTGTGACTGAAATCCGTGAGAGCCTGCCCTCTCCCTGGGCCCTGTCCTGCTTACCTTTCTCCCTTAGAGATGTCTCCTGAGTGTCTGCCCTCGACAACTCCTATGTCCTTGAATCTCTTTCTTAGGTGATGCTGGTAAGACCTACCTCAAGCATCTCAAAGGTATAGTTAAATTTTTTATAGTAGAATGTAAGGGGTTTGCATTCATAACATTTCGCTAAGACTGCATCAATGATTGTAGGTAAGATTTCAAAACAATCTGATTTTATGCAATCAGTTCTTCTTTCACTTTCATATACAGTGACTTTTCTGTGACTTTTTCTTTTAAGGTATTGAACTTATCCCTCAAGTGAGGATAGAAGATTTAAAGCAAATGAAGGTAAAATTGCTTGGACATTTTGCAAATGCTCTTATGCAATGCGTACTGGTAAAACAAATATGCTTTTGCTTCTCACCAAATGCAATGATTCTAACTATGAAAACAAAATGAAACATGATTTATTTCTGATCATCTCTTTTTCTTCTTCCCCACCTCCACAGGCTTACTTAAAGCATTTAAAGAAACAACAGAAAGAGCTCAATTCTTTAAAGAAGAAGCATGCAAAGGTAGTGTCCTGTGTGTATGTGTGCTTCCTTTCGTTGGCTCATTCAAGTTTTGCTTTTGGGTCTCTTTTGAAAACCTGCCACTCCTGGGACTGGCCAGATAGCTAAGCAGACTAACGTGCCTGCTTAGGCAGAGTGCAGAAGCTGGGATTCGATCCCCAGCATGCCTTGCCAGCCCCGCCCCCGGGGACATGCTGAGACAGGGATTGAGACTGGGTGTGGCGATGTTCACTTGTAATCCCAGCGCTTGGGAGGCTGAAAACAGGAGAATCACTATGTCCAATCTATGTAGTGAGACCCTATAGACCCTGCAGACCCTGCACATAAATTAAAAAAAGAAAAAGAAATAAAAAGCCCCTACCACTCCTGTTAACATTCATAGCTAAAATCCTCCAAGGGAATTACTCTCAGCCAAGTATGCAGCAGTATCTTTATTTCAACTGGGTAGCAATGAATTAAGATGTAACATGCATTTTTGATTGGTTGTGACCATTTCTAACAGTTGTTTAAGTAGGAGAAGAAAGCTTTACCCATTTAAAAATTGTTCCATTCCACTAGTAAGTATGACTTTATATAAAATATTGGGCAATAGCCCAGCTACTGAAGAGCAGCTCACACTCATAACTGCTGGTCACCTAAATTCCGTGGGTCACTGCCTCATACTTTGCAGAACACATTGCCTGGAGATGTCAGTAAGCCAGAGTTTCATGACACTTGAAAAGGGAATGTTTCTTCCCTCCCCTCCCAGGGTCATGGAAACCCTGCTTGGTTGCCTACTCCTGTAGTATTTTTATTTTTTCTCTTTGTCATAAGAAGTCTTTCTGAAAGTGATTCAGATAAATTTTAAGAACTAGTTTCAATATTAAGAGAAGAGTAGGACGTGGCCTCAGGAATTCTCCAGTAGATGAAAATTTTTCCAGCACTTAAACGACAGTCTTCTATCTCATCCTTCATCACAGGGAAGGGAAGGAAATGTAGCAGCTTTTTCCTTCTTCAGGTGTGTAGCAAAGGCTGCTGCTGCTGCTGGGAGGCTGGGAGCTCCATTCTTCCATGAGGAGCAGTGAGAGCAACAGAAATTCCATGTCTTGGTTGAAAGGACACTTCATACTCTGACCCGAATCTTACACCGCACCTCATAATCTGCTCCCTTGAGAGGTTCAGTTTAATCCTATTAGTGGCCTATTCCTGTTCCTTGTATTACAGCACATTTGTGACTCACAAGTCATGTCAAAGACTGTTCCTAAATTTCATGAGTAATTCTTCACTTAACAGGGTTCCTTTCATTTCCTCATATGGAAATGTTTCAGACTATTATAAGCATGTATCTGCTGGAGATGGAGATTTTAAAGTAGGGGCTTCAAACTCTTTTTTCTCGTTTTCAATAAGCTGTAATCCAGAAAGGCAACAGAAAGAGAGGGAGCAAAAAACATAATGGAGTGAAATTTAGTTTAATTATTGAGAGGGAAGTTATTGGCTACATGTCGCAGCATTATGTAACAGACTGTCCTCACATTTATATTGGATCTCTGTCATTGAGCAGGCCTTTGGTGACCTTTAAACTAGTAGAAAACAGACATTTTTAGCCTCATTTAATATTTCCTTGAGGCATAACCGGGAATTACACTGTGACCAGTAATAGCAACAACAGCAGCAGCTAGACTTTCTGCACGCTCCATATTTTCCAGAAGCCACGTTCAGCACTTGATGTGCATTCTCTCACTTAATACTCTCTGCCCTGTAAGGAACATTCTACCGAAGTTCCATTTTGCGCATGAGCAAATTACAGATTAATGGAGTTAAGCAATTTAATGTCCCAGAATTAAGGAGCAGCAAAGCTTGGTTATTGAATTGAAAGCCTCAGAGTCCAGAACCCATGCTCTTATTGCATCATTCTGTGTAGAATGCTGAATGCTGCACTGAGTAAATAAGTCCCCTTTACTGAGCCATCTGCAGTAACCATGCATGGGATGTTAAGAGAATTCTCGGTCTGCTTTGGATTTACTGGGAAAGGATGTGCTGCCATTTTCTCAATCTTACATGGAGTTGTCTGTTGCTTCCCTTTCAGTCAAACAGTGGCTAGACTATCATCAGTTAACAGGCCCATCTGCTTAATGAGAAAAATGGCAATGATAGGAAATGGCTTTTTCATGAGGCAGTTGAGAAGTAGCACTAGTAGACCTTGCCCTCTGCCTCAAATGCTTTGGGCTTCATTCCATGTATTTTCTTCTCTCTGGTTAGCATGCAAATATTTATATCATCCATCAACCTGCAAATATCCTACAGCTGGATAAACCCAAGTTGCCCTCATTTTTACAAACTTTGAGTTTCTCGAAACCCCCATGTTGTTATACAGATTTTAAATTTCCCTAAATGTTAGTATAGTCTATGAAATCTGAATTCATAGA
>NW_004524636.1:8187646-8190515 GCF_000260255.1 Octodon degus
TGCTTGCCTACTTCTAACCTCATACCCTTTACTACCAAGAACATTGTCTCCCTTAATTTTTAAAAAGCTTTTGTCCTACTTGAATTGTCCAAGGGCTTTGGAAATAGTAGTTTTCTAACAATTAGATCTTTCTGTCTATAGAGTCTACAAATTTCAGTCTATAATATTTTCTTCCCATTTACCACTGTCTCATCTCAGATGATGAATGTGCACCCATACTTACTTGTCCACATGTACTGAGGCCAACTCTGCTGACATGCTTGTCTTTAACAAAGAAAAAGGAGAACTTCATGAAGGGCAGTGGAAAGATGCACTGAATCTGTTAAGCTTGGAACACATGGCAACTGATCCCACTTTGATCATGTCTAACTTAACGCTGATTTTTCTGTTCACATTGCAGAGTAATGTATATATAGAGAGGGAAAAATTATGACAGTCACCTATTGGACAGATGAGGTTGTGTATGCTTGAGAGAGACACCATTTGACTAAGTAACTTTGTTTTTAAATTCAGTCTTACTCAAGACTGTAGGCTCTGAACCAATATACTATGAGTTTTCCCACAATAGTTTTTCTTTGCATACATGATCTTGATGGTCTCAGTAACAGATTTTTAAAAACAATAATGAAACAGGACTGGAAGGTAGCTCAGTGGCATAAGTACCTGTCCGGCAAGCACAACGTCCCAAGTTTGATCCCCAGTACTGCAAAGAATAATAAAATTAAATAAATAAAAACAATCATGAAGCTATTAGTGCATGGCTATCTTGCCTTCTTTTGGGACTACTTTGTCATCATATGATTTGGGGGCCAAGAGCCAGAAGCTTTGCAAAAATGCATATTCTTGTGCGCAGTTGTGGCCTACTTATAATCTCCAGATAAAATCCATGAAATACATCTTAGATGAGCTCCTGTCATACACTGTGTTTTTAGAAATGTTTATTTAAGAACACTATCTACCACTCTTTACTAGCCTTAGCCCCTAATTGGAATTCTATTAATTGGAATTCTATTAATTCTATACCTGAAAGATATAGATCAGATTTCCTTAAGAAAACAAAAACTCTGTTGTCAAGCAGTATTACACTCAAATCTCACAACCTTTCTGTGAAAGATAATCTGCAACTCTTTTTTTTTTTTAACAGTGTTCAAGCTACCTAACTTGAGGTCAAGATTTGCTGCACCCAAAGCTTGTATATACATGGTTATCTCTTGCAAAAAGAAGGGGGCCTAGTCTATACCCTTCCAGCTATATCTGTGGCCCACTATAGCACTTGTTAAATAAGAGCAGGGACCTGCAGTTAGTCTGTATCAGTGGCTGTAGGGGGAGCTTATCTCTTAAATATATCAACCTAGATAAGTGATTCTACTCTTCCTCAGTCCTGAAAGGAAGTAGAGTATCCACAGACTGAATGCTGCTGGTCTAAGAAATGAATGTGTAGTTTTTTCATTAACTGGGGTCCAAGGGAACAAAGGGAGTGATAAAGGGTGGGTGAAGGGGAAATAAGCAAAATAAGAATATGACAAGTAAAGGAAACTAATAACTCAAATCATTGTAAACATTATAAGCTACAACTTGTGCAGAAAAAAAAAAACAAAAACAAAGAAAAAACAGTATCAAATAGTATTTTGGGGCTAGCCAGATAGCTCAACAGACTAAGCACCTACTTAGGCAAGTGCAGAGACTGAGGTTCAATCCCCAGCACCACATGCTACACTGGCCCTTACCCCAGTCACACAGAGCCAGCCACTGAGACCGGGTATGGTGGCACATGCATGTAATCCCAGCATTGGGGAAGCTGAAACAGGAGGATCAGTACAAGTCCAAGCTGCATAGTGAGAACCTGTACCAAATACATTTTAAAAAGAAAGAAAAAGAAAATGAACGTATAATCCAACAGAGAGCTTATTTCCCAGCTTGAAGGTTAGCTACAGGATGAAGAAGGACTTAGAGAATTAAACAAGAGACTCCGCCATTGCAAAGGAGAGCTAGGAAAATATCCATGGGAGCTGCTGAGAGCATAGAGATAATACGGAACAGTGACTATAGGGACCCACATGAGATCAAGGAGCTCATGCGAAAGCCTGAAGTCGGGGGAGGTGAGGGCTTTCAGGTGCTTTTGACCCTCTAACTGCAACTGGCAATCAGATTTCTACTTGTTTCTCAATTTCTAGAAATATCTCTTCAATTTGAAGGAGAAAGTAGGGTGATACTGTGGGGGGGTGTTTCAGTTTAAACAGACATTACTCAGCCAGGTGCAGTGGAACACATTTGTAATTCCAGCCTTCTGGGATGCTGAGGCAGAGGACTGCAAATATGAGTGAAGCCTGGGGAACCAGAGACTTAACAAAGCACTGCCCCAAAATTAAAAAAAAAAAAACCTAAATGGCTGGGGATGTTCCCCATTGCAGAGATCCTGGGCTCAATCCCCAGTGCCACAAAACAATACTTTATTTGATATGTATTTTATTATAACCGGTAATACATATTAACTTGTACAAAATCATATGTTTTCTTCAGACAATTTCATGTTTTCATATAATGTGCTCTGATCATAGTTATCCTCTCTGTTGTAGGGTGAGAGTTTACAAATGTCAATGAGTTTTCAAATGTCAAACAAAGCAGAAGAAAGATATAGTAATCCCACCTTAGTACTTAACTCTTTTGTGTGTAGAGCTGAGAATGCTTTTCTAATTGTCCAAAGTGGTCAGATCTTTAGGCCAAGATCAATCAATCAATTGATAATGCCTAAAACCAAATATTAGGTAACTATCTCCCGTAACATGTTAGAAGAAGTACAATTCAAATGCCTGTAGGACTAAGCAGGGAGTACCTTAGTGATGCTGCCATTTATACTCCAGAAAAGTTA
>NW_004524636.1:8191230-8219640 GCF_000260255.1 Octodon degus
GCAGCAGTTTTCCCCAGAAAATTTGTTTTGTTTTCTTAATTTGGCTGAGAAACATACAAATCCTGCTCAAAGAAGTACCTTAATTTCCCCCCAAATGTGTATATTAGTCAGGGATTTACTAGAGAAACAAACAAGCCATACAAATGTATGAGAAATTACAAGATTGGCTTATGATGGTCAGCCACAGAATTGGATGAGGAAGTGTGCAGAGGGCTACTGCACACCAGAGTTCGAGGATTCAGTCCAAGGTCTGAAATTGACTGCAGTGTCCAGTGCAAATCCATATCAAGAAGCTGATGGATCTGAGAGAGAAGGCTGCAGGATCCAAGGCAGAAGCTGAAGAGTGTGTTAGAAGCCAAGAGTTGACATCCAAGCCAAAGACTGGAGCTCCTCTGAAGAAAGAGAACCCCTCTGTCCTTCCTCATTTCCCTTCTTTACCATCCAGGAGATAGGCCCCTAGGGGGCGTCCTCCACACCCTAAGGTGTAGGATTGCTTAACCAATCTGGTTGCCCTTCTAAACTTCTCAAGTTGAAACAATCAGTCAACCACCACAGTGTCCCATATCTCAAGTCAGTGCTTGTATATCATCATAGGTATTGGATAATATGAGTCGATTAGTGTGTCTTCATGTTTGGAAAAAGGGATATAAGACATTCCTAATTTTTTTTTTAAATTATTACAAAATAAAAGACACATTTTCTTCACTCACCTTCAAATACTCTCCCTTGCGTCACACACATTGCATTATTCTTGCCACTTTCTGAAGCAGTTCTGGAAGTCCTTTTCCGTGAGTGTCTGTCGTTGCACTGTCATGGTTGTTTTGTTGTCCTGAACTAATTCAAAAGCTTTGCCTTTCATGGCTATTCTGACTTTTGGAAGAGATAGAAGTCACAGGGTGCCAGATCCAGTGAATAAATGGGTGAGGATGCACTGCAAAGTTTTTCTTTGATAGAAATTGCTATAAATGGTTGACCAATGAGCTGTATTGGAAAATGCAGTGAATGTTTAAATTTTAAAATTTATCCTAGTAAAGGGCATATTGCCATTGATCCCCTTCACTACACTCAGAATTCTCCATCTTACTTCCAGCACGCTTATCCCATCATTCTTGGCAACATGTCTTTAGGTAATAAGTTCGTTTCTAATTTAAACACTTAACCATATGTGGCAAACACTCCTTAGAGCTGTCATTATCCCAATTACAAAGGCGAACAAACTTGCCCAGGACTGGGGAATGAGGAACTTAGGCTTTTAGCCCAATACCATACTACAGAGTTCTGACCATGTTTATAACGCAAGGGTGCACCTGTTTGAAATATGGCTGTGTGAATGGAGTGTTCCAACTAGAAACTAAGCATCTCCATTACACATAACTCTCTGACCCTACATCTACAGGAAGAACACAACCTTTATTCCCATCGTTTGTTCCTGTTCCATGGATCAGTCCAGGCAGCACAGCTCTCTAATGGGACAGACAGGACTATGAAGGCCTGGGACATCAGTGCATTCTGAAGAGGTCCCATGTGAGCAAGCTGACCATGGAGGCCTGTATTAATGGACTAGTGAAGTACAGAAGGAAACCTTGTTATAGTTTAAAGTCCCTCCACCTTTGTTTGTCATGAAACCTTTTGACGGCATTTGAGAATTAGCTTTGCTTAAACACAATCCTACATTCTGGGGGAAAAAAGATTGTCTTTATTTATTTATTTATTTTCATATTTTAGGGAAAGGTCTACAGGGTGTTCAGAGTCTCACTACTAGATCAGACTCATAGTGATCCAACTGTTTACAACCTCCCAAGAGCTGGGATTACAGGCGTGCGTCACCACCACCAGTCTGAATTGCCATCTCAGCGCACCCTGGGGGTGGGGGAGCTGGCATGGCAGGCCAGGAGATCGAAGCCCTGGCCCCTGCGCCTGTTTGCAGGCACTTTAATCTGCTGAGCTATTTGGCTGGCCCTTAAAAGCTTGTCTTTAAATGAAGTCATTCCATTTTTTAAAATTTTAGCATAAAAGAAATGTGACTGTGAGAGCAGGTATATACACCAAACAGCATCAGCCTATCCCAGTACTCATTGTTCCATTCTCTCTAAGTTTCTTGAGCGTGAGATCAAGCTATAACAGTGAGTCACATTTAGAGGTGGGCATCATGACTGTCATCATTTCATCTGTGAGAGGCTGAGCAACAAAGGAACCCTGATTTCCTTTGGGCACTTGCTAGGCCCGGATGCCTTCCTCATTGTCCAGGAAAATACAATGTTTACAGAGAAGTAGTTACTGTTTTCTAAGTCTTGCAGCCTTCACTTCAGCAATTAAGTGAAGCAGATCACAAAATCTTTTAAAGTCTACAACCAAATCACAGAGTTCCTGAACATCTATATAAAGAAGTCAGTGAGTATAGCTAATGACGTAGATTCAGTGTCAGCTGATGGTGATATTCACAGTGACAAGTACAAGTACAGTGACAAGTGGTGATACCTACTGTAGAGTGATGGTGTTCAAGACACCCTAGAATGTGCCATGTGTTTAGAAACCATATCTCACATCATGGACAGCTGGATTTAGTTAGAGAAGAAATAGGGTGGCTAAACTTGGAGGTCAGAGGACCAGTCTGTGGAAGGAACACAGGCCATGTACATGGGACAGGAGAGCAAAGAATTACCTGGAGACACGTGTAGAAGAAGGAACTTGGAGTGCTTGGCACTGCCCATCTATGAGCAGGACTGCCTTTACATTTGTGTGTTCATGAGGCCGGGGACTTCCTCGCTGAAATGACGTGGAACAGGAAACTCCTGTTGGATGGGGGACAGAAAGACTGCATGTTTCTCAAACTTGATTACTCATTGACCTTCCCAACCAAGGTTCTGGGAATGCTGGTGAAAACGACACCATTTTAACAATGGGAAGCTTTTCCTCCTCACCGGAAGTCACCTTGTAAGTGCAGACTTCTCTCTTCCAGGAGCACAGTACTATGCAGAAGTTACATTGCACGCAAGTTGACAAAATCGTGGCACAGTACGACAAAGAGAAATCAACTCATGAGAAGATCCTAGAGAAGGCCGTGAAGAAGAAGGGGTAAGCTGCTTTGTTCCTTCCTTTCCTCGCTTTCATCTGATCATTTTGCACAGTTCAGCTGTCTCTTTGGGCCACAGGAGGACTTGGTGTTGCCTCTATTTTTCTCATTTCACCTTCCGCCTTGAGAATCAGAGCTTTGCTCACTAAATGCTCTGGCACCGTAATAGGGCCAGCATCAGTCACCTTAGCTGTGGGCTAGAGAAGCTTCTCAGCAGAGGTCCTGAAAAAAAATCTCAACCACAAATAGTTGGAAAAAATACTTTTTCACCCTGAGAATTGGGTGTGGTCTTTATTTTTTAGTTATATTTTTAAAAAATCTTTTATTTATTCATTTATTTGGTACAGGCTCTTGCTACACAGCTCAGACTCTTAGAGATCATCCTGCCTCAGTCTCCCCAGCACTGGAATTACAGGTGTATGCCACCACACCTGGTTTCAGTGGCCAGCACGGTGTGCCCAGGGTTCCAGGGCTGGCATGGCATGCAATACCAGAGATTGAACCCGAGTCCTTGTGCTTGCCAGGCAGGCATTTAGACTGCCGAGATATCTCCCCAGCCCTGTGAGTTTTTGTTTTTTAATAAGTTCAGACTTACAGAGCAGTTGTGGTAATACAGATAGCTCCACCTCACCTGGAGTTGCATTTTCAGGAATTTGAGTCAACTGCAGTGCAAAAAGATTAAATGGGAAATTGTAGAAATAAACAACTTTATTTAAACAACTTCTTTAAACAACTTCTATTTCAGTATATCATTATTATTATATTTTATTGTTGTAGCTAACATTGTATTGTGCCTTTTTTGTAAATCAAACCTTATCATAGATATGTGTGCTGGGAAAAATAAACAGGGTAGGTCCGTATGGGCTATGACTTCAGCCAGACACTAGAGGGCTGAGTGTTAGCACATGGCCACTGTGGAAAAGGGAAGCCCATTCTAGAAGAAAGTTGGGCCGTTATCTCAGCTCTGCAGAATGTTAACATCTCACAGAACCGTGGTGCAGAGATCAGAGGGGGAAATTGACACTGGAACAATAGTTGTTAATTAAACTGAAGTGGTTTTTCAAACTTCAACATTTTCTCAGCTCAGCAGATTAAAGCACCTGCAAGCAGGTGCAGGGGCTGGAAGTTCGATCCCCAGGCTTGCCCTGCCAGCCCCACCCCTGGGGCACACTGAGATAGCAATTGAGACTGGGTATGGTGGTGCCTGCTTGTAATACCAGCTCTTGGCTTGGGAGGCTGTAAACAGGCAAATCACTACAAGTCTGATCTAGTAGTAAGACTCTGAATACCCTGTGGACTCTTCCCTAGAAAAAATACAAAAACATTCCCAAGAAACAACAACAACAAAAAAAAAAACATTTTCCCACTAACTCCCTTCTCCTCTGGTATCTTCTCTAGAACTGTACCATGAATTTATTTTCTTCGCATTGTTTTTCAGTCCATAGACTCTCAGTCTCTCCTTGACTTCCATGGCTTTTTTTCTTTGAAAGAATACTGTTCACTTCTTTCATATTTTCCATTTGCTTTATCTGGTAATGTCTCACGAGCAAAGGGAGGTTGTGTGTGTTTGACAAGCTCACCCTGGAAGCTGAGATCCTTGCTTCTCCACACAAGAGGCTGGGTGGTGGCGCTCTGCGCTCCTGTGCCTCATTGGGCCAATGCTGGGCAGGACCACTTGGCTAAGGTGGCATCTGACCATGTCTACACCATAACTTGAGCTGCTTTCCTATTACGATTGGCAGATACCTTGGAGAAGATGCTGTGAGACTATGTGTGTATTCTATTTATCAGAGAAATTGTTTTTGACTTGGCTTTGTATTTTCTAGCCTCCCACCAAGAAAAGTAGAAAAAAATTATTTTTTTCTACCTTTAAAAAAAATTGACATTCACTGAAGAGAACAGAACTGATTACATTTGTTACAATTTCTGGTCCAAAGGCCCAACTTTATGACTAGAAAACTAATGTAATTTCCTTAAGGAATAAAGAGTAGGTAATTACATGTACCTGCCCTGATATCAGACCTCAATTTGGGGGGCCTCTATTACATTTATTACAGTTATACTTTTCTAGAAAAACAAATCAGTCCCTAACTATGCAGTACCATCACTGTGCAGAGTCTACCTTTTGTTTTCCCATTGTTCTCACTGGGTGTCTCAGAAGCAAAATCATAGCCTGTTGCTTTTACTGAGTTTGGGGGAAAAGAGTACCGGAACTTGAACTCAGGACCTTACACTTACCAGGTAGGTGCTGTGCCACTGAGCTATATCCTAGGCCCTGTAGCCTGTTGCTTTGAAAAGTATACAATATGTATTTTGAATCAGATGAAGCTCACCAGCTCATCTCTTGGCTCATGTGACCACACGGGTGAATATGATACATTTGGAAGAGTTGTGACTCCTTCAGACTTCTGAGCACATTAGCTGTTTAGTTTGTTTGTTTGTTTGTTTGTTTTGGGTTTTTTTTTGGTTTTTTGTTTGTTTGTTTGTTTGTTTGTTTGTTTTTGTATTTTAGGGAAGGGTCTACAGGGTGTTCACAGTCTTACTACTAGATTGGACTAGTAGTGATCTGCCTGTTTACAGTCTGCCAGGAGCTGGGATTACAGGCACATGCCACCACACCCAGTCTCAGTTGCAGTCTCAGTTGCAGTCTCAGCATGCCCCGCAGGTGGGTCTGGCACGGTAGACCTGGGGATCAAACACCCAGCCTTTGCACCTACTTGCAAGCTCTTTAATCCACTGAGCTATTTGGCTGACCCTGATTGCTTTGTTTTGAAGTTACTTTCTTTCAGTGAAATTGTAGACCAAAATTTTGAAAAGTCAGTAGAGACCCTAACATCTTTAAGGAACAAACTTCTGACAACTGTATAGTACTCTCCAAGAATAAACATTTTTATTCTCAAGTAATGTTTTCAAAAATTGGTTGGCTTCATCATGTGTATGGCTGTATTAGAATTTTGTTTCCATAGTTTTAAATCAGAATCTTTGTATAGAAGATTTCAGACTCAAGCAACTCTTAATGCTTTGGTTTAAAAACATACTAGTTTTCAATATCAATGGATCAGTAAGGCTGCCTCTAGAAACCAAAGCATGGATGAAATATATAACTACTCATTATTATTTTTTATGCTTAAAGATAAAGCAAAATCAGCATAACATTTATTACACGTTGTTCCTGCTCACTTAATCCCCTGAACAGCCTACAGAGCAGTCTTGAAGCCCTCTCCACGCGAAAAGGCCTGTTTACACTAATGTAGATGGAAAGTTCATGTACAAAGCTCTCTCTGAACCTTTCTCCCAATTCTGCAGCACTTTGGGAATTTTTGTACAGAGCATTTTCTAAATACTTAAAACAGTGGAAGTCAATATAAGTTAACTTCCACGTCAGAAATTGGCCCCGATCTTCTGGCGAGCTGTATCTGAAGAGGGTCCCACTGTCGCTGTCCATGGTATCAGAACGGCTCAAACTCTTTACTACAGCAAAGTGGCTAAATTGTCCTGAAAGGAGGAACTAGTCAGTTTTTTCATAAGTGGAATCTATTGCTAAAACAAGCACAGACAATCTTGGATGTGAAATATTTCAACTTAGGACTTTCTGACATTACAATGGCACAGAGGTACTATGTATCCAGTAGGGGATGTACCTCAGATTTTGAATTTTTATCTTTTCTTGGGCTGGCAAGACTCTGTAGCAGTGTTGGGTGCTGACTTGCAGTGAGCTACAGGACTATGAAGGGAAGCATCTCCCCTTCTGCAGAGCACTGCTTTGCTAGGCCTGGCTGTGCTAGGTTAAGTGGATTCTATGTAGTTTTGACTTAGCAGTATTGACAACTTCTAATGTTTTTCTCAGCTATGACACCACTGTAAGTTAAAAAGCACCCATAATCGACTTATTTTCCCTTCCCTCTCACATGAAAAGAATGATCGAGATGGAGGGACTTCCTTAAAATGCTCTGCAGCTGTGGCCTAATAAGATGATTTCTATCTCTCTTAAGTGTTTTCTACTCAGTGTCTTTAAAAAGACAGGGAGAAGATGAATTGAAGAGAGAGATAAGGTGAAGTTAGGAAAATTCAGGGTACATACATTCATTCATTCTACATAGATAACAAATAATAAGGTGATATCAAAGAGGGATTGGTGACCTTGATTCTTAATGTTATAGAAGTTCTTTGTTCATGTCCACAGTTAAGACTGTTGAACAAAACCTATCATTACATTTACTGTGAAGGATTTTGCTTAGAATTAAGACAGGAACATGCTTCTGCAATGCCTCAAGCTCTCTGAAGAACAGACTAGAGAAGATACATAGTTCTAGCCATGGAGAAGGAATGGTTGGATGCGAGACCTTGCACTTCCAGAGCAATGCTTTCTCAGGGGCGTGCTCAGTTAACGCGATAATGAAGCACTCTGACCCGGGCTATAATAAACAAGAGTGTACACGCTGAAACAGGAGCCCAGGACCTGTCCTGGTTTCAGTAACTATACAGGAAGGAAAACTTTCCCAAATCACTGAAATGAGCAGTGATACTTGCTGGGCAATTGCCTAGCGCACATTTCTACGCACAATAGCCTCAGAAGCACAAATTGCCCTATGATGCCAACAAATGCTATTTTCTTCCTCTTTGGCATGTTTTAAAGACAAAAGTCTGGCTTTACAACTGAAATGATAGAATTAGAACTTCACTTCAAAGCCGAAGACCTATTTTCTGGTTTTCATTCCCAATAATATTTTATTGAATAAATGAAAAATAGCTTGAAGTAAAAGAGGAACCAAAATGGAAACTCTGACAACACACCCTTAACAATGAAATAATTGTTGGGTCTGAAGTATCTCTTTGTGTAGCAGTTGAATTGAGTAATCATGATACAGATAATATTTTGTAAGGTATGAATCTATTACCAGAAAATCTCATGCTGCCCAATGAGCTGCGGCCCCCACATTTGATGAATATATTGTCTTCATCAGAAAGCTTTGTCACACAGCCCAAGGGAATCGGAAGATATCTAATTTCCGGTATGTATTTTGCAATTTTCTATTTTCAGGGGAAGCAATTGTCTTGAGATGAAAAAAGAAACAGAAATTAAAATTCAGACGTTGACATCGGATCACAAGTCTAAGGTAAGAAAACACCCATTTTTATTGCAGTGGCTTACAGAAGACACTTGGTAGTGTTTTGGAGGAAGAACCTGGTGGTGGCCAGAAGTCACAGTAGCTTGGGGCTAGTCTGGGGAGACAAGGGCCCTAGGGATCATGTTTGCTCCAAATTCACTGGATTGGAAATGCACTAACTATATTTATGTTGCCCAATTCCAAGACATCAAGTGAAACAATAAATGAAGAAAAGATCAGGAAATACTGTATAAAACACTGAATATATACCCTTATATGAGTAAAAATATATGTATATGTGTAGGACAAAAGACTGCCCTTCTTTTTGAGGGTTTGAGCATCTGTTTGGTACTTACCCCATCTAACTTTTGCTGGGGAAATGTGGTATGAGAAAAACTGAAAGCTGCTATTCTAAGAGAGGAGCCTAGTTACTTGAAGTTCCCCAAAGACAGGAGACGATAGAAATCTGAAAGGCCTTAGTTAAGGTTATGGCCATTTGAAGACCTAAATGCTGAAACCCAAAGAAGAACAGAAATAGTTCCTGCAATAATAATTGATCTAAAAAAAAAAAAAAAAAACTGCTTTTAAAAGCTGTCAGTGTCAGCATCCAGTCAACCAACTGGCTTCCATCTCTCCATGGTGGCTGTGTCATCAGGCACAGTACTGGGCCGTGTGCAGGAATCGAGGTGGAGTCATCCTGGTGCTCCTTGGCCTCACCTAGCATGCGCCCTGCAGAGGCAGCAAGCCATGCGAACGTGAAAGCGGCTTCCCACCTTCCTCTTCACAGGAACCCTGGAGAAGTCCTGCCTCATTCCACATGCCATGACTTTAGGTGCTTACCCCAAGGCACAAACAGTGCCAATTTGCTTTTACTGCATAATAAATGTTATCTAAGTTTAGTCTCTTCAAACAACTACTATTTATTAGGTAAGAGTTGAGTAGTTCAGAAAATTCAGTACAGTTCCTCTGGTTTTTCTGGGCCCACTCAGGTGCCACAGACACTCCTGTATCTGCTGGTTGTCCTTTCTTACATGATGTTGCAGCCTCCAGTAGACAAGCACAGGCTGTCACAGGGTTCCAAGCACAGCAAAGGGGTAAGCACTTTGCTGATTCCCTCACATTTGCCCTTGTCCAATTGGCTAAAGGAAAGCACAAATGCAGCCGTAGTCAAGGAGGTGGAGGAATAGATTCTCATTGCTGGGAAGAGTACTGCAGGGAGGACCACGCTGCATGGTGCGAGGGTACTGAGAAGGAAGGGTTTCCTACCCAGAGTATCAGGGATGAGGCAGTAAATCAGTTCAGGCATAAGGAGCAAACAGTGATGCTTAGACCTCTGCCCTGACCGAAGTGAAGCTGGAAAAGTATGAGAGAATAAAGAGAATTCTGACAGAATTGATAAAGGAGCCGTGGCCCAGACAAATCACTCTGAATGTACTAGGCAGTAAAATAAAGCTTCCCAATTACATATGAAGAGGTGACATGATGGATTTGCTTTAATAATGAATGATCTTCTGATTCCCATTGATTGGCACATATTTTTGTAGGTTCCAGGTGTCCTCTGATTGGCCAAGTCGATTGGCGGGCGAGATCCAAGTGCATGAGTAAGGGGTTTCACTGCATACCTGAGCCATGAAGGTTCCGGGTGACTTCCTCCCCTTTTCCCCAAACAGGTCAAAGAGATTGTGGCACAGCACACAAAGGAATGGTCAGAAATGATCAACACCCACAGTGCTGAGGAGCAAGAAATCCGGGACCTACACCTGAACCAGCAGTGTGAGCTGCTGAAGAAGCTGCTGATGA
This sequence comes from Octodon degus, assembly GCF_000260255.1. NCBI lineage: Eukaryota > Metazoa > Chordata > Mammalia > Rodentia > Octodontidae > Octodon > Octodon degus. The sequence continues at coordinate 8,201,212 of NW_004524636.1, forward strand.
ACGCGCACGAGCAGCAAACCCAGCAGCTGAAACTGTCCCATGACAGGTAGGAGAGCCAGCCGTCCCCAGAACAAATTCTTAAGTTTTAAAAAGAATGAGTGTGTGTCTGTGTGTGTTCACACACACACCAATGCAATGAGTGAAATCAGCTTGACATAGTATGATGCAGCTCTTATGTGTATCATATCGTACAGTTGATATGAGCAAGGGAAACTCTGAGAAATAGCGTCTGCCCCACCAGAGGGTTTACAAGTGTTGGCAGCCTTCTCTCCTGAAATGTTAAATCAAATTACAATTGTATGCTACATACTAAGCAACATCACAGACATTAAGGGAACATCCTGCCCAGTGGAGCTCCGAAGGCTTAGAGACTATGCAGAAACGTCGGACTTGGACTGGGATTCAGAAAATGAGCTGGGGCCTCTTAAGAAGAAGAGATACAGAGAAAGAGGAGATCAGTAGAGCTCATAGCCCGATTCTCATCACTCAGTGACAAACTGTGAGGGGGCCTTCTTCCTCCACCCCTTGAGCTTGATGGGGCTTCCATGAATTTTGGGAAGACAGGCTGATCAAGCAGCAGCAGGAAATGGCAGCCTGAGTGGCCACTCCCGGGCCCCGCAGAGGGGCGCCGCACCACAGCTGCTGCAGAGCACGAGCTGGGCTCGCCCCTGGGCAAGAGGGTGCTCATGGTGAGGTTCCCATCACAGAGCGACTGAAGCCTGCTTCTCCCCTCGCATATTCGATGCCTCGCATATGCCACAGTTAGGGCACATTGATAGACACCAGAGAACAGAAAACAGAAGCATTGCAAAGTAACCCAGAAAACCATTTTAGAAAGCCTAGGGCTACAAGTTCGTCTTTCTTCTTCCATTAGAAATGTTCTTGATCCAATAAAAAAAGAAAGCTTCATCATTTTGCATCTGATTGTTGCTGCAATGCTGGAGTTGAGGTATCTGTAGCAATCCAAGGGTACCTCCATATGGGATTACCTCTAGTAATCATTTTATAGTTGAACAAAGGGAAAAGATAGCTCCAGACCATAAGTGTTGTCGGAAAGAAAGATAGTAAACTAATACTGGCATTGCTGAGGAAGTCATTTGACAGAACCATAAGCCAGGTACAAATCTACCTTCAGAAACAAATCCGTGGTAGAGCATCTTTCAAAACAGCAGCAGTGTTTCTGTCTTGCCTCTGCACCTTGTGGTAGTCTCCTTTTCGCTCCTGTGACTGTGGTTCTTGGTTAAAATCCTTGCTTTTTGAACACATGTCTGTAGCATTTGATTGTTATTAAGATTTATTGAGTGATGTGAAAAGAATGCATGAAGAAAAAAAAATGCATGAAAAAGCAAATGAACAAATGAATGAAGACATGGTCAATTTACTAACAAGTCACAGAAAAACAAAACAAAACAAAACAAACAAACAAAAAAAACACCTTGGGAAGGAGTGATCTCTCAGAGTTCCCAGAGTTCCCAGGCCTCTCTGGTGCTGCCCATCTATTTGAGGCAGAGTAAACCTCCCTACGCAGGTCAAGGAGCTCCTGGCCTCTGCATTCCAGGCAGAGCTTCCTGAAATCACTATAGGTCCCAGGAAACACTTCTTTCTAATCACATTCATGTTAGTATTCTAAATCTTATGCATGTATTGTGCACATACATAACTTAAATTTATGCAAGCCATGCTCAGCTTGAACTCTCCATCCAGGCTTTTGTCACCTGCAAACATGTATTTCTGTGATGGTCCCTTTCATTCCCCGACTTCCAGCAGCAGGAAGGCTATAATACACTTCCTCTTTCAGCCTATTCGGTTGCAAATACTATGGAGGCCCAGCTGGAAGTGCTTTTAAAAAATTAAAGAGAGCATAAATTAGAATTAAAACAGAAAAAATTAGAAGTAATACAGAATTTCACTTAACAAAGTAACGTGAATGTCACAGTATTTGTTGTAATACATAGTGTTGTCTTCCAACCAGTTACTCATATTGCCAGATATATGCATGTAAAATGGGAAGAGGGAAAAAAGAAATGTATAAGAAATTAAGAAGAGAAAAAGTACAAACAGTTGAAAAAAGGAGACAAACAAATTAAGTATTATCTGCTCCTTGCCATGGAAGGGTATTTTCCCCCTCTCCCATAAAATCTCTTCACATTCCAGCATTGCCACTGTACCACTAGGTGGCGCACTGTCCCTCCGGGATCTGCTGCTGGCAGACCTGGGTCCATTCCCTCCTTTTCCTAAATACAAATTAACTCCGTAAGTTCAATACTGAGTTTAATAAAGTTGGGGGTGGAACTAGTGCTGTTGTTATGCATAGAATTTGTGTTTTGTTTGCATTTTCGTCAGTTAAATATACATTAAATGTACCACTGTGGCCAATTTTAAGTTTGTTGCGTTAAATACAGACAAGTTGTCTTGCACCCATCACTGCCACCCGCTCCCAGGACGTTGTCACCAGCCCCAGTAAAACCCTGTGCCGGTGAAACACTAACTCCATCCCTGTCCCACTTGTTTGTTTTGAATATGTAGGGAAAGCAAGGAAATGCGAGCCCACCAGGCTAAGATTTCTATGGAAAATAGCAAAGCCATCAGCCAAGATAAATCCATCAAGAATAAAGCAGAACGAGAAAGGTAAGGCTGAACATGCTCACTGCATGACTGTGTCACTGACTTGAAGACACTGTCTCCGTGACGTCCATCTGTGTGTGGACACACGCTCATACCTGGGACACAAAACACTTGAGGTGTTTGACTAAGGATTCTGCTCTTACAGCTGCTATGGAGATGTATTATTGTTCCTCTGAAGTTCTTGGATTGTTTACTGTCACCAGAAAAAGGAATTTAATGTGTACATGCTCATTTAAGTGAAAACAATAACTTGATAAAGTCATCAATATCATTCTGAAACACTCTTCCGCGTTCTTTTGGATCATCCTGTAGGCATCTCACCTGCTCAGGTCTGAGCATATTCTGGATATCACCATGTCTTTCTAAAGAGCAGGACAGCAGTCTTTCTCCAAGCAGCCCTTCATACCAAGGACCTTCTTAAATTGAGTTGGTGAAGCTCCTTGTTGAGAAAGCCTGGGGAAGAAGGGTGCAGGTGGCCAGGGCAGGCCTGGGCGAGGCTGGAGTCCCACGGGGGTCCCTCTGTGGTCCAGTTCCAGCATCTAGAACATACAGGACATGATCAAAACTGAGGGTGAATGTTTAAGAAAAATGTATTACAATAAAAGACACATTGTGTTCATGCCCCTTAGAATCCTCCCTCTCTCTTCAGGCACACTTCTCCCTTCATCTTTGCCACATTCTGAAGCAGTTGTGGCAGTTTCCTTTTCTTTCTTTAATGAAAAATAATAAGTAAAAAAATAGTGCTGAAATAGAATGAAAAGGAACACAGAGCATTCTCAAAACCAAGTTTGCTATGTGAAAAAAGTTACCCAACTCAGGAAAGTTTCAGCAAGACTGATCAAGAAGAAAAAGAGAGCATGAATTACCAGTGTTGGAAATAAAAAAGAGAACACACTGTGGAGACAGTACTTTTTCTTTTTAAATAAGGGTGTTGCAAAAAATACAAAAAATAAATTTGAAAATAGGTGGAGTGGAGAATTACCTAAAAAATATAAATACCTCTAACTGACTGAAAATGAAAGTCTGAACATATTTCTTGTTGTCACTGAAGTTTAGTGAGTTGCAGATCTGTTTAGTTTCAAGATCCAGCCCCCATCACTGGTAATTAAAGAAATGCAGTTTAAAACAACAGTGCAGTCCCACTAACAAGGGGTTGGACAACAGTGTGAGTGTACAGTGTGTCCAGATTTTGGCAGAGATAAGGGAAGAGCGTGACACCCAAACAACAGACCAAAGTGCAAATTAGAACAACTGCTTCAGAATAGATGAAGTTGTGCATATCCTACCGATGGGCAAGTTTAGAGTGTCGCCCACATGCACAGGGAGAAACATCCTAATTTCATTTATGTATTCAACAGACATTTACGGTGCCGAGTACTACAGGGCCTGGTACACCAGATCACCATGGTAGTGTGTGGAAAAACCACATTTTTTCATTCATGGTAGCCTGAAAATGTTGCAGTCTTTTCCTCAATGGAAAAAATCTTTACAGAAGATACAATAATGGAATCCTATGAAATGCAGACATTTGCTCTAAAGCTTGAGAATAAATGATGAGTTATAAAAAGACGCTAAAACTATATTAGTATTAGGGTGAATTTTGAAAACACACAAAGCAATACTGGTGCATTAGCATTACTTGAGCATTTGGTAGAAATGCAGAACTCCAGGCACAGCTCGGGTCTACCTCCGACCCAGCAGTCAGACCCTGTGGGACCCAGCAGTCAGATACCTGGGAAAACCCAGAGCTCCAAGCCCTGCGGGTCAGACTCTGAGGATCTCAAGGGTGGGCCCAGCAGTCTGTGATTTGGGTAGTTGCCCCCAGGGATTTGTGTGCACCAGAAATGTGGGATGCACTAGGACATATCACACATGGACAAAACCATCTGGTGCAGCACTAAAAATTAAGAGGAAGAGTAATCCTATCCTGATAGTTAAATAGAGTAAAACAGGCTCTTACTGATAAAATGCTAATTCCATCCAATATCATGCAAATGTCATTTATCTTTATTGGTTTTAGGCGAGTCAGGGAGTTAAACAGCAGTAACACCAAGAAGTTTCTAGAAGAAAGAAAGAGAGTGAGTATTTTTTTCATTTCCTTGGTTACTTTTCTTTGTAAACACTATGAACAATAGAATATGCTTAGATACCAGCATTGAGCTAATTACTTAACTTCACTTTTTGTCTACACTAAACATTCCAACTTCTCTGCTCCCTGAAAGCTAAAGTAATTTATTGCCAAAATCTTTCATTATTTGATACCATTTTATATAGAAAACAAAACCAATAATCTCCTAAAATTTTATCAGGAAGGATTTTTTTTGGTAAGAATAATGAGGTTAAGCTCTCCCAGATGTCAGTCTATTTTTCTTTCTTTTTTAAAAAATTATTTCCTGGACTGGGGAGGTGGCTCAGCAGTCTAACAACCTGCATGGCAAGCACAAGGACTTGGGTTCGATGCCCTGCCAGCTCCAGAACCCCAGGTGCACCATGTCAGTGCCCAAATGGGGCATGGTGGTGCATACCTATAACCCCAGCACTGAAACAGGAGAATCACTGGAAGTCTGAACTGCGTAATGAGACCCTGTGTCAAATAAATAAATAAATATTATCTCCTGTACTTAAAAACTTATGAACCATTCCTCATTGTAAGTTTTAAGATTATAACCCAAACACTGGCAAGAATTCAGAATTCTGTTTTCATTTCTTTTTAGCTCGCAATGAAGCAGTCCAAAGAAATGGATCAGTTGAAAAAAGTCCAACTAGAACACCTTGAATTCCTGGAGAAACAGAATGAGCAGGTATTGTGCCTAAAATACATAAAAAAGTGACAGGCAGTGAGCAGATTCAGGGCACACGTATGTCATGGCCCGCAGGGCCTGCTAAAGCCAGGAGTCTGCATAGTATGAGGGAAGTGAGAGGAATTCACTGCGAGTTTTGCTGTATTTTCTCCATTCCATCCAAAAAGAACAGAAAGAACATTTTTGGAAGAAGAAAGTGGCTTGTGAGAAAGAGACCCTCAGTGTGTTTGAGGACTCCATAAGTGACACTGCTGAAAGTGAATGGGCAACAAAATGGGGGTTACCAATCCTCTCTCTGCTTTTATGTGGAGTTTTATCCTTTGTAACCTATAGCAACTAATAGTATTCTTAAAAACAAATAACACAAGCCATTTACTTTCAACATCAGTCTAAAAGTGAAGTTATAAAATCTTCCTAGTGCTCACACATGGGATCTAACTTCACGCCTCCCTGACTGCAAACCACCCAACATGAGTGGACACCATTTTCTTGGTGAATTCTCCCAGCAAACCAAGACAGTAAATTAAAAAGTGCAAATCAAAAGTTAGGGGGATCACCCACTTGGTGGAGGGGGGGGCTTCTGTCCATCTCTTGGACAGAAGCTTTCTTTCCCCCAATAAATATATTCTGCTTCTAACCTTAAAAAAAAAAAAAAAGTTAGCAATCTCCAGCTGCTCCAGGAGTTACCAGTGCCCACATAACTGCATGTTTGCCTCCCTTGCAATCCAGGTGGGCTACAGCTCCTCAGGCCTCCACCAGGCCAGTTCAGCCTGCTCAGACTTCCAGCTGATGAGGCAACCTGATGTTCAGTTCAGCTTTTAACTTTCATTCCTTCTCAGTGCAAATTTCACTCTTGACATGTACATGGTGGGCAAGTTATTCTTTCTAGATGATTGCCTTCAATTTAGAGACTGCGAAGATGTTCTGATGAAGTGTGTACAATACATTGTTGTTTTGTATCTCCTCCCATCTAACAAGCAATCCTACGTAAGGTATCTGCCTTTTCAGCATAAGTGACTCCCAATGGAGCCAACTGAAGTAGGCATGCCGTTCAAAAAGTCCCTTTAAGGAAGTAATACTGAGCCATAGTTTATTGATTTCGTTTTTGGATTGCAATTGGGTACCAAATCCAACTTCTGCTTCCAAAGAGTCTTTGGAGAAAAGTTTAATTCACCTACATGTTTCTGAGTTATTCTCCACATTTACTTTTTAAGGAAGCGCTTCTATTCATGAATTATGTAGTAATCCCCAAAGGGGGCAAGACATGTTTATTGTCCCTAAGCCTAAACCATTTGTCCCACTCATAGATACATAATGTTCTAGTACAAGTCATGTTTTTCCTGTTAAAGTGCTTGCCAGAAAGTGTTCCTGGTGACATATGAGAATTGATTAAGGGGAAAGTGACCATCTCTAAAGCTTTAGGACCTACTTCAGTAATTCTGGGATAGATGGGGATAAGGATGCCATTCACAAGGCTTACCCAAATTCCTCCTTAGAGGAAGGGCATAATGAAAGGTAAGGCACAATTGTCTTAACTATCTAAATTAAGAAACTACTTAGAAATTATGGTGTCGCTTAGCAACAAGTTTAATGAACGTAAAGATGCTAAAAATTACTCATGAGTACAGTGGTGGTGTGGATCAGAGATAAAGAATATAGTTTCCTAATGTTTCTAGTTTTAGGACCAAAGAACAGAATGAAGAAATAACTGAGATTTTATACTAATACATGTGAAATCCAAACGATATCAGTGTTCTTGCATTAAAATACTTCATTAATGACAGTTGTATTCACTGAGTCATATGTGAAAGAGTCTGGTTTTTTTGTTCATAAAGTTTATATAATACCTTTTAAGATGTCATCAGTAATATCTCCCTCTTACAACTGATAACTTTGAATCACAGAAATCTTAGGAAAACACAGAACATGAAAAAGCTGGAATCAGGAAGATGTAATTAGATTCAAGGAAAAGAAATTCAATATATCGGGGATAGAATTTGGACTTGAATTGTTGTGTTAAGCTTTGGTGTATAAATGCTGATTCAGTCCGAGGTCTTTCTAGCATGTGTGCAAGACACAGAGAGAGAGAGGCCGAAGCTCTCAGTTCTGCACAGTGTACCACTGTCCTAGGCACAGAGCAAGAGACTATATGTCTGTCCTCACAGAAGGCAAGGTCTGGAACTGTGTAGTGAGGCTTCCTTCATCAGTAACTAACCATGGCATTAGCAAAAACGGTTCCCTGTCTCCAGACAAGTCCAAACTTCTAGAACAATCTCTTAGACCACTATGTAGCTCTAAGACTTTTTTTTTCCCCTCTGTTTTTAGGCCAAAGAGAAATTCTTTTAAACATTTCTCATAATATTCCCCCTTGTGATTTTTTTATTACTTCCCTGTGACATTTTTCCTATATGTTCTCCCAGCTGCCTCCCACATCCCCTATTTTGCATTAAAATACTGCATTGGTGACAGTTGTATTGACTGGGTCGTATGGGGAAGATTCTGGTTTTTGGTTCTTCAAGTTTATAGAATGCCTTTGAAGATAATAAGTTGTGCCTCCAGCTCACAGTAAAGCACAGATGGATCTATTTAATCACTAGAGCAGTGTCAAAGACATTGGGAAAAATAACTCAATCAGACATACGTTTTGGTCCCAATTCAGGCCCCTGACCTTATGTGCCCCTTCTTTAACCTCTTTCTGGCTTTCCCAACTTGGTCAGCCAGTTTTTCAGTTAACACTCCAAATTCCAGGGACTTTTTTTTTCCCACTCAAGTTTTGCCATCAACCTCCTAGCCACACAGTGTCTCATCCATCTTGACATGTGTCATTTAAGCATTAATGAAGCCATGACTGTCGCACCCAAATCTTAAAATTGATTTTTGTCATCAGTCCTATCATTTAATAAAGTGAGGCAAATGTTGGGGGAAAAGTCAGCTTCTCTACTCCCTGCCCCAGAAAAGAGGTACCGTAGGGGCTAATAGGCATCTATTGTTTGTTTTGTTCTTTTGTTTTTCTGTTGAGATCAACTGGGAAAAGTGTGTCACTAATAGGCGTGTACATGTTTTATTCTTAGCCTTTTGCTTTTCTGTATATGGTTTTGCATTCATTTCTCAAATTCACTTCAATATTCATTTATTTTGTTTGCTTCGTATGTATGACTCAACTTTGACATTACTATTTTTGTACAAACAGCTTTTGAAATCCTGTCATGCAGTGTCCCAAACGCAAGGTAGGACTGAAATTCTGATAAGCAAAACATTGCTTTCCTTCTCGACTACGTTAGTATTCTCCGTGCAAGCTCCATGTGCGATTCGCAGCTGGTCATCACTAATATCTGAAGGGTTTAAGCTTAAAAAGCTTCACTATTTCATGCTTGGATTTCTGATGTAACATTTAATCTGAAATGCCCAAAATCTTTAGAAAATTCTTTTGAAAGCGCTTTAGCCAACATTTCCAATTGCAGATCCGGGAAACACGTCATGGTGTAAAAACAACCCAGACATCAAGAATGAATATATATATGTATATGTATATGTATATATAATTTATTTTTATATGGACTCAGCACCTCCAAGCCTGGCTCATGGAGTCAGGTCATTCACAAATGCTAATACAGTCAAATTAATTTGTAACACATCCCAGCAAAAGTTTGTTGGTGATTTGTGAGAGTTATATTCTACGGGCAGAAATTTAAACAGTGTCTGTTTGTCATGCTCTCTGCTAAGTGTGGTCTGCCAAGGACCTTATTCATCCCTCATGAGGTAACCCTTCACCCCTCATAATTTATGTAATTTATTGTTTAAATCAAGACATTTTTGATAAAGAGAGCATTATTCTTAATAGCCAGGTATATGCTGGAATTGTCCCAGGCAAATGGAAATGAATGGTCACCCTGCTCATACAAGAATTTAGCTCTTGCAATAATCTTTTATTGTTATATACTTCCTTCTTCTAAACTATATTCAGTCATGTCTTTAAATACTAAAGGGGAAAAGCATATTTAGCATCAGATTATTTAATTTCTAGTGCTGATAATGTTTCACTGTCATCTCTTATGAATACTGTTTGTGTCATAGTTTCATGTTTGTATATTTTTCTCCATTTCTTCATTTTTTGCTAGAGTAGTAATATTTATCAGGCATAAAACAATATCTGGGTGGAGAGAACAGTTCATCACAAATTCTGCAGGTAGATATAATTCATTGATGTTGTTGAACCCATCCTCACCAAAACGAAATTGAAAGCCACAATATTGAAACAAGAAAAAAATCAGTTTGGTCTGTGAATTGAACTCATTTTAGTACAGAATTTCATTTGAGAGATTTAGATTTCTACTCTAATTATTTGAACAAACATTCTTTCTGATCTTCTGGTTAGTTGGAATACCAAAGCAGGCATGAATAGTAACATCAGAGCATTCAGAGTCTTCCTCTGATTTCTCTCTTTATATGTCCATGTTTCCATTCCTACATGTTGTTGAGTTCAAAGTAATATGTCACAGATAGAGGAAAAGGGTGCTTCCTCATCTCTCCAAAAAGGACACATATGTAGGTTGGGCCAGTGCATCTAGACTATTAGTCATAAAGTGCAAGTTGAAATGAGCTATTGGATTTCCCCTACATTGCCAAACAATGATTTATCACCAAGTCTTTACCTCCATCTGACACCTTTTCCACCTCTTAAATCAGCCCTTTGTCTTAGTGATGGCCCTAATTCGTGAGATTGAATTCATTATGGCATGCTCATTGGCAATCCATGAAAAATGAATTACACCAGAGAAATGAAAGCCTCCATCCATGGAACATGGGCAAAAAGATTCCTGGAACCCTACATGTTTAGGTTCTAGTCAGTGGACACTCCAACCAAACCAGTGTAATCTGCTCCTCCTTGATTTTTCTCCAACATTTAGGTTCTTGGGGGATGACCTTAGAGGTTAGGTTATTGGAGAAATAAATTGTACAGAATCCATGCTTATTCTAATAATTTTAAAATTATCTAGAGTTAAAGTAACATATCAAGCTGCAGAAACTAAATCAATTCTATGTGACATAGTCCAAATATCTGGTTCAGAGTCTTTTCAAGTGGTTTAATTGGTACTATCTAGACCAATCCGCAAAACCTTCCCGTGCATAGAAACTGCCTGGGGATCTTGTTAAAAAATATAGACCCAGATTCAGTAGACCTTGGGCAACCCCCAAGAGTTTGCATTTCTGAAAAGCAATATGATGCTGCAGATCCATGGACCACACTTGAATAATGAGGACACAGTGACAGCGTCAAATTTAGGAGCAGAGAGGCCACAGTTGTTAAGTGCCTTCCGGAGAGGATTTCAACATGTAAGGCCATGTTTCTGATGTTATAGGCGAAGGAGATGCAGCAGATGGTGAAATTGGAAGCCGAGATGGACCGCAGACCAGCAACAGTAGTGTGAAACTCCAAAATGCAGACTGAAGCCACCAAACTGCCAAGCGTCAAAAGATCACTCCCTGCTTCTGAGCACACACTCCATGAACAAAAACTGTTTTCTCCTGTGTTTCCTTTATGTATAGGGAAGATGTTACCTGAAACCACAGAGACTGGGGAAGACTTCTGTATTTTGGCTTCACAGTCTGAGTATTACATTTCCTTGGCCAAACAAAAGCAGCTGCCAATTCATACCAGTAAGGCAGAGTTGAACTGCAGATAATCCACCTTAAACATGTTTGTTATGAGAAGCAATCACAAATAAATGAGCTTGGTGTTGACAACTCTGCTTTGTGACCTATTAGAACATGTTTGAGCTGCAGCAAAAATAGTGCATTAGCAATTTAATAGCAAATGCATGCACTAGAAGAAAAACCAAAACTCTGTCTACAGATTCCTTTAGCAGCAGTGGTGGTCTGCTAGACAAATAATTTTGCAGAAGTTTTCTACATCTTAAGTTACCTCATCAGTAAGTGCCATGTCTTTACCATGCTGTAACAAGCTAATTTCCTGTAAAACTTGTGGAAATTAGTAGAACAATAAAGAAATATAATAGAAAAGTGTACCTGTGCCAAAACTCATCAATGCTCAAAGAAGAACTCCATTAGGGTCGTTTAAGAAAGTTTTCATCTGACACAGCTTTCTAGGAATTGCTTCTGCGTATTCCAGATATCACAGTTCACTGTTACACCATAAAGATTGTGGTTACTGACAAATGTTTGTAAATGTGACCATGTATAAAGTATTTATACTCCTTAGCTCACACAGCTATAGAGCAAAATCATCTGAATATTGCCACATGACAGCGATTAGTAAACAGGAATATTAGAACTCTGTTTTGCATGATACACACGCACTAGTTAAGACTAATCCATTCAGACATAGTTAGCCTAATGCCAAATACATACTGGTTAAATAAATGTGTGGCACAGAATATAATTTGAACTATCCAGACTTTTAGCATAATGAAAAGTCTGTCTCTATACATATGTGTATATGAATTATGTGGGCATTCTTGGTACTTCAAGTTCTAGTTTGAAAAAAAAGTACATAACTAATTTAATTTTACACGAAAAATATTTATGCAGATTTTCAGAATTTCATATCAAGAGATAACCTTTTTATGTCTATTAAATATCCAAACAATATTTGCTACAGTGTTAATCTGCATGATCCTTAAGCCTGCTGAAGTCTTATTGCAGACAGTGCGTGAAAAAGTATAATGCTGGGAATGGAGCCACGTCACCAGCGCCGGGAGCTAGGAGCAGCGCATGGGGGCCTGGGCGCCTAGACCTGATCAGATTACTGATTTTAGAACACAAAGCACCAACTGAATTGTTGTATATGCTTGTACAAATTGATTCTGTGTGTTCCCCTGAACAAAGCAGAGAAATTATGATACCATCCATATTGAAATTCAACCTCCAACTTCTCTAATAAAAGATAAAAACACACTTAACATTCGTCAGAGTATTTGCTCCCAAGTTGCTTTCTAGTACACTTTTTGCTTTAACATAAATAATCTCTTCATTATTTCATGTGCCGCCTATGTTTTTCTCTCAAACGACACAAAACATGTAGATTCTATTTACCTTTCAAGTGTACTGGCCTTATTGTTCCTTTGTTCATATTTATTAAATTTCTCTATATCTTAGTTTTCTTGACCATGGAATAACAGGGCTGGGATACATATCTCTCAGCACCACACCCCATGAAAAAGCACGGTTAACAAAATGTTGTCGTATTCGGATTGCCGATTTGCAGAGTCTGAAGGGCCACTCTTAGCACATCACAGGGCCTCTTCCACGAACTCAGCTAACCTCACCGTTCTGTAACTACTGGCAAAATTCATCACTTACCTCTGCTTTTTTATTTTTATTTTTATTTTATTTTTTTTGCGGAACCAGGGATTGAACTCAGGCCCTTGCGCTTACCAGGGAAGCGCTTAATCCACTGAGCCACCTCCCCGGCCCCAACCTCTGCTTTTTTAGAAGTACTACTAGTTTCACATTTCCCTGGCTGTTTCTCCTCTGGTGTTTCATCCGTCTATCACACCATATATATTTAGGTTTTCCAGTGTTATGTAATAAGCAAATATTTTTTTTTCAGCCCGTATTACTTTCAGTACTTGAGACATCTTAGTTCTCCCAACGGATCCGTTGTAGTAGGATTAAACTACTCTTGGCACAATCTGTAATCAAGAAATGTATTTTACCTGCTATTATATGTCCAAGTTTGCACCCAAATCCTGCATTGTCACTTAGTATTAAAAAAAAAAAAAAAACTTGCTAATTAAAATAACTCAGCCTCTTCCAGCTTCTTTTAAACAAAACTTTACTTCAGAAACATGCTCAATTACTCTAAGGTCAAATTCCCTTTCAGTTGTCCCGTCTCATTCAGGAGGTCTCACACGTGTTTCCTCAATGCTTCTGGCTACAAAGGGAAGCTCACTTATCCTTCTGGCGTCTGGAAGCAGCATCTGGCCTTCTGCTGCTTGACTAGCCCAGCCTGAAATATGCCTTTCCACTCAGGGGTCCAAGGTGAAGGGTGTCCAGGGTGAAGGACCCTACTCAGCTAAGTCTTCATTCCGGGCTCATTTTACTCCTGCATTCTTCTGGGATATGCAGAAATTCTAGACCTTTGGGTGCTGTAGAGGAACCAGAGGTGGTACCACTGATCTGTCTGTCAAAATGCCTCTTATACCAGCAACTGCTAGCGCTGTGTATTTGACACTGTGGAGACTTCAAAATCCACAAGGCATAGTGTCCTCTAGAACTACGTGCCAAGAAGCAAGGAGCAAGCCTGTTTACACTGTGCCCCAACGCCAGGGGTGCACCACTGTGTCCAGCCTGTTTTCAGGTTTAACAATGAACTTCCTTCTAAGCAATTTTAAAAAAGGGAAATCTCTCAATATCTATTTAGTAATCTTTTCTGTGTTCTTCTTTAGCTTTTTCATTCAATCACAATCTTCTTTGCATATAAATCTCAAATCTCATTTTAACCTTGGTTTTTCTTATCCTAAATCCCAATCCTTCCTTTCAGATCTGTCACGAGTTAAACAACCTGTGTGCACCTTGTATGTAATTAACAACAACCAAACATCAAGTCTCTTGCTCTGCTCCAGCCCGTTTGCACCCACACGCAATCTGTTGATACAGCCTATGAATTCTCTCCTTACTCTCTTGGAAGCTTCCCACTCCAGCCTTACAAAGTCTTTCATTCCTTAACAGTCAAAATGTTCAGCTTCTTTTTCATTCTCTTTACCCTTCCAATCCTTTCTGCACAGCTTAATCTCCTGAAATAGTTCTGCTTGTGAATATGGGATTCCTATCCTCTTATCTAAAGAAAAATATTAAACCTATTGGTAACAGTGTTACATTTCTAAACCCAACCTACCTCCTCATCCAGCCAATCAGAATTCATTAGTCTTTTTTTTATGAGCAGAATGTATTATTGAGGGAAGGAAAGCTCTTGTCCAAGAGAGGGACAGGAGGGGGGCCCAAGCAGGTGGTCTCTGGGAAGCTGTCTCTTCCAGGGACTTTTATAGAGGAAAACCATGCAGTGAGGTGGGCCTAAGGTGGTGGGGAAGACATGGGAACTCACTTAGGTGGGCATGAGGTGGGACAAAACTATGGTCAACTACCCCTTTCAGCCTGAAGAAGCCAGAGCGGTCATTGCCCATGGTTTCCTCATGGCAGTTCAGGTTACTTCTTCAGAGGGGGGAATGGTGTAGGCATTAGGAAATTAGATAGACATATTATAGGTGGTCAGACAGGACCAGGCCCTCAAGGAAACAAGATGAAAGATAAGGTGACTTTGCAACTTGGAAGAGACACACACTCCCATTTGGGCCATACCTCAAGACAAAAAAGGAAAGAAACAGCCACATACTTCTGTAGGGATGGGCATCAGGGAATGATATGCTAAATAGGTATCAATCACCTTGAAAGAGCCCAAATGAGTCACTAATCCAACCCCAACAGGAAGAGACCCTGTCCCATATTTATGCCTACTTACTACATGACTCAGTTCCTCATTTGGTACTGGATTTAATCAATTTTACCTGAGCAATGGTGCTTGTAATCCCATCACACTTCATTCATTAACAAAGCTCCCATCTTTTGTATCTACATTGCATGAGTGAGGCATATCAGCCCTTAATGAACAATCTCCCAAAATGACCCATCTACAAGATTCCCTTATTCTTTCAAGCAAGAAATATTCTACCCTCCTCCTTACATATCTATTTATACTTGAAAGAACACAGTAGACGTAAGACTTTTCCACCATTGACAACTAATTCCATCTTTGTTCATATACTTTCAAAGGACAAGTAGAACAATAACAATCAAATGAATGCTTAAATTATTTTCTGGGAACTAAAATGCAAGATATGTAACTGTAGCCTTGTACAGGAAATACCTTTTCAAAAAATCTTTAAGAAATATATTTGTGAGTGAAAGTCCATGCTTTTACCTTATGTCATCTCAATTCCAAGAAAACCAATTCTATTCAATTCTGTTTGTGTACTTTTAAAATAGCCCAGCTATCAAGTGACCACCAGGCATTTAGCCAGTGAACAGGACAATGTTAACTGGGGAGAGAGAGTGGGAGAGATGCCTGTATTGTTTACTTCTGTGTTGAGATTGTTTAAGGGATGCCTCATTTCAAACTCTAAAAAGCTACATCATCCTATCTTCCCCATAACTTCTGAAAGTCTAGCAGGGAACCATACTCTTCACCTTTGCTTTAGTGCTTGCTGTTTAACAGAATTCCAAGCACACAACTTTAATAATTGCATGTTTAATGTCATAACACATCCAACATGGTACTTTTGGAATGAATATGTATGAGCCCTCTTTAATAATATTTCATCAAACATGTTCTGCTTCATAGGTTAGAATAATGAAAACAGAAGGGAGCAAAGAGATGGTGAAAAGTAACAGCATCATTGCTTTCACTTAAAAGAAAAAATAAGTGTCCGCAGCTATCTTGATAAATGGAACAAAACTGCTTCCCCTCTGCTCCTCAAGCTACTTACTGGGAAATTTGGAGTGAGGAACAGTATTTTGAGCTGTTTTATCCTAGAAATCTATGAGTTCCCACCATATAATCCCATTTGGGAAAATTATCCCAAGGAGGTCACATTTATCCTGTAATCTAAACTCTCACATCATGATGCAACAGCTAGAATGAACTAGAACATACCAAAAGCATAACAGGACTAGGAGAGTTGGACTTTTGCTCACTTTTGAATTTTGATATTAGATGAGGAATGTTATACTGATTCATCAATATGCTTATTGCTTACCCTCATCCAGTGATGGGTTAATGTTGTAAAGATTCACAGGCAGCTTTTCATATTTTAATCTTTCACTTTTTCTAAGAAAAACTTGGTGCTTCTGTTAAGGTGTGGTGTTTATAATGGCATCCTGAGAACCACAGAAATATGTTTGAGCCCTCTTTAATAATATTTCAGGGGGCCAGGGAGATGGCTCAGTGGAATAAAAGCTTCCATGGCAAGCGCAAGGGCCTGAGTTCAGTCCTCGGTTCTGCCAAAAAATAATAATAGTAATAATAATAATATTTCGTCAAACATGTTCTGCTTCATAGGTTAGAATAATGAAAACAGAGAAGGGAGAAAAATTAAAACTATAACAGTGCAGGGTCTCACTACACAGGTCAGACTCATAGTGATCCACTTGTGTTCAACCTCCAAAGTGCTGGGATTACAGGCGTGTACCACCATGCCCAGTCTCAATTGCTGACTTAGCATGCCCCTGTGGTGAGGCTGGCACTGGGGATCTAACCCTTATAACAATATTGTAGGCTTATTTCTATTGCCTCAATGAGTCACATTCAAGCTATTGAGCCTGTCCTCAGCAGTTGAACTCGCTTCATTCATTGATCAAATATTTATTTATTTATTAAATACACACTCTTGTCCTCCACATTTTCAAATTTCTTTTCCTACTATGGCTATATTTTTAAAAATTATCTTCAGTACACCATTATGCCATATCCATGCAGTAGAGAGGTTCTGTTAACAAACCCATGTTTTCATGTAGAAATAACAAGACTATTTCCATGTCATACTGAAAATTGGAAAAAAACAGAGTTTATTGACGAAGTAGGCCATCAGATCCTTTCTGGGATACAGATCTTAAATGTATGAGGCCAGAACGCATTTCCTTGATCCTTACAGATCAGAAACAGGTCCTGCCTCGTTGTTTCATCTCTGCTTAAATACCTTCTTGGTTTCCATGGCAACCATGATGGCTGTGGTGGTTGTTGACTCAAGAAGTCATGGGATTCTTCTTTATAATTCTGTTTTCCTCTTACCTCTTTTATTTTTAGAACGTTTTAACAAGGGTGGGGAGGAATGAAGGTGTTGCAACTTTTTTTTAATTTTATTGAGAGATAAATATGAATGAGACAGTTTCAAAGCTGATTAATAAGACAGTTTTGATAATCAATACATTGTACATTGTTATCTTCTTAGTGGTTATCCACAGTACAAGAAGCAGACAGGATATTCTGTCCAAACACTGTTAGTACACCTCTTTATTCTCATTGAATTAAGCAAAAGTAGCTGTATATCTATCCTAACTATTTTGTATATATAAATACAAAATGATCTTTCCTTTGTATCCCCTTTTTTTGTTTAGTCCTGTCAGAGGTGAATAGTCTATTGACATCTAAATACTATAGGTGCTTGAACTCAGCTAAACAATCCAACACTGTCTAGCAGTCTATAACATTAGTGGGTTATCCTCAGAAGTTATTGACTTGAGCCTTTTACAGCTCGTCGTATTAATATGGCTTTACTTTATATACCTTGTTTTTATACTTTTCTGCTGGATAGTTAAGACCAAGACAAAGCAAGACCTATACAGCAAGAAATGTAACTTTTATATCTGAGAAGGTCAGTCAAGTACCCTCAGGATTTATCCTGTAGCCCTGTACTGCACTTTGTAGATCCTTTGTCAGTGCCTGACATGAGGATGAGTCACAGCCATTGCTTGACCAATTTGCTCTGTGGGAAAGCCTGAGAAAATGTTTTTTCTCTCCATGTGACTCTCCCCAGGCACACTATACATCATCGATCACATTCTTCTGTGGCTCCATAATCTTCTTGATCAGAAAATGTGGAGCACAACTGAGTTACATGATGTTACAGTACAGGTTCTCCTATGTCCCGAGTCTTCACGGACCTTGAAAGGCTAGGGCCAAAATGTTGGCTGACCTTGCAGCCCTTCCTTTTCTCTAATTTTGAACTGCTAACTTAGATTGTTAACCTTCTAAAAGAGAAGCTTATTATTAACCTGCAATATATGCAGTTTGGTTTACCCTAACTGTCTAAATATCCAACATCATTGGCATATCATGGAACAGGTATTTTCCATCAAATATTGGTATGTTGAACTTTAAGTCCTTACAGAATATGAAGGAAAAATAATTTTATAAAAATAGAAATAAGCATTTACATATTTTTACAAAGAAATTTAGAAATCTAACCATATACAGAATTGTAATAGGACA
>NW_004524636.1:8219740-8227454 GCF_000260255.1 Octodon degus
TAATATGCTGAACTTTAAGTCCTTACAGAATATGAAGGAAAAATAATTTTTAAAAAGTAGAAATAAGCATTTACATATTTTTACAAAGAAATTTAGAAATCTAACCATATACAGAATTGTAACAGGACAGACCTGTGACATTTTTTTCTTATTCTTGTCTTTTTCATTTATTACCCTTAAAAAAAAAAAAAAACCTTTACTTGAGAAACATTATGGCAATAAATGGTAAGTCATGTCATGACTAGAAGTACCTATTTAGAAGACCAGGATGGCAGGCATTCCAAGTGTGACCCCTCTATTACACATCACCATCCTCAGTGCAGCCGCCTGGCTCACAGCATAGAGGGTTAGTCAGGGTGAGAATCTCACCAGCCAACCACTAGTCTCAAAAACCTGCTGATGTACCCCAGGACCACTGCCCCACCTGTTGCAACATCTTAAAAATGGTGGGGAAAGAGTGAATGAGTAAGGCACTCCAGGCAGTATCATGTGGAGTTGACTGGGCCCAGTTGCCTCCTAGCTCTCAGGTGGATTAAAGGCTAAACTACAGTGTGTGTGTGTGTGTGTGTGTGTGTGTGTGTGTGTGTGTGCACAGGGTCTCACTATGCAGCTTGAACTTGTAGTGATCCTCCTGTTGTCAGCCTCCTCAGTGCTGAGATTACAGACACATGCCACCACACCCGGACTACTACAGCTTCTTTTGCTAAAATTTAATTAACCCAATTGAAAGCCCTCATCCTGTACAACAGCTTCCTGTTCCATGTTATTGCCTTCCTGCTCTGACTTTGAGCTTGACCATGCAATTTGTTTTAATCAATGTCATAGTGATTAAAACAAAAATATTTCCTTAACACAAGCAGAGGCATGTTTTCATCTCTTCCTTTTGTCTCTCTGCCCCTTCCATGGAGACTGGCCTGCTCAAAGATATGGATAATCCATGCATAGTAGAATCATGCTATCTTTCTACCAGCAGACTCCTGGTGCGGGCAGCTGAAACCAGCCAAGCCTTTTCCACACTGTAGAACAACTCAGCCAACATGTAAGCCCATGAGAAATAAGTAGTGAATGTTGCATTGAGCTCTGAGTTTTAGGATGGTTTGTTATGTGGTGATAACAGATACAACTATCTTGGGAACAGGAAGTTGATAAAGTTTTTTTATCCCACAGCTCCAGATACTACACTTATAAAAGGAAAAGAAAAAGAAAACCATTGCATTCACAGACATGAAAGGACTTGGTCTTCTCTTCCATTGACTTCTATGGGACTACTGAGCCCTGCGCTCAGTGCTTTTATTTATTATTAATTTTATTGAGAAACAAATAGCAATGAGACAATTTCAAAACCAATTAGTAGGACAGTTTCAATGATTCATACATTGCATATTGTTGCCTTCATAGTGGTTATTCATTATACAAGATGCAGACATGATACTCTATTCAAACACATTTAGTACAAATCTTCTCATTGAATTAAGAGAAAGTAGCTGTATATCTATCCTATTTTGTGTACACAGATACAAAATGGTCCTTGCATCTCACTGTGCCCAAAAATGTTTCCTTTCAGAACTTTCTGAAGACCTGTTGTTTGCTTCCTCCAACCTGGACTGCTGATGCCTTCAACTAATTAGCTTTGTCATTTAACAAACACCTCCTCCTTTGACTCTGCTGATATACCTGTTAAAAAAAAACAAAAACAATTTTCCTGCATATCACAACCCTAGCCATTAGTATTTGTTGATTGCTTTGGATTTACCTGTTTTGAGTATTGGTCCTACACTAAGGTATCCATAAAGGGGGGAGATGGTGAGATGCATAGGGAATAATTTACCACATTATTTTATCAAATGGCATAAAGTACAAGACATGAGGTTATAGCTATTTATTTACTACGTAATAGTTTAACAATGGAAATAATTGGAATTTAGGATTAGGCTGATTTTCTTTTAAGTTTTGTTTTTTAAAAACGTATTTTGTACAGGGTCTCACTATGCAGCCCCGACTCATGGTGATCCTCCTGTTTCAGCCTTCCCAGCACTGGGATTACAGTTGTGAGCCACTATGCCCAGACTTGTTGGCTCAGTGCCACATGTGGTGCCAGGGATTGAACCCTGGTTCCTGCACTTGCCTAAGCAAGCACTTAGTCTGCTGAGCTAACTCACCAGTATGATTAGGTTGCTTTTAAAACAATGTTTTAAAGAGAAAAATATGGAGGCATAGATTAGCTGTTAAGGGGAAAAATATTCAATAATTGCACTAAGCAATACATGCTGGAATAAAATTCAGCAACTGAAAATAATTTCCAAGGCTTCCAAGTCTACTTAGCTAAACTTATCTTCTATGCAAGCATTTTCATTCCCCCTACAATAAAGGTATCATATGTACATCTTTACCAAAAGACCTCTGCATACCTAACATTAAATAAACTAGAAATAAAGGTGCATTCAAAGGAAACTAGACAGTGAAATGAAATATGCTATTTGCACCGTGGGACACACCAAAGGTGTTACCTAATGACTCCAGGTAGATAAAGATAAGCAGAAGATAATGCTAATCATGGAGGAGAGAAAAAGAGAAATTGTCCCAGAACTTTCTGGGTTATTGTTATGTTCTGTAGATGTGGCTTTCAAACTGTGCACCAAGAGCTTGTTGGCCATGTTTTCCCAAGAGCCTGTGAGAGTGTCTCTGAAGTTTTCTTGTTTCCAAATCTCTATCTCTGGAAGGCCACATCTCATACCTTCACTGAAAATAACATACCACAACAGATGAGAGGAAAGAAAGAACATCAGAACTCTATAAAGCCACACTTTAGAGAGGTTCGAAATTATGTGACGCAATTCTGTTCTTCTCACAAAGTTTTAGAAAATAGTTATTTTTCACATAATTATGTTCATTAAGTAACACATTAGTTTATGTGCTAACATATGATGGCATAATATTTTTATCGAATTAATATTTTAAGACATGTTTCAGTTTGCTCAGTGACAATGTTTAGAGATATAATCATATAAATCAAAATTCATTAAGTTTCTTGAAAATGTTTAAGTGTGAAAGAGTTCTGAGGCCAAAGATTTAGAGAACTGCTGTTCTCTAACTTGAGCTGGATGAGGGTTACACAGGTGTTTCTGTAGGTAAGTACTGATCAAGGGTACACTGAAGATTTATATACTTCATTATATCTCTAAGTTAAAGCATTTTTAAGTGTTTGAAAAAATAGATAAGCTTATGATAGAAAGGTGTGCAAAATGGAATATGACTAAGTATAGATACACACATTCAGAAACTGAATGCGAATTAGACCACATTAACAAAACTTTGTCTCTGAAGCCTGTTGCTAAGTGTGAATCAGCTAAACAGTGTAATTAGCTAGAAAACATATTGGGTGAAAAATTGTCAGTAGGCTTTGATCCTCTACGGGAAGACCACTCTGTACCTCTCAGAAGAAGAATGACGAAGCTGCTGCTGAGAGAGGTAACTAGAGGGCTTGCTGCAGGATATGCTCTTCTAATTCCCTCATTCCAGCTTCACTGCACACCAGCTCCTCGAGTGAACAGGGAAAAGTGTTTGGAACAAACGCAGGGAAAACTAAGAGTAGGCTACAGGGCCCAGGGGTTCGATCCCAGGACCTGCCGTGCCTGCCCCACCCCTGAGGCACGCTGAGACAGCAATTGAGACTGGGCGTGGTGGTGCTCACTTGTAATCCCAGCATTTGGGAGGCTGTAAACAGGTGAATCGCTAGGAATCCGATCTAGTAGTGAAACCCTGAACACCCTGTAGATCCATCCCTAAAATACAAAAAAAAACAAAACAACAACAAAAAAAAAAAACTCTAAGAGTCAGACAAGGGATGAGAAGTGACAGGTGGGAAAGAGCAGAAAGATGCACTTCGAAAAAGTAGCAGCTGTCAGACTAAGAAGAAGCTGGACGGTCCATAACCGGACAGGGATGGCGCCAAGGGGATCCTGAAGTAACATTAAGGACACTATAAATTGATCGATTCTTTCTCATCAAGAATTCTCACAGTAAGTCACAATGTACAGCAGCCCTGCTAGGAATATTAAAATTACATCGCTTCATTATTGTTTCATAGTGCATAAAGATGTAATTTTAAATTTTTTAAAAATATGTTGGTATGTTGTTATTCATTAGTTGACAAAATTCATTTCCATAAATGTTTAATAATATTCATTAGACATCTTTAGAGAGCTGAATTGCACCTTTTTGATATGACAAGCTTTAAAGGAAGATGCATCTTATTTATCTGTCTAGCAGCTAACAGAGATCTCAGTTCTAGCCCAGTGGCTAGCACTGCTGTAAACACTCCTCACAAGATTCTATAAGGACATGTGGTTTTTATTTCTTTGGGGCAGATAATCTAGGAGAAGCACCACTGGATCACATGGTAACTCTATATTGAACTCTTTAGTAATTGACAAACTTTTCCAAAATGACTGCATCATTTTATCTTTGTACCAGCAATCTAGGAAGATTCTGATTCCTTGGAATCTTCCCCAGTACTGCCATTTAAAATCTTTCTTACTCTATTGCCATAAATAAGTTTGTGAGGAAGGAGGGAAAGAGACAGAGACACAGACACAGAGATGCAGAGAGAGACACGTACACACAAAGAGAATCGCACTCAAATTTTATACTTAATTGTACCACCCATCTTTTTATATATTTATTATCCATTTGTATTTTTTAGAGGATATTGATTTAGAGAATTTCCCCTTTTTTACTTTGGGCTCTCTATTTTTGTAGGAGTTCTTTATACACCTAAGATCCTAATCATTGTTCAGGTATGAGTTAAAAAATATTTCACAATCTGCTCTTCTCTTTTGGTGGTGTGTCCTATGAAGCATATGAGTTTTTTAATTGTAATGAAGACTAATGTACCTTTTCCTTGCCACTTGTGTCTTTGATGTCATATCTAAGAAACCAACATTTAATCCAATGACCCTCTGGTGAGTGCTTCTTTTCTTCTCAAGACTTTTCTATCTTGAGCTCTTTTGTGTAGGTCTTTGATCAATTTTGAGTTATGTTTTTGTATGTTCAATACCCAGTTCCACTCTTTTGCATACAGATTGCTAGTTGTCCTACAGCCAGCATTGAAAAGACACCCCTGCACTGAATCAATCGTTGTGGTACTCTATTCGCATATCAGTGGATTGTGAATGTGTAGGTAGGCTTACTTTCAAACTCCCACCCTGCCCACTGGGCATTGCTCAAGATCCGGGTGGCCTCTACCTAGTCATATCTCTTGGGTCTTGTGTGCATGTTCATCCAGAGCTCTTGGCAGTGTTTGACACAACCATTGTCTCCTTTTTGAAACACTCTCCTTTGTCTTTGTGACCAAACGCTAGAAGTGACACAAATTTACTGTTCTCCAGTCCCATTTATTCTGAGACTTTTCTTCTCTTTTTCCTTCCTTCCAAGAGAGGGGATCAACCTCAGGATATCCCCATCCAGGAAGCTCCCATCCATTCCTTTATTCCTAATTCCACACTCTCAGAATGTGATGTAGAACACAGAACCAATTAGTTCTAAACATTTTATCTTTCTCATATTAACTCTCTTCACCCTATTTAGACTACAGAATCCCATGTGTCTGTCTTCTATTGCTGCATCACAAACAATCATGGACATATTGCAAACCCATTTATGAACCCGGAGATATGTAGGTCCGAAGTTTCTGCACAGTGTGTGTATATGTTTTTCTGAGAACCACAAGGCTAAAATGAAGCGTGACCTGGTCTGTTTTCTTATCTGAGTCTCAAGATTCTCTTCCAAGTTCAAGTGAGATTTTTTTTGTCTGTGTATTTTTGGGTTTTGTAGAATGTTGTTCCCTGTGGTTGTTGGACTCAGGTTCCCACCACCCTGCTGGGTGTTGGTTAGGGGCAGTTCTTAGTTCCTTGGAATGTCCCACACTTCTTGCAGTATGGCCCTCACACTGTATAGGTCTTCTTGACGTCACATCCTTTGCTTTTTCAAGGCCAGCAGTAGAATCTGTTTTATACCTTCCTTCAGGACCATTCCCATCCTTCTAAGAACTGGTTTGATTGGGTCAGGCTTGCCTGGATAATATCCCTTTTGCCTAATTCAGTTAACTGATTTAGAACCATAATCACAGCTGTAAAATTCTCTTAACTATGTCAGGTAATATTATCTAGACAAGAACAGTCACAGACTTGTCCACATTCAGTGGAAAAGGCTTGCAAAAAGAGTACAAGTGACAGAGACACTGGTGAACATTTTGGACTTTGAAACACACACACACACACACACACACACACACACACACACTTCTAGCACAGACCTCAGATGTTAAAGTTACAGCCACCATGTGAACACCATTTCTCAGTCTCTTGTTAATCTCTCTATAACAGACAAGTCAAGCACATTATCACCATCTTCAGGTGTTAAATCCCAGGTCACACAGCAACCTGGTGGGCAGTGCAAGAACAGGTCTCACTTCTTCTCCAGTCTCCAAGTTTATCTTCTCTAGAGAGCCCCCACACTGAGACAGAGATCATCAGCCGAGATGATAATGCCACCTGGCATGTTACAGTCACACCTCACTGAGAGCATTTTTAAAGACGTCATGCCATTTAATTGTCATGGCAACCTATTAGTGTGGATTTTATCATTTCTTCCTCAAATGAGAAAATGATGGAGTAAGTCCCACAGCACAGCACTCAGCATAGTAAAGAAAAGTAATAAGCTCCTTGTTTTTGGTGCAATCATAAGTTAATTTATGCTTTTTTTTGTGGTACCAGGGATTGAATTCAGGACCTTGCACTTTCCAGGAAAACGCTTATTCCACTGAGCTATTTCTCTGGCCCATAAATTACTTTACATATACCATCACATGTGCAAAAGACAAAGAAATATGATACCTATGCTGGAGGGATTTGTATGTTGATAATACACTGAAACTTCATAAATCCCCTGCATTTCCCTCCTTAACTATGTTTTGTTCATATAATACCAATCAAAAAGATTTTATCTGAACCATATAATCTAAATAGCCTAGGGGCAAACTAGGACCCAATGGCTGAATCCAATCTGCCACTTTCTTTTGTATGACCCATGAGGTGAGGCTTCTTTTTACATTTCCACATAATAGGGCACAAATCTGAAAAGATTTTGTCTCATAACAATACTATGAAATTCATATTTCAATTTCCATAAAGTTATGGTGAACACAGCTATGCTCTTCCACTTATGTATGACCTCTGTTCACTTCACATCACAACAGTGAGGTTAAATATTTGTGACAGAGACTCTGTGGCCTGAAAAGTCTAAACTATTTGATGTCTTGCCTTGTACAGAGAAATTTGCAAACTCTTGGTCTAGACCTCTTAAGCTGGAGTATAGAAGAGAGAAGGGTATGATGGTTGAAGACTGAGCCCAGCTCTGTAACTTGTGGAAAAAAGAAGGAATAAAGGGTTCCTAGAGCACTCAAAGGCACAGGCTTCTGAAGACAGGGCCTCAGATGGCGAGGCTATTGAGCACACAAGGCTTGGTTTGTGCTACTTTACAAACCTTTATTAAGAAAGGGAGCTACTAAGACAGCTCATGTCCATGACACCTTGGACTACGGGCAGAGGCAGTAGTGACCTCTGCTCCTCAGGATTTCACAAGCCCTAGTGTTACTGTGCAGTTCTGGAGAAGGAGGAGGAGGAGGAGGAGAAAGAGAGGAGGAGGAGAAGGAGTG
>NW_004524636.1:8227554-8272196 GCF_000260255.1 Octodon degus
AAGAGAGGAGGACAAGAAGGAGGGGGAGGAGGAGGACAAGGAGGAGGAGGAGACAACTAAGTGACATTGAACACTTGTGTGTTCTCCCAAGAGACCTTTGGAAGATAATTTGAGTATAAGTACTTTATTTGGAAAGCAACTCCAGAAAATATAGTGAGGAGTCTGAACATAGGAAGGATAGAATTACAAATTATAAAGATGATTATAAATGATTATATAATTATAAAGATGATACAATTATGGAGTGTATTGCTGCTGAGGCCTCAGTTCCTCTGGGGACATTGTAAAAGGCAGGATAGCATGCACCTCAAAATTATTCTAGGGGTGAAGAAAAGGAGTCTTTCACTTTTGAGGGTAATCACTGCCCAGCACTCCTGGCCTGCCCTGCCTGTCTGGCAAGCTGTTGGAGCAAAGCGAATCCTGGTGGGAAGCCAAAGACATGGCCAGGACAGTACACTAAAGCCAGCGAAGGGATAGGGGCTGTGGGAGTAGCCCCACAAGCATCTGCCACACAAGAAATATGGTTCAGCTTTGAATGGTGAGCAGCACTGGGGAAAGTACTCAAATTAGACTTATTTTGCTTTTTTTTTTGTTGGCCAGTTCAGCCCATCCCTGGGTCAGGGCTGGTGTGACATGTGGTGCTGCGGATCAAACTGTGGTCCATGTGCTGCCTAAGTTTGCCTAATCAGGTGCTTTAGACTGCTGAGCTATCTGGCTGGCCCTTATCTTGCTTTTTAAAAAGTAAGAAAATGATTCCTCCCACTACCTCCATGCATGCATCTCAACATTCCTTTTAGATGACTGATACCTCAGGACCTAGCACTAAGTAAATCTTCAAGATTGCTTAAGGGATTACTACATCTGGAAGTGTGTTGATATCAATTAATTAATGAATAATATTATCTCTCACTTCGTATTCTCCAGTAGAGTCACATTGGCAAGAAAAGTAAACGGCAATAATGAAAGTCCTGAGAAACCCACAGCAAGTAACTCTTAATTGATCTATCTGAATGCTGAAGTTGATAAGAGCCAGTCATCACTGGAACCTTATTTTCTATTGGGAAAGTTTTAGCAAACAGTATGAAAATAGGGACAATACACAGGCACTCTGTTGTGTGCTACATTTTAGTAATAAAATCTAGAGGTGGCTGAGTTGTGAGTTTTATTTTATTCTGTGTTAAGGTTTTGAAAAGAATTATGGCAGCGTTTCCAATTGAAAGGGAAACCAGCCAGCCTCACAGATTTCAAAGAATCTATGATGGAAGAAATAGCCCATAAGTGGGTCAGGAGCAATCTCGTCCATTAATCATCCCTTGTCCACTATATACACATGCTGGGTGCCAAGACAGCCATGGGACTAGTCAGAGGGAATGTGCTTTTCTAAATTTACTTCTCAATGTAGAAGTCTAAATAGATGGGCTCATGAACATTTTGCATTTGTGTGAGAAAGTGGAGCAAGACAAAGCATTATGGGCCTAACTTGAAGTAGGAAAGGCAACTGTAACGATCACACTCTCCTGCTTGTACATCCAGCAGTGTCTCAATGACTGATATTTAAGTATATCTGCCATTAGATATATCATACACATTGCAAGTTTGATGTATTTGAGATAGAATGCCTAGATTTTGCCCATGTGTCCACATTTAGCTTATTTATGACTTTACCATCTGCTCATCCTTGGGTTAAAACTCTAAGAGTTACTTTCATTACTGGTTTCGCTGAGCTTTTTGGTGTAGTCAACAGGTGAGTAGCATTTGTTCTTCTTCTGAAATATTCCCAGAAGGGAGCCACTTCTCAATACTACTGCGACAGCCACCCTGGACACAGCCACTGTCATCTCTCACTTTGGTCCCTCTAAACAACCCTGGGTTTCATTCCCATTTGCTCTTGAGTCTCTGAAATCCTTTCTCCACACAGTGGAATCACAGAGTGATTCTCTGGGAGTTTAAATCAGATTGTGTTACTCATCTGTTGAACATTCTGAAATGCTTTCCTCTGCATTAAAAATAAAGGCAGGACTCCTCTCCCACACCTGCGAAGCTTCACACTATCTGGTCCCTGCATTTCATTGTTAGTTGTTAACTAACTAACTAACCTGAAAAGACAAAAAAAAAAAAAAAAGTACAATTTTTCATGATGCCCTGCGTCAGCTGTGCTCATATGGGTACATTTTCTGCTCCATTTGGGCTTGGCTAGGGCTGCATGTACATCATTAAGTTAGGAACTCAGCTGGGGATGAAATATCCAAATTGGCTTGACATACATGTCTGGTCCTTGAGCTCCAAAGGCTGCCTGAGTCCCTCCCTCTCTGCATGGCCCCACAGCATTCAGAGGTCAACCTCAAGCTTCTTTTCTCAGCTAGAACCTGAATCTTAAGAAGATAACAATGGAAGTTTCCAGGAACCTTAAAACCATGGCCAGTGGTGGCAAACCACTGCAGTGTGGTATGCAGTAACAAAACCAGGGGGATTTGTTATATCAAATGCTGTAAAAGGTTTGGCATCACTAGCCTAGACCATAGAGTCAGGCCCATGACCTTCTATTGGTCTAAGCAAGTCACAAAGCCAGGCCAGACTCAAGAGGAGACAATGTAGACCTTCATCTTTACTGGAGGAGAGGCACCAGTGTATGGGAAAGGAAAAAATTTATGGTGGACATCTTTGAAAATAACTTTCCACTTCTCCATATCCCTGCAGTTGAATTAATTCTCTCCTTTTCTTCACCCTGCCCTAGCCATATGTGTCATCTTTATCAATCTAAAAAAAAATCAAGAGATTGCCAGCTTCCTCTACCCCTACTCTCCAATGTTCCCTTGCTCATCTTTTAGACTACACTTTCTGTATTTCAGCTAGGACCAGGGCTTCACCAAATGCACACTCCATTACACAGGCTCATTTGAGGCTACCTGCAATCATGTGACTACACACTGGGATGGAATGCCAGGGAAGTTGTAGTGAATTCTCCATAAAAGATGGCAGCTGTCTCTCTGTTGGCCCCATTATTCCTCTGTCTTGTGCTCCTTTGTCTGGTTGAAACACAGAGGGTCATGGAGAAGGAACTGAGAAAGCAGCAAGAGCAATAGCCTTGAGGAGGGAGAATATCTGGAGTACAAGCAGAGTAAAGGTCAAGGGACTTAGAAGTGGCCACAATGGCCCTCTCTATGGAGCTTCTGTGTTTGTGTGGTGGTTAAGTTTGATTGTGTCAACTTGATCACTTGAAAGCCATGAAGGGGATTAATAAAGCACACTTCTGGGTGTGTCGAGGTGGGTGGGGGAGGTGTGACCCTGGGTCTATGTCTGATCCCTCACCCTTTTCTGTCTGGTGCTGTTCTCTTACTGTGCTTCCCAAACATGAACTGAACATCTTCACCTTGGGAGCCCGCTGACTATGCCCTGAATTCCCTACAACTGTGAGCCAAATTAAACCTTCCCACCTTTAAATTGAGGGTGTCAGATATTGTGGCAGAGAGACCACACAGATGACAAATCCAGTGTGGCTCTTCATCCCAATGAAATGGGAAACCATGGTGAAGCTCTGAGGAGAGAATGAGAAGGCTTTCTGTACACTGTGGAATCACTCTGGGTACTGTATGAGGAAAAGACCATGGGAGGGCAAAGGCACAAAAGCAAGAGATTAGTTAGGAAGTTTTGTGTAGAGATAACAGTGGCATAGGCCAGGGCATCAACCATAGAGATGGTAAGAAGGGAGAGGGAATACAGAGAAAGGAATAGGCTGGGAAAACACTAACATGGGGCAAAGAAGACACAGCTGCAACTTTAGACCTAGCAGGACCTTAGGAGTTGAGGGATGGAGTCACTCAGATACTGAGAGTGCCATACTCAGGTGAGCTCCAGATCTGAGTCAGAACAGGCAGGTGGGGGGATTTTCAAAGAAAACATTGAGCACTTAGATTGTAAGAGAGACATGCCTCATGAGAGACATTTCCAGAGCTGCAGAAGGAGGAACCTGGGCCCTGACCCTGGATTCTCTGTAGTCCTAACCAAGATAGAGGTAAAGGATGCCTGAGCATAGTCTGGCTAGACCCTAGATCTGGTGCTGAGGCTGTGCATGTGGAGGAGCAGGCCTAGGTGGTAGGCATCCTGCCAGGGCCACAGTGAGCTGTAAGCTTGTTTCCACTTTTGCTGATGAGGTAGGGAAACTGGAATTAGGAGAGTATCTCCAATATTATCCCTCCAATCTCATTTTCCTCATTGGAATAATAGCTGGGTTCCAGAAATTCTCTCCAGACCCTTATTGTACATAATCCCAGCAATTCTAAGTCAGTCTTTCAATTAGTCATATACCTATTGTTTTGGACCAGCTTTTGATCTTCAGAAAATGCAACCTTCTGGCCTTCCCCAAAACCATTTTTTTCCCCTTTCTTGGCCTCTTCCCTCACAAGACTGAAAGAGAACAAATACACTTCATTTCATGTGACCCAAGTTATCCTAAAGGATAAAGAGGCAATCTTAGGCATCAAGAAAGATGCTTTTTTTCTTCTGGACTTAGAAAGCTACTGAAAACCCTCTACACTGTGTGTGCTCCACCATGTTTAGCAGAAGTTGAACGCCTTTCCCGCCCTCTTCTCCAGTCATCTTCATGTCTCATTACAATGTGCACCAAAGCTTGAGGATGTGCTAGAACCTGAGCTGAGAGGACTGAGTGCTTCTCCAGTCATCCAGCCTCCTCCCAGGAAGCCAGTGGTCTTTAACATGTAGTCCTTGGGCTTGACATTAGCATCATCTAGGAGCATATTAGAAAGGCATATATATATCCTTGTGTCATAATCCAGTCCTACAGGGTCAGAATCTCTGTGGCAGAAGCCCAACCATCTGTGCTAACAAGTCCTCCAGGCAATTCTGATGCTCTCTCAAGGATGAGAATCACTGTGGTATGCAGACACACATGAGCCACACACACATTTTGGTCATACAGAATAAACCAGTTCTCCTAACTTGCCGTATTCTATTTTTATCCCTGGACTTTAATTCAGCTCCTTCTACTACTTGAAATTCCTCCTAGCAATGTCCGCCTCTCACGCCTTCTAGACCAGCATGGTCATCACTCCCCTTAGGAGGCCTGGCACAGATGAGGTGTGAGAGACCTGCCCTTCCTGTGGGCGTCTACTAGGGTACTTAATGCATTGTTTCACCACTGTGTACTTGCTTCCTGGCCAGTCTCAGTTACTTTTCTCTCATTGCTGGGACAAAAATACTCAACATCCAGAATTAAGGAAGGAAAGGTTTATTTAGCTCAGTTTGTGGAGGTTTCCCTCCATACTCAATGAATGAGTAAATGAGTGTATCTCATTAATTTTAAGATACAACTTTTAATATTCTAAGTCTTAATCAATAGCATACCTCTGTTTCATTAGTGGCATGTTTTGTCTTTTAAAAAGACATAAAATGATGTGTTTTTCAATTATATGGCATCTTACATTTGAGGAAATGTACTATAAGGAATTTCAGGGAAGCCTAGAGAATAATGGAGAGTCTGGCTGGGGGAAAAGAAGATACCACTGGAAACAGGGTGTGCAGGGAAGATGTCACAGAGAGGGTGACATTTAAAGACAGATGTGAGGGAAGGGATTGATGAGAAGACGGGGTACAGGAAGAGCATTTCATGTGGAAGAACCAGCCAGGGCAAAGGTCCAGGGGTGAAGACAATGCCTCGTGTTTTGTTGATGGATTGAGAAGAGCGCCTAGGACAGCATCCAATAAATGTCCTTCAGTGTTTACCTAATGGACTTATCCATTGGTAAGGGAGCAGAACTTTTAGAACACTATGACTACAAGGTCTTGTAACTTCATGCACAAGCTGGCATGAGGGACTCTGGAAATGAAAGAGAACAAGTATAAATGGAGGAAACATTATTTTGTAACTCTGGTATTCCAGACCTTAGAGTTCATGATGAAGACACAGAGATGTATTAAATGTGATCTTTAAAGAGTTCTTAGCTAGCAGAGAAAATAGAAGAACCACATCATAATTCAATAATATGGAAATTTATTACTATAGCCACTGAAAAAATAAAAAAGAGCAGTGCCGGGCTGGGGGGATAGCTCAGCAGTCTAAGTGCCTGCCTGGCAAGCATGAGGACCCAAGTTCGATCCCCAGCACTTCCTGCCATGCCACCACCAGAATCCCAGGTACACCGTGCTGTCTACTGAGTCCAGGAGCAGTAGCACATACCTGTAATCTCAGCACTGGGGAGGCTGAGACAGGAGAATCGCTATGAGTCTGAGCTGTGGAGTGAGAACTTAAACCAAATTAATTAATTAAAGATTTTTTTAAAAAACACACAAAACAGTGCTATATCTGTGGTTATGTGACCACCCATGAAGGGCCTATTTCAAATTTCATTTCTTGGAGCAAAGTAATGGGGAATCTTTTGTCTAGCAATTGAGTTGAATTATTAAGCTGTAAAGCATACAGCTACTATGTTGTTTTTAGATCTTAATCTTTTGTCAAGTCTCCAATTGTCAAGGCACTTCAGATTTCAGGCCAAATACAGAACATGTTTTGTTTTGTTTGGCTTTTGGTGTTATCGGGGATTGAACTCAAGGCCTTCATGATGAGCTACATCTCCAGCCCTTTATATGTTATTTAGGTTAAATAAAAGTTCTCAAATTAATTTTACCTGTCTCTTTTTATACTTTAATGAGCACTACCATAACACTGCATGTGCTTTGCATTACCCTTCTGTTAGGAATGCAAGTATTCCTCAGTTACCTGCTTGCCTGCCTGTCTAATGACTGTTCAGACTTAGGGTCTGCCGATTGGAATTACAGGCCATGTGCAGACTTACTAAGCAGGGGTGGGAGCAGCAGTGTGGCTTTCTAGTAGCCTCTTCTCCAGTACAAAACACTTCTTCACTCTGAATATGGTAACGCACATGCAGCATAAAATTCCTCTTAGTGACCAATTCCTCTAAGGACCTAGTTGGATCATGAAACAAAGAACATCTGAATTGCTTTCCAGATTTCTGTGATGAAACAGGGGCTGTGTGTCAGTGGTAATGACAAGTTAGCACGCCTCACTTAACAAATACTCAACCCCACCCTGAACCCACCTGTCTGGCCAGGGCCCTCCCATATGTCTGTCCTGGTAAGGCATTAAGGTAAAAGCACGGCTTGACACCAGTGCTTCTGAAATGGCAGGACAAGGGCTGCAACTGCTGCAGGGAACGAAATCGTCCCATGCACGGAATCAGTTACTGAGATTCAAGTTGATTTGAAGTATTTTTTATGCTAAGTATTTTTAAATGAATGTAAATATTGAAGTAAAAATGAGCAGTTGTGTCCTGGAAAAGGTCTATTTGACTGGATAAGGTACAGAGTGAGAAAGACAAGTGGCTCTCGCTTCCATTTTGGTTGGCCTAAAAAGAGAGTATGTAAGTTCATTTTGTGTTGCTATAACCAACGCATGAAGCTGGGTGATTTACAAAGGGCTTCTGGGGAGGTCTCAGGCCATGAATGAACAGAAAGGCAAAGCAGGCACAGGGAGAAGACAGCATTTGCAAGGGAGGTGCTGGGCTCACTTCATAACAACCACACTTGGGAGAACCACTCTTAGGAGAATTTTTATTTTTTTTTTCAGGACCGGGGATCAAACTCAGGGCCCTGTGCTTACCTCAGGCACTTATACCACTGAGGTATCTCCCCAGCCCCTTAGGAGAACTTCTTAATCCTTTCAAAGATACCAGACTCCTATTGGTCTAGTTCTTCCTAAAGCTCCATCACTCTCAACTCTGTTACAAAGGGGACAAACTGTACAAAAACCACAGCAGAGATACAGAATCAGCCTGTAGAATGCAGTGCCCTTCTCCACTGTATATGTTGCCTTACACAGGGCCTGAGTCTTATCTCCACCACATTCAGCTCATCTATAGTGAATATTTCTGCACCAGCCTCCCCCAGCTACCACTCAAATCACTGGGGACACTACAAGCACACTCCTGTAGGGCTTCAATCTCTTGAGGCTTTGATATCATTGGTTTGATGTGCACTTGGGACTGCATAAGCACTCCCAGCACCTCCAAAGGAACTCCCACTTGACAGATGACAAAGAAGAGACAGGAAGTGAATAGTTGAATAAGGTGGCAATAAAGGGCCAGGAAGATAGCTCAGCACAAGGTCCTAAGTTCAATCTGTGGTGCGGTGAAAAAAAAAAAAAAAAAAGGTGGCAGTAAAGTCAGGCTATATAAATTAGGCTAGACTTTTTCCAAACTAAATGTGCACAAGCACCCTGAATATCTTTTTTAAGTACAAGTTCTGAGGTTATAGGGCTGGGCCTGTGGCTGAGATTTTGTGTTTTCTGGCTAACTGTGATGCTGCACACAGGGCTTTCGGCAGCACATGGCTCCGATGCTTTGATCTAGGCTGTTACCTGCAGGAGTTGCAGTCCTGGTCCTTCCCTGGTCATCTAGAGACAGAGCTCTTCTGACTACTCCAGCCAGGAGAGGCATATTCTGCCCAGTCAAGCAACCAGAGTGGTTTCTTTGTTCTAGGCCTGAAGTCCTTCACACACTCCAGGGCCACTTACAAGGGATGCGTTTCTCTCTGTCTGTCTCTGTCTGTCTGTCTCTCTCTCTGTCTCTGTCTCTGTCTGTCTCTGTCTCTCTCACTCTCTGTCTCTATCTCTTGTCTCTCTCTCTCTCTCTCTCTGGTCTCTGTCTCTGTCTGTCTGTCTGTCTGTCTGTCTGTCTCTCTCTGTCTCTCTTGTCTCTTTCTCTCTGGTCTCTGTCTCTGTCTCTGTCTCTGTCTCTCTCTCTCTCTCTCTCTCTCTCCATCGCTTCACTCTCTCTCTCTCTCATCTCTGTCTCTGTCTCTGTTTGTCTCTGGTGTCTGTCTGTCTGTCTCTCTCTCTCTCTCTCTCGTCTCTGTCTCTGTCTCTCTCTGGTCTCTGTCACTCTGTCTCTGTCTCTGTCTCTCTCTGGTCTCTGTCTCTGTCTCTGTCTTTCTCTGGTATCTGTTTCTGTCTCTCTCTCGTCTCTGTCTCTGTCTCTGTCTCTGTCTCTGTCTCTCTCTGGTCTCTCTCTCTCTCTCTCTCTCTCTCTCTCTCTCTCTCTCTCTTTCTCCACCCCTCTCCCCCTCTCTGCCATCTTTGTCTTCCTAGAGACCCAGCCCTTGGTAGGTGCTTGAAACCCTCCAAAGTCAGCCTTCTGTCTCTCATTCCCACACTTTCTCAAGGCTCCCTCCCTCTGCCTGGCTTAGGCTGGCTGTCTTCCCCCACTGTGCCTGGTGCGGCCGGTAGTGGGCGCACTGGAGCTGGTCCTTCTTTGGTCCCCTGTGGCGTGGGGCACGTCCAGGAGCTTGCGTTCCTATCCACTGAGCAACTGCTAGACCCGGAGTGCTGCGTGGGGTGTACAGTGCGGGTGAGGTTGCTGCAGCTTTCATGCCTTCGGGTGGCTCTTCCCCGACTTTCAAAGGGTGACTTCTGCCCCTCCTCAGCGTCCCTCGGGAAAGAACTCCGAGTAGCTTGGACAGATGCCCAGGTCCTGGGAGCAGAGGCTGGCGCGTACTTCCTCCTCCGCACTCCGCCCGCCGTCCTCCGCACCCAGACAAAAGCCCGAGGAAGGGATGAGCTCGGTTTCGGGGTGTCCTCGAGGTTTATCTTTAAGATACATATATTCTTCCCTCATCCACAGCTCAGGCTGCGTTCCGGCCCACCCCAACTCCGCCGGCCAGGCGCTCCCAGGTTCCGGCTCATCAAGTCTGTGCCGGTTCGCTGGAGCCCCATCTGGCCCTGACCGCGTGGCCAGAGGCGCGCCCCATCTGTGCGCCCCGGAGCCCCGGAATGTGTGCGCGGCGGGGGCTCTGGGGCGCAGGACTCGCGTGTGGGTTCGGGGCGGTCAGGGCTTTGGCTGATCTGGGGCTGCTGTCTTGGGTCCAGATTGCTGAGAGTGTGGGTGGCTCGCAACCTCCACGGACTCCGCTGCTGGATGTGACGGCCTTAGGGACTTAGGCAGTCCTGGGGCAGACCCATAGATGTGGGCCTTGATGCGAGGTCCAACCTGGGCTGCTGGGTCAGAAAGCCTCTACTAGATACAGCCCTGCGGCTGGGCCTGGGGAATCTGACACGGAGCTGGGAGGCAGGAACACCCCAAGTTTCCATTTGAATACGAATTTTCAAAAAGCCCTAATGGTCGCCACAAAGCAAAAAATAAATAAATAAATAAATAAAAATTAAAATTAAAAAATCTATCTATCTATCTATCTATCTATCTATCTATCTATCTATCTATTTTTTTTTTTTTTGAAGGGAACATCCGGAGCGACTGGGTGCTTCTCAGGAGTGGGCCTCCCACAGTTCCTACCCTCCTCTCTTCTAGAAAAGGGAGAGATTGGCCGAGGCCATCAGGTGCGCCTGCAGACCCCGACTCCTTCGCCCCGGCAGCGGGGACAGCGGGAGGGTCCCGGACCCCTGGCAGCCTGTGGGACGGGAGACGGGCGCCGCACTAAGGGCCCCTAGCTTGTCCCTAGAGACTTCCATTGTGGAAGACGATTCCCTCTACCGCGGAAAAAGCCTTCAGCTCCCGCCCCTCCCCAAATTGCGAAGGGAGATTGGATGAAGCCAAACAAAACCCCAGAATCAAGCTCAGAGCTCTTACGGCCCTGGACGTCCTCAGCAAGTGGAGGTAGGACTTTGGATCCCTCTTAGTTTTTCCTGGCGCTTACTTAGCCTGGAGATTCCAGCCGAGGGCCGCCACGGGGTCAGTCCACCCTCCCTCGGTAGCAGGGCCGGAACCTCTGGGATCCAGAAAGTCCCCTTGCATGAAGTGTGCGCCCTATGCTGTGTATTGTCCGCACTTTCTGCTCCACTTGGCCGGATCCGAAGCCACTGTCCGGTCAGAGAGTCTCGCACCGGCCCAGAGACTGTCAAGATCCCACTGCGGCGAGATCCCCGCTCCTGTATGCAGTGTCCATCCTCCCCTACAACACTGCATACTAACTGCTGGGCGCTTCGGGGATTTCCCTTGCTTGAGGAAGCGGCTGTGACCGGTAAGAGGCAAAAAAGAAAACGAACAAAAGAGAGTAGTGAACCCTTTGTAGCAGGTCAACTTCTTCTCTCTTTAATACTATCTTTAACATCTCCCTCAGCCTCTTAGCTTTTCCCAGAACTAGGAGGTATGAGAGGACCTAGACGGTATAATGCCAAAAATCTGTCTGCATTTTTTCAAGTTCTGTTGCGTGATTTGCGAAGTGTTCCTGGGGCATAAGAGCACTGAAGACGGTCCCCGAGGAGCGGAAGGACAAGTTCTCTGCCAGAAACTTTTTCCTCCTATTCCTACACACAATCCCTTTGACACCCGATACGAATTTCTCGCGGTTCGCTTTGGTAAGTTTCACACTCTCTCAGATCTAGCACCTCCTGGCGTTGGAGCTGACGCGGACCTCACCTTTGTAACCTGGCAGGGATTTTAGCTCCCTTCTCTGTACACAGAACAGCTGCACGGATGAACCAGGGAGCCCAGGCAGGTGCCAGACTCAGGAACTGGAGCTTAGGGCGCCTGCAGCTAGTCACCAGGCAGAAGCGCTGTGACCCCTCCCAGCGCAGAAGCTGTCAGGCCTGGAGTTTGCAAAAGGCATGGGGTAGGGTGGGCGCCCTGAGCCCTGAACACCCGGGCCTGCCTAGCACACTGTAGTCCCCAGCTAATGCTGAAGTCTGTGTGTTTTGAGCAGACTTTTGCATGTTCACTATTGCATTTTAATAACGGAAGTCTCTGTATTTTCCCCCTCATAGGAGACGCTCAGTACTTCTGTACTTCAGGCCCTGAGACTTGGGGCTGTCAGGCCTGAAGGCTTCCCTTAGACAGGCTTCTTCAAGACTCTCCTTTTGGCGTTATTCCTAGGGTATCTTGCCGTGTCTTATCAAATACATGGACAAGTCACAGACTTAGGGCCTGGAGCACCTGAAACATTCCAGCTGCTGCACGTCAGATGCTTCTACGGGGACCCACAAGCTCTCAGGGCCACGGGGCCACGCTCTGCTCTTGCTGTTACTATGCATTTTGCTTAATTCCAAACACATCTCCAAAGCAGTATACAAGTAACTCCAGATACATAATTCAAATAACGAGGAACTGCTGGGATACATCCTAAAAGAGATTTGAAAGACTTGAAGTATCTGAGAATTCAAGTAGCAAACTATTTTACATGAACCTCAGCTTATCTAGCCACAGGTCCATAGCGTACTTATTTCTTAGGGAGAAAACTTCAATAATTTTTTTAAACAGAAAAATCCTCATAGAATCCTTGTTCTCATTCCACATAAAGGTCACCTGCCCACACGGAACAAGATCTGGCTTACTGCTAAAAGGAAGAGCAAATTGTTCTAAAACCTTAGCGTTTGAAGCTAGTGACAAATCCTCAAAACTGGAAGGAACAGTTTCCAAATTACTAGTTGAAATAAAAAAAAATAGATTTCCTAGCTACTGAATTTCTGATGAATGATCTACCTGGCCTCTTAATATCCACTTATCAGAATTTGCTATAAGATTCTATTCCCCTTGTTTAAATTATTTGCTTTAAATGAATTCTTAAGAGACTTTCTTTAGTACTTGGTAAGGACATAGCCAATGAAAAGGCCAATATTCCAGGGTCTTTTTCTCTTTATTATTAACCCTTTTTGTAAAGACAACCTAACCTTTATTTCATTCAATGAAATATGGGGGAAAACAAATGAGGAAGTATAGGAAATTACACCCACGCTCTGGCAGCTAAGTATATCGGAAGCCCACACTCAAATCTCAGAGCTTTTCTCAGTATTCTAGCATTTAACAATATGCTTAAAATATTTTTGTGTAACTTAGTTTTCAGTTCTTATCTCCAAACTGCTCCTATCCTAGAGATGATTTCAAAGGTATTTAAAGAGAATAATGAAATAAAAGTTGTTTCATAGTATTCTGAACATATGGTTTTGGTAACTAATAATTCTGATTTGACAACTGTGGGCATCATCTTTGTTTGAGTCAACAGACACATGCTTCTATTGTTCATGAGTACTGTGTGTGTGTGTGTGTGTGTGTGTGTGTGTGTGTGTGTGTGTTGAAGTGGCTTTGGCAGTACTGGGCATGGAGAATTGTGGAAGAGCACATTTTTTATACCACACAAGATAGACCCAAACCTCAGCCATCAAAGTTCAGTTGTAACAAAGGCCAGTCTTCACCTTTTGAGGCTAATAAATATGCTTTTCTAATTACTGTTTGTTTCTTGATTTTCATGCTTTTGTCTCTTGATTCTACAAAGACAAACCTAACTTGAAAAGCTTAATTTTATTTAGAATAAGTTTTGCATATGCCTTTTTTTGTCAGTGCAAAAGAAAGAAATCTTTTTCTTTATACTGCCAAAGAAAGAAATCACATAGAGGTTATTAAAAGTACATATAGTATTGTGGATTTGGGGACCTAATTCCTACATTATTGCAAATTGATAAATATGAAAAGGTAAAGAGTTACATTCTTCCACTGCTCCCTCTATTCAAAAGGTATTTCTTCCATCTTCATTGCATTAGCCTATTTTCTGCCCCATGTTATTTTAATCTGTCCCCTCTTAGAAGATTGGCCTTCTCAAAGAGGTCATCTTTGTCAGTTGTAATCTCTCTTCTGGGATAACTGGCTTCCTTTCCCCCTGTAAATATCTATGTGCATATTTCACCAGGCTTTACCACATCTTCAAGTATATTCTTATTTTCTTCCATCCAAACTGGAAATTCTATGCTTGGACCTTTTCTTCCACTCATATGAAATAACAACCATCTGATGGCCTGCGATTCACAGAGGAGAATTCAGCACGTAAATGTCTGAGTTGAAGCGTGTCTTTAGAAAGACATAGAAGATCCACAGGAGATTCCAAATCCAAGATGCATGGGTTGCACTTATTCCTGACCTACTACACAAGCCCCAGCAGCAACAATCACCTTGCGCCCAGTCCAATGTACCAGGGATCAGTCCAGATTCCCTACAGGGCATATATTTATGTCAGTTTCTCCTACCTTCTCACACTTAGAAATGAGGCCTGGGTTAAATGCTGGCACTTTATTCTTATGTTAAACTACAATTTATAGGAGAGGTTGTTTTCCTTTATCACCTCTGATGATTTTAAGGAAAACAGTATGTCTTTCAGAATGATTCAGTCTTTAACTTTTAAAAATATTTATTTATGTATTTATTTATTTGGCACAGGATCTCACTATACAGCTTCAACTCATAGTGATCCTCCTGTCTCAGCCTCCCCAGCCCTGGGATTATAGGCTTGCACCACCATGGCACAGAATGTACCAGGGATCAAACTCTGGTCCTTGTGCTTGCCAGGCAAGCACTTAGACCACCAAACTTTCTCCCCAGCCCCAACTCAATCTTTAAATTAATATAGGTGGAAGTTGTAGATAGAATTATCTTATTAGAATTGTAAATAAGAATCACTGTCATAAGATCAATACATTAATAGATATTTATAAGTATAAATCAAGTTTCAAATTAAATACAAAAATTAACATTGAATGAATTATACTTTGAAGATAATCCTTCCAGGAAAAAGAGTTAAATGACTCCATACTTTCTTTCCATTCGTTTCAATACTCTCTAGGGTCAATGAGAAGTCAGTTATACCAGGCATGAAAATGAAATATTTTTAAATGAACCACTATATGATTTATAAACCAACTACTACATGTTAAGATCAATGATACTTCCCATGTAATCTTTTATTATAGTAGATGAAGAAAATCAGTTGATTTATTAGCAACCTGTAAGATAAGGTTATTTGTAATAACACATCACGAAAGAAATAGAATATTTAACAGGCATCTCTCCTACTTGTATAAGGGTATTGATTTATCTCTTGCTTTCTAAAGCCCTAAGTATAATGTAAGTAGTAGATACACAATTAACAATTATGACTATTTTAATTTGAATATTTTTTATTTATTGCCTCATTTGACCAAACTATCCATTCACTAGGTATTATCCCATGTTTTTAGACAAGAAAAATGAAAATGTATAAATTCATAGAAGTGATAAATATTGAAATATAAAAATAATTATTTTTGCTCATTAAATTTGGGGCGATGGAGACAAAGAGAGTGAGAAATTCATTTTATAAACATATGCCTATATTTTTACAGTTCTACAACAAAATAAAGCATAATCACTGCTAACATAACAAAATGGAAAACATAGAAATTTTACATTTGCCAGACTAAGTGCTTGCTTATGCAAGTACAGGGGCCAGGGTTCAATCTCTAGCACCACATGCCATGCCGGGCC
The DNA here is from genome assembly GCF_000260255.1 of Octodon degus. NCBI lineage: Eukaryota > Metazoa > Chordata > Mammalia > Rodentia > Octodontidae > Octodon > Octodon degus. The sequence continues at coordinate 8,242,824 of NW_004524636.1, forward strand.
AGCACCCCCGCCCTCCCGGCACACTGAGCCAATGATGGAGTCCAGGCCTGGTGGTGCACACCTGTAATCCCAGCACTAGGGACGCATAAATCAGGAGGATAACTACCAGTCCAAACTGTGTAGTGAGATCCTGAACACACATACACACAAAAAAAAAAAAAAAAAACTTAAAAAAATTTTACATATGTTACTATTTTTTTGGGGGGAGGGGAACGGGCGATTGAACTCAGGCCCTTGCCAGGGAAGCGCTTATTGCACTGAGCCATCTCCCTGGCCCTCATTTGTTATTATTTATATGAATAGACTTTGTATCAATCACAGTTGGTCTCTCTTCATCCATATATATAATTATTTATGTAAAGTTTTGGAGAAATTTTTGAACAAATTCTGAAATCTAGATGTAAAAGTAAAGATGTAAATAAATTTAAATATTGCTTCATAGTTCAAGTAGCTAGTGACCTAGTTATTTATACAGCAATATGCTTGAAAGGCAAAAAAATTACAGACACCCTCAAGCAAATGTATCATAATATACATTTCAGCAATTTGAATTATGGATAGAGCTTTTAGGCTTTCGCTTGTTATTTGATCATTAAAAATATTTTTTGTAGAACTCAAAATACGATATATATTAGAGTTAAAATATTGCATAAGAAGATATAGGGATGATCTGTACAAAGTTAAAGCATGTGATTTTTCTATTTTAATTCTAAATGGCCATGTGACATCAAGGAAGGTCATTTTATTTCTCTGAGCCTCAGTACGGGTGTGTATATAAGCACAGCACACAGATCCTCCCTGTCCTATACAGTTGTGGGGAAGATCAAATTAGACAATACAGATGAAAATATTTTGCAATTTGCTTTTTGACATGACATTGTTTTATAACATTATGTTACCAAAGCAATGGTTATTTATTCATGCAATGAAACGTCCTCTAAGAAAAGAAATATTTGGACATCATCGCAATTAATGAGGACATCACACATATTCCTGAAGGAAATATATTCTAATTTATAGAGCAAGAATTTTAAAAAAAGCAAGTGACCAAAAATATAAATGTGGGATTATTCCAGTAATAGTTGTCTTTCTGTTTTACTAGCAGCTTTCAAGCAATACCAGAATGATTTTTTTTTCCCTAGGTGTGTGATATTACTTACAACATAATTCTAAAACTCCCACCCTAAAAAACTCTGGATAATCTTAGTAATTTCAGGTTCATTTACATCCCTCCTGGCAGAGGAATTACACTGTAATGAGGAAGGATGGATGACCCCAGAGAGCAGAATCCTCACCCATGCAGGGAGCAGAACTTCCCGGGCTATAGTTCCAAGTGGGCACCCTGCGCTGTCTGACGGGGTCCGGTGAGGAGGCATCGGTGCAGTGGTGTAACGGTAAGCCTGGAGCTCCCCGGGAGCTCAGACAGCGGGGCAGAGCCAAGAAGGGAACGTCTCCAAATGCAGGAAACTGTTGCCATAGCATTTTCCTTCTCTGTTCCGCAACGCCTCCTCCTCCAAGGCAGGCACAATTCGTGCCTACCTTTTTTTTGTTTTTGTTTTTATTGTCTTTTTGGTTTGGTTTCCGGGAGCCCTATGCATGTTTGGAATTCAGGACTCCAGTGATGGGAGAGCCATACCACAAAATAGCTGGTCTCAAGTTTCTCAGGACAGACTCATCTTTGCAGATACAATTGCAGAACAGAAAACAGACCCAGGAAAAAATTTAAGCTCCCCCAAATCTCATTGGCCCTCAGCACAAGCCAAGTCACGACCACGCCTGCAACACAACCGGCTTCCTTTTAGCACTCGCAGTTGCGGACAGCTCCCTCGCTGCGCGCCCCTTTTCTCCGCAGTAAGCTGACTCCCTCGACCCGCGGCGACCGGCGCTGCTCGGACAGCAACCCAGCCGGCGCGCACTGGCCTCGCGCTCCCTCCCACTCCCGCCCCGCGCTCACTCCGGCCCACTCCAGGGGTGATTTTGAGGGATTATCTCCGGGTGGCCTCTGCAGCAGCACATCGGGTTCCATTGGGCGCAAGTGTGAGCATGGATCTCCGAGGAAGAGCCCTTTTCCACGTTGACAGGCTTCGAGTTCTCCTCGTGCTGTTCAGTGAGTAGCGTTTTTGTGACCGGGAGGCATGGACTCTGCAGAGAATAAGATTGGCATAGCAATGGTCTTCGTCTTCCTGTTTTGTACCACCTCCCCCGGGAGATGGGGATATTTTCCCCCACTAATGGCCAGAAAGTCTCTGGAGAGTCATATATCCGTGCGGCATATCCCAGACAGCGCTGGACTGGCAGGCAGCGGTGGGGGTGGGGGTCACAGCGCTGGCAATTAAGATTTAGCTTTGAACAGCCAGGATGTAGACTTATAAATAAGGATGGCTTTTTGTTTCCATTATAAATCAACAGCGAATGAGTTGAGTTTGACAGCACTGGGTTAGCAAAGTAGCTTAAGGAGCACACAGCTGCTAGCGCGCAACTTCTGTCACCCCAAACCTGAAGACCTGGGGCGCTGCGCTCCCTCTTGGGTCCTGGAATCAGGGGCCCTGTGAGCCCCACACTGATGGGATTGTTTTGTTTGTTCCACAGACACAGTGGCTCAAATCACAGCAGAACAAGAAGTGGAAAATCTCTCGGGCCTTTCCACTAACCCTGAAAAAGATATATTTGTAGTGCGGGAAAATGGGACGACGTGTCTCATGGCAGAGTTTGCAGCCAAATTTATTGTACCTTATGATGTGTGGGCCAGCAATTACGTTGATGTAAGGAATTCCCCCTCCCCCAGCTTGCTCCTAGGGCTCCAGAGCACTCTCCCTCAGGGGCCTGCAAAGACCTTGGGTCACCCACCTTCTCCCCCAAACCCCTGCAGGCTGCTCCCGAATGCTGCATGAGGTTCGGCTTGTAACGTCTCCTGCTCGCCCTGCCTGCTTTGAAAACAAACCCCCCTCTCCACTTCCCTACCGGCGGGTCCGCACGTAGAGCATCTAACCGCATGTTCCTGGACCTGGGAGAGCGCGCGCGCAAAGGAGCGCCCAAACGTGCAATCCAGAGTTTGGACGCGCCGCCCTGAAGCCCCCCGGGCCCGGCGCGCTGAGGGGGCGCGGGCGTCTGTGTTCCCAGCTGATCACAGAACAGGCTGACATTGCCCTGACCCGGGGAGCCGAGGTGAAAGGCCGCTGTGGCCACAATGAGTCAGAGCTGCAGGTGTTCTGGGTGGATCGCGCCTACGCACTCAAAATGCTCTTTGTAAAGGTAATTCCCAGGCTATAGCGAGGGCAAGGAGGTGCCTTAGCAGGGGAAGTGTGTGTGTGTGTGTGTGTGTGTGTGTGTGTATGTGTGTGTGTGATGGAAGTAGTGGCGACTGGGTTTACAGACTGAGAAGTCACTGGAGTGGTTGACACAAGCCTCTTGCTCTTGGCAGGAAAGCCACAACACATCCAAGGGACCCGAGGCAACATGGAGGCTGAGCAAGGTGCAATTTGTCTATGACTCCTCTGAGAAGACCCACTTTAAAGACGCCGTCAGTGGTGAGTATTGTCCTGAAGGGCAGGGTTGGGGGTAGTTTCTTGGGGGAATCCCACTGGCGTTCGGCAGTGTATCTGGGCTTGGGCCAGTCCAGGGGTGGCCTGCCTGCCTTGACCTCCAAAGCAGAACAGCCAGAGAACCTTTGAGCCCTAAAGGCTCAAGCTTTGCAGATGCACTAGAAAACGCCTGCCTAAGATGAGTTGGTTACTCAAGGCCTGACCGCTCCCAGATGAGGTACCCCCTGAGGGCTGAGATACGCCCTTGGCTCTTCTAAAGGACCTCAAGATTTGGCCTTGGAAGGAAGATGGAGAAGGGCAAAGCTTCTTAAATTTTCCTCCACTCCATAGGTGCTAAAAATTCAAGGGGACAAAGGGACTTTCCTTTTGTGTCGGGATTGGGTGGCCTTGGGTATCATTTTGTGCACAGCACCACGGCTCATCTGCATCTTGTCATGGACCGCAGCCACCTCAGAGTAGATCTAGTGCCCTGTGTCAGTGATTAGCTTTTCCAGCTCTGTCCTCCATCAGTTCACCCAGATCTTTCACAAATATCCCAAAATATTGTGTGAGAAAAATATCTGCCCTCTAAATGAAAACTTACCTTTTTTGAAGCACTAGAAAAGGATATATATATATATATGTCTAAATTGTCTCCCTTGAAATGATGCCTTCCTTTACTCAGCTAGGCACCTAAATAGGGTGAGGATTTTTATTAAAGATGTAAAGGAATGCATATGCCATCGCTCTTATTTCTTCCCCTTTTATTGTGGTTGTAAAAGGAGAATTCTCTCTTCCGAGTCCAGCATTTCCCCTAATTCGATTAGAACAGAGAAGGGAAAATGCACTTGGGCCAGAGAAGGAGGAAAGGGGGAAGATGGCCAAGGCATACATAGTTGTGCAAGGGCCTTGCCAGAGCACCAGCAAGCAGCCATGCTCTGTGGAGGAGGAGGATTTTTATTTTTTGCTGATCCAGTGTTAAAGGTAGAAACCCAAGTTCCTGTCCTCTATGGTTTTATAATTTCACTTGTCAGGTTTTATATAGTAAGAAGGGTGGAGGTTTTTGTGTGTCATTCACTTCTTCCAAAAAGAAATTCCCAAGTAATGTTGAAGCACCTCTGGCTCGGAGAGATGGGATGTGTTTGTCCTTCAGGGCTGCCGTGAGGCCCAGCTCTGGCCTAGCAGCAGGGATAGAGCAGGTGAGCAAGTGTCTAAGCTGAGTGGAGGGGAATGGGGCACAAGGAGCAAGAAAAGCCTGGGTTCAAAGTGAAGGAGCCTAACCATTGCCCTGGGCTCTGCTGCAGCTGGGAAGCACACAGCCAACTCCCACCACCTCTCTGCCTTGGTGACCCCAGCTGGGAAGTCCTATGAGTGTCAAGCTCAGCAGACCATCTCTCTGGCCTCCAGCGATCCCCAGAAGACTGTCACCATGATCCTGTCTGCTGTCCACATCCAACCCTTTGACATCCTCTCAGATTTTGTCTTCAGTGAAGGTACATGGGGGCTGGGGAGTCATGAGGAAGGGAGACAGAATGCTGATTTTAAGGATACGTGGGGAGAGGATCCTGCCAGCATCCTAGGATGTTACTGCTTGGATTTCTCTAGGCTTACATGTCTCTGTAATAATTTCCAAAGGTTAAAAAGGCACTATACTGTATATATCGACTTTCCTCAATGGCTTGCCCTTTCTTCCTCCTTCTCTTTCTTCTCTGTCTCTCCTCCCTGTTCCTCATTCCTGTGTACAGGAGAATTATTAAGACAGTTGGATGGTCTGTTTATTTCTCATGAGGAGAACCTGCTTCTTTCACATGTGCCTGCCATTGGGTTGGAAATCCCCAGGAGAATACAACCACTTGAACATGCTAATGTTATCAGAAAATCCCCATCTGTGCCACTCACCCCCATTTCCCAAGGTCTCCAGCTTTCATAAGCTACAGTTTCATAAGCTTCCATTCAACCTCTTCCAAATACAGTGCCTTGTTACCACCCTATGATTATTCCAAAGGCATTTGGGAATCCCTAATTTAAACTGTCCTTGAGAGACACGCCTGGTTCACCTTTAATCTTTGTATTATTAACACTTCATACAGGACCAGATGCAGATGTAGGGTTATCTTTGGCTAAATTGATATTCTGAAACTGGATTCAATTAATAGAGACTTCCAAGTTCATGTATGCTGGACAAATCAGAATGCAATATACTTACTGAAACAATGTCAGTCTTACCTGTGTGCAAGGAAGGACAGAGTATTTCATTTTGACTTTTTTCTTTTCCTTTCAGTAGTGAGTTACAGTATTGAACATAGGGCCTTTGCATGGGGCTATGCCCTCTGCTTCTGCTGTTTTTTCTTTCATTTTGAAATATTTTGCGCATTTATAAAGAATAACAATATCTTTTTAAAGCTGGAAATATTGAATACAATTTGACTACAACTCTTGGTGTTCAGGAATTCATGATGAAAGTATCAAGCTGTGCAGCTATATCATTTCCAGGGTCCCTACCACAAATGTTTCATCGTCTGCATGTGTATTTTAATTCTCTTTGGTGACTGTGTTCTGGTGACTAGCTCTTACTAGATACTTCTTTTCGTTTTGATACTGCTGGTGTTATGCTGAATTCTTTTATGAGTTCAAGTCAACCAATACCCATTTTGCACTATTATTTCTAAGTCAATGCTTACACTTGTCTATGGGCTGCAAAATTAGATCTCATGGACATTTAAAATTGTGCACATAGAGTAAATAAGTATTGTATTAAGATAGAAGCAACATTCTAAAAATTGGTAAAATTTACCATGGGGAGTTAACGCTCTCTTTTGTTTTAGTGTCTGCACTGCTGAAGCGAGCTCTGATCTCTTTGTTTCAAACACAATTTTAATCTGTTTCAGGGTGCTACATAGCGAACATTGCTGGTAGGCATAGGGTGTTGGCAGATGTGTATAATTTCCTAAACCAAGATTGAGCAAGCATAAACAAATTGTACTTGGGTTGCCTCGGCTTCTCTGGCTCATAATGAGGATGTTTTCTCCTGCGTGGTGCCCCAGGCTCAAGCACGCATACTCCTGGGAGGAGGCCGGTTCCATTCAGAATCACTCACTGAATCCTGCGCCTTTGCTGGAAGAGGTTCTTTTGTTCTTGACTCCTCCTCTCAGTACCTGCCTCCTATTATGTTTTGTAAAAAGCCTTTTTTGATCCATTTATTGGACTCTAATAATCTGGTTTGGGATATCTTCTGCAGTTCCAGTCCTGGAACCCAATTCCCCAGAACAGGCATCCAGGGCTCTTTCAGTGTGTTGCAGATACCAGTGTAGGTGTGACTGGAGCGTGCCTGCTTAAGAGCCGGGCATTGGGTCATATATCTGCACATCCACTACTATGTGTGTGTGTGTGTGTGTGTGTGTGTGTGTGTGTGTGTGTGTGTGGCTGCAGTCCAGCACAGTATAAGGGAGGAGGCTATACCCACCAGCCTTCACAGCTGCCTACTTAATAGACTCTATGAGAAAAGCAGGAAAGGAACTGTGAAATGCATTTGTGGATACTCACAGGGCCAAGAGGAGCCCAAATGGGCACTGATATCTCTATCACACCATTCCTGTCAAATACATTCTGCTCAGCTACCACATGGATCCCAGACAAGCGTCTGCTGGCCTCGCATCTCTCTGGTTGCTGTGTGCATAAAAATCTTGAGCTGCAGTGTGCGAACCATAGAGACCATAACGTGAGATCTGCTTCAGTCAGTCTAGGGGTGGGCCCTACATGCTCCATGGCTAGACTGTGCCCAGGCACCCTATAGAGCAGTGACGATGAGCCTTTTAGAGCTTTTGGTGGTAGCAAATAGCCCACTGCAGCATGCATGTTATAGGTTTGCCACCACTGCCGTAGTGGGTTTGAAGGATACAGCAAGCTTTCACAGGGGGGAATTAGCCCATACTATGAGGTGGGAAACTCCTCACTGTATGAGACTGTCCAGGTAGAGACTCATGGCACAAGGGCCACCCAACAGGAGAGAAGGGCAAGGAACTCCTGGGGAGCAGGCCACACATCTCTAGGTGATGTTCAGTGGCACCAGAGTGGGAGAGTGGGGGTGTCTAGCTCCTAAACCTTCTGTGCTCCTGAGCTTTATAACTATGAGGCTTGATCTTATCAGTGGGTGACAGCCAGTAGGTAAGCTTTCAATCAAAGCAGGAAGGCTGTAAATGCCTAAGCAGTTGCTTGTTTGGGCTATTTTAAAATAATTGGATGTGCAAAACTGTGAATTTCACAACAGCAACCTTTTGGGTTAGGAGATCTCAGCCTGCAATAAAGAAATAAACAATAGGTAGAGGACACATTTGGCTCATTTATTTACCAAACACACTTGGTATGGTGACTGCTTTTTTGTCCCGGCAGTTCATAGATCTCCTATTCCTCACTTGCCCTTCTGCTATGAACTCCTAGCACGTCCTTTGTTCCTTCGGGGGCCTGGGAGATTTCTGGCTTAAATGGGCTGGGAGATTCCTCACTTGAAAGCAGTGAGCCAGCCAGAACATGCTGATCGCTTGAATTAAAGAAAACTTTTATATCCCCTGTCAGAAAACAAACAAACAAACAAAACCATAAGAGAACATGGAGGCTGCCTCTGTTCTCTTTTATTCCAGATTTAGGTTTCACAGACATTTAAAACATAGGCTGGGTCCCTTTTCATTCTCAGCACAAAAGGAATCCAACAAACTGCTGAGAAAGATACTGAGATCTCCTTTCCAAAGCAGCAGCAAGGAGAGGGAGGGGGTGTTTCCTGGTGAAGGCCATTCTCCCAGGTGCTGGGTCCAGAGCTCCTGCCCAGAAGGTATAATAAGTATGTCGAGGCAGGGGCAACAACAGAGGCATCTTTGGGGACTTTGTGAGTCTTTTGGGGGTCATTACTTGCTGGGGCTTGAACCCATGGCTATCTGTATGCTGGGCAAGTGCCCTCCTCCTGAGTCACAACACTGGGGTAGCCCTGTAAGCCTTTCAGTATTGTTCCTAACAGAATACTGGGGAGAAACCATCTATAGGAGATTGTGTCTGAGCTGAAGCAGGTATGCCTTACTTTTCTTTATGCACCACTCCTGGGAGAGCCTCCTATGGGTCAAGCATCCTTGTCACAGACACACAGAAGGTTTGCTGAGCCAGAGAATCTGTGTGGACTTGTGACTTACCTGGCACTTTGTAACCAAGAAACGTGCTTGGTATGCCCAGGTTGTCGCTCTCGAGGGTCTCCAGGAAAAGCAGCCAAAGGGTGAGAGCAGGCTGGTCAGCAATTCAGCCGGGAGCTCTATCAAGGGCTTGCGTATGGAGGGCAGCCTTGAGCTCTGCAGCCACCAGCCATAGGATTCTTTGTTCCAGGCATGTCCCCTGGAGATGCACAGAGCAAACTTCATAACTGCCCCATCCCAGGGAGAGTGGGGAAATCGGGGCACTTACTCAGCAACTGCCGTTGTCATTGAGAGATGCTTTGGGACATTAACTCTGGAATTTGGATCTGCCTTCTAGTGAGAGCCCACTGGGAATGGTAGCTACTCAGGGAGAGAGGGGCACTGCCCGTGTCTGCTACAAGAGTAGCAGGAGAAATAAGAGCTTTCCCTGCAGGGTGGTGCTTCCAGTCTGGTGGGAAAGGGCTTATAAAACAGTAATTGTTTTAATTACTTTTCATCTCTAATGTTTACATCTTGATAAGAGTATCTGGTTCTTATTTTAATCGTTTCTCAGTGTGCAACTGAGAAACATTTGACAGCAATCCAGAGCCAGCTCGGAGACAATATGGAAAGAGGGTCAAACCTCTCCTGTAGCTACCCTGTCAGATTACATTGGGAAGCCAGGCCAAGGAAGCACTGCCTTGCATTCACACAGCGAGAGTCCTGGTGTTAGGAGAACTCTGGAAAGCAGACAGCCTGCTCCTTGACCCATCCAAGCACTGTGTATTTGGAATACACAAAGAATGCTTGTAGGGAGTTAATACAACTTTAAAATGTTATTGCCATCAAACAGTAAAATAAAATTCACATCCAATAACCAGCACCTAAGATACACCACAAGTTTGGTGGGTGCACTAAGTTTACAGTGAGGGGGACCTTCATTGGTAACTGGAAGCTTGCAACAGATGAGCTCTTTCTTGTCTTGTCTGTCTTCTTCCATTTTCTCAATGAGAGAGCTACCTGACACCTTTTTCCAGCCACAGGGGGTTTATCCATGTCCTTGTATACTCTGACTGTGCCAGCCACAGCAGAAGCATGAGGGACCCAAACTATTCAGGAGGTGGACAAGATTTGGGGTCCTAGAATATCTAAAATCTGGAATATGTTAAATGATGTTTCTCCTCGGCAGAGAGCTGAAGCTTTTCTTATTGTATAATCTAAGTGTTGAATGATTGGGTGTTGCACAGAATATTAACCCAGGAGTTCATGGTGTTTGGATAAAATTGAGTGGTCTGTAAATTTTAATGGAAATATTTACATTTTTATTTTGATTAACTGTAATATTTAGTATTCACTGTTATCATAATCAAGGTAACTAATAGAACCATTAGCAGTAGCTTTGGCTTTGTTATCAGTAGAAATCATAGACATTTTATCTGATATTAGTTTATATAGATATTATGTAATAACATTTATGGGCCAGCCAAATAGCTCAATGGATTAAAGTGCCTGCAAGCAGGTGCAAGGGCTGGGGGTTCGATCTCTGGGCCTGCCATACTGGCCCCACTACCAGGGCATGCTGATATGACAATTAAGGCTGAGCATGGTGGTGCATGCCTATAATCTCAGCTCTTGGGAGGCTGTAAACAGGCAGATCACTACAAGCCCGATCTAGTAGTAAGACCCTGAACACCCTGTAGACCCTTCCCTAAAATACAGAAAAATAAATAAATAACATTTATGCTTCTTGCTGCTTTGCAATCAGTCAAGATACACATGTGCCAGTAAAGAGGTATATATTGTGCTGTGTCTCAAATTACTTAAAAAATACTTTGATAGTTGAATTCCCATTTTGTTTTTATCTTATGTTTTATTTTTTTGCTTTTATAAATGAATATTCTGAGGATCACCCAAATACCTGAACCCAAAAGATTATCATCCATGCCTTAGTGGATTATAAATAGCATTAAGTGAAAGAAGATAGACTAGAGCATAAATTATTATGTGCAAGTCAGTTTTCCATTACTGTGACAAAATAGTTGAAGCAATAAATTCAAAAAGTAAAAAGGTTTCTCATAGTTTTGTCTGTGAGTTGCTTGGCCACCTTGTTTTAGCCTTCTAGCAGCACAGAAATCATGGCAGAATCAAGTGACAGAGGAAGTCTTTTCACTTCATGGTGGTGAGGAAACAATGAAAACACAAAAGACAATAAGGGGCTGGGGCCCCAATATCCCCTTCAAAAGCATGTTCCCAGTGACCTAGCTTCCTTCCACTTGTCCCTACCTCCTAAAGTCTCCAACACCTTCTCCTAGTGCCATGGCCTGGTGTCTGTGCCTCAGTGGCTAACAAGGGTCATTCAAGATCTGATATGCAAAGTAAGGACAACTATTTATAAAACTTATGCTCTAGGTAGGTGTGTATACCTAGTCCAAGTTCTAATATAATATTGTCTTTCCTTTGGGTCATAGGCAGAATTTGAAAGCAGTGGGTTATGCCTGCAGGAATGCATGCCCTACTTCTATGGTCCATGATACCAACCTTGTCTAAAAGTATTGGGGGTGCTTGTTTTTCAGAATTTAGAATATTTCAGACTGCAGGAAGGCAATGCAGTACGTAGCCCACGTGCTATGGGAGACCCCAGGAGCTTTAGGTGGGTGCCTTATAATCAGACATAGTAGTGCATCTGTTTCCTGCAGAGAAATGTGTGGGTCTCCACGCTGAGTAGGCAGGTGAAATGAAAAGAACAAGTGGCCTCACAGGACTTGACCTCCAAAAGAACAACACACGGTGCTTTTGGATTTGAGAGTTTTGTAGATTTTAGAGTGGACTTAGGAATTGCCTTTTATTGGACTACCCAGAGGGTAAGGTATTTTTTCCTCTCATCCTACATGTTTGACCCTCTCTTCCATCCTTCTTAAAAGATGGAATATGATGGGTACTAAACCTCTGAAGACTCAGACTTAAAAAGAGTATATAAAGGTTTATGGGTATGAGAATTCTGTCTTTACAGATGACAATGATAGAAAGCTATCATCCTTGGCCCTCTGTATTATTATGTTTGGTTTGAAAACAATTCTGTGTAAGTGTATCTCTATTTTATAGGGAACTGAGGCTGCTCAGGATTACACAGCAGCCAAGTGAAGCCACCTTTCATCTGTCTTACTCTCCGCGCTGATTACTTCTTTTCTCGCTGTGATAGAAATGTTAATTGATACCTGTATCTGCATCTCTATTTCTTTTTTCTCTCTCTACTGGATGTTCCATGCTTGTATACACTAAGCATGTATACTTTGCTCTGCCACTGACCTCCTTCCCCAGTCACTCATCAATATTTTCATACATATATCTACTGTGTATGTCTTTATTTACCGGTAGATACTTGGGATTAAAAAAACCCAGAATCATGACTTCACAAATTGTTCAGTGTAGCTCGCAGGCCCATCCTAGATTCTTCCCAGCTCATGAAACCCCTTCTTCACTGTGCTTTCCTGGACTGTCTGCCCACTTCTCTGTCCTGAGCATGAGGAATTGAGGTCGCCTTGTCTTGGAGAAAGCCATCTGGCCATGTTCTCCCTTGCTTTAGCTATATAATCTCTCACTCCCTGACACAACTCTAATCTCTTTTTGGTTCCCACACCTTGCAGGGCATGAACTATATTTGGAATACATAGATGTTTGGATAACTGGAGCTAAAACCAGTGTCTAGGGCAGATAGCTCAGTAGATTAAAGCACCTGCTGAGGTAGGCACAGAGACCAGGGTTCAATCCCCAGTGTGCCATGCCAGCCCCACCCCTGAAGTGTGCTGAGATGGCAACTGTGACTGAGAATGGTGACCTGTGCCTGTAATCCCAGCACTTGGGAGGCTAAAAACAGGAGGATCACTATGAGTCTGATCTGTGTAGTGAGATGCTGTAGATGCTGTACTAAATACATTAAAATCAATTAATCAAATGTTAAAACCAGTGTCCAACAGGTTGGTCTAACCATCCACCTACTCTGTGGGGAGGAGAATAGAGGCAGAGACCAGAGCTAAAAGCCAGAGGTCACAAGGGTCCCTGGGCATACTTGAGCAGTGTCTTAGTTACTTTTCTTACTATGGAGACAAAACACCTGACACCCAAAGTTAACAGAGGAAAGGTTTCTTTAGCTCACAGTTTGCAGAAGTTTTAGTCCATATCACCTGGCTGTAAGGCAAAGTGGCATGTGACAGAGGGGCAACAGTTCATGGCAATGAAAAAATAAAGAAAAGTAACAAGAGTAAAACAGGAAAATAAGCCTCCTTCTGTCCCTCTTATCTCATTCAGACTTCTGGGATTAGGATAGTGCCGATCTAATCAGTGAACTGATCCAACAATCACTAATTCTTAATCCCAGCACTATACTATGAATCAATCACAAACTACCTCCCCCAGAACTCTATGATTACATGAGGCTTTGGGGCAACATCTAGACACAAATCACAGCCAGCCACACCTCCATGAAGCAGAGATAAGAGTTAATATGGTACCCTTGGGAAAGCCCCCCATTCTGGTATCCTGGGACTCTAGGCCCATATTATCCCTGGTGCTCTAGGAACTCTCAGCAAGCCTATGTCCTGGGGAGATGGGGAGTTTGGACAGCAGTCTGACCCACAGAGGGCTGGATCTCCTGATAGTAAAGTCAGATACAGGATGCAAAGGTCCCTACTCTTTCATTTCTGATATTCTAGTTGTTACTAGGAAGGCTCACTGGTGCTGATTAACCCTTCACATGCCTCTGCCACTTACCAGGTTGTTTAAAAAAATTTTTTTTTTCTGGAAGGAAAATTCATTTGCAATAAATATATAGAATGAAAAGTTTGGGCTGGCCAACTAGCTCAGTGGATTAAAGAACCTGCTTAGGCAGACTCAGTGACCAGGGTTCAATCTCTTGTGTGCCATGCCAGCCCCATCCTTGAGGGGGCAATTGAGATGGGCATCATGCTGAGATGGCGATTGAGACTGGGCATGGTGGCACACACCTGTAATCCCTGATCTTGGGAGGCTGAACACAGGCGGATAACTATAAGTCTGACCTACACAGTGAGACGCTGTAGACCCTCTACTGAATATAAAAAAAAAGAAAAATTTTATTTGGGAAAAATTGACACATATGTGCATAATAAACATTTAAGGGCAATTTGATGAATACTGACTTGTGAATCCATTATGAAACCATTGCCACAAGCAAGAAAACCACCATGTGCAGAAGCCCTGAAAGTTTCCTCTTTCCCCTTGCAAGAAATAGTCTGTTCTCTGGGTCTTCTGAACCGGAATGTACCTCTGCGTCTGGTGTACCAATCAAGAGCAAGCCCGCCAAGTCCTCCTTCTTGCTCCTCCTGGAAACCACAAGGAGGCAGATGTTCAGGTTAGCGAAGCACTGCCAGAGTCATGCCGAAGAGTAGAGCTGTTGAGGGCAGCCATCATGGTCTTTATATGTTATTGTAAAATGGACATGGACATCTTTGTGCTTAAAACGAAATGCTAATTCAGAAGCCAGAACTATCAAGCATACTATTTGGTATATTTTTGTAAAGTTCTCTGAGCATTCTTGTTAGTAGAGAGGAAGGATTTCTGGGGCTCAGGGCTTACTTCCTTCTTTCTGTTGATCTTGAATATGGTGGGAGGACAGAGGCCAAAGGGATAATGGAAGGGCCTGGCACACAGTAGGTGCTTAGGACCAGTTGGCTGGGCTGTCTTCACCTGAAAACTTTTTCTTCCTGAAGAGACATGGGAAGCCTGTTTTCTATATCCCCCCCGCCATAATTTTGGTGACAAGGCCACCAGGCACTCCCAAGGAGCAAGTGCAGCTGAACAACTGTGTTCTGGTCTCTGGGAGGGCAGTTCTGGTCAGCCCTACAAGCTACTTGGTACCAGAAGGTCATTCAAGAGTTTTGTTTTTGTTGCTCTTGTAAGGGTAGAAGTACAGGGCTACTACCCTAGCCTGAATTTTAGGATGGTAAGATTGAATTGATCTTGGTGTGCTTCTGACATTTTCCCTTTTGCTCTAGACGTTGGTTACATGGAATGTTCACCCGTGAATATTCATCAGGCTCTACATGTCTTTTTAAAAATTCTAGTTTAATTTACATACATTAAAAAATGCACAAATTTTACAGTATATGTACTTTTAGAGTATAATGTTGAAAGTGTAAAGTTTAAAAAATATATAGTTTTTGCATTTTTATCTATTCTTGGAACCACATAAACATCAACCAAATCAAGACATAGAACATTTCCATGACAACCAAAAATTCTCTCCTGTCATTTTTCCTGCTTATAAGCATTTCTCTGAGTTCTATTACCATAGATCTGCCTTTACCTACTCTTTTTGTTCTCTCTTTTCCTTGTAAAGAATTGAACATACAGCCTTCATACTGAGCTGAATCCCAAGCCCTTTTTATATTTCATTCTGAGATGTCGAGATAGCATCTTTCTAAGTTGCTTAGTTGTTCAGCCTGGGCTTGAACTTGCAATCTCCTGCTTCAGCTTTCCAGAGCTTGGGAATTATAGGCATGCACTACACTATCCGCAGCTCTGGTACCTGGGTTTCAGCCTCACTAAGTGAGATCATACAGTATGTGCTTTTCTCTTTCTCTTTCTCTCTCTCTCTCTCTCTTTTTTTTTTTTTTTTTTTTTTTTGTGGTACCGAGGATCCAGCTCAGGGCCTTGTGTGTGCCAGGCAAGCATTTACGCTGCTGAGCTATTTTTCCAGCCCAGTATATGCTCTTTTTGTGTCTGACAAAATTCATGTTCTGATACTATTATAAACAATACTACAGGTTACTCCATTTTGGCACCTTGCTTGTTTCTAATTGCTGGCTATTTTTAGGAAATCTACGAACATTTCCATTGAAATCTTTTTTGTGTCCTTGTAGATTTATTTTTCTTAGATAGTTACTTAGGAATGGAATGCTGTGTTATAAGGTAGGTGTATATTTGTCTTTACTAGAAATTGCCAAGCAGCTCTATAAGGTGGTCATACCCATTTCCGTCAGGAGTGTTGAGTACCATTTGCTCAGCATCACTGCCAACACTTGCAATTTCCAGTCTTTTTCAGGGTTGCACATATATATATATATTTCTCTATGCTCTATGTATATGCTATATTTTATTATTATTATTTTAATTTTATTTGGTACAGGGTCTACAGGGTCTCACAACATAGATCAGACTTGTAGTGATTCTCTTGTTTTCAGCCTCCCAATCACTGGGATTACAAGCATGCCCCACCATGCCCAGTCTCAATCACTGTCTCAGCATTCTCCAGGGGTGGGCAGGTGGAGGAGCACGGCATGCTGGGGATCGAACCCCAGCCCCTGTGCTCTCCCCAAGTAGACACTTTAGTCCACTGAGCTATCTGGCTGGCCTTTTTTTTTTTTTTGTATTTTCTTTAAAAGTTAAAAAAGACATATCTATTATCAAAACACTGAAAAGTTAAATAAATCATTTTGAATGCTTTTTTTTTAAAAAAAAATCTGCCAGGAATCTAAGAACTGAATATTGCCTTATTTAACTGATGTATGTTTATATAGCAATACTTAGTGGCAAAGACTTTGGGTTTACTGGGGAAGCATTATTTCTGGGGGGAAAAAAAAGTCATCTTCTTAAGGGTTTCCTGAGAGATGCTTGCATCTCCGTTTCTCCCTTAGTTGAGGCCGAGGCACTGAAGACTTGGAACATGTTGACTCAAGCTCATTGCTTTTCCTGTTTTTTTTATTTCAGAGCATAAGTGCCCAGTGGACGAGCGGGAGCAGCTGGAGGAAACTTTGCCCCTGGTTTTGGGGCTAATCTTGGGCCTTATCATTGTGGTAACGCTTGTGATTTACCACATCCACCACAAAATGACTGCCAACCAGGTGCAGATTCCGAGGGACCGATCCCAGTACAAGCACATGGGCTAGGGGCCCTTAGAAAGGCACCCCCGAGTCCTGTCCCAGCCGGATCAGGTAGAACAAAACAGCACTTTCCACCTTGTACACAGGATATACCAGTATAGCTACAATCCAACAGGCCTGGTGTCTGGGGCTTGCTTGGCCCACGTCCATGCTTAAACCCAGGGACAGCAGCTCCTTGGAGTCATAGGATGAGTGGCAGCTGTTCTCCCCTGCTGGCGAATAGGGAGGCAGGGGGTCAGCCAGCTCTCATGCTCATGGTGGCTTGGCTTTGACTCTCCAAAGAGCAACATATCCTACTTGGAGAGGTTTCTGGCCCTGAACTTTAGAGATTAGAAACACTTCCCTTGGGAAGAAACCTCTTTAAGTTCAGAGGACGAGGGGCGCTTTGCCGCTCAGCCTCCGCTGGCTAACGTACAGTTTTCAGTGCACACAAAATACAACCTCATGCTCCCTGCAGCAAGACCCCTGAGAGTGATCCATGCTTCTGGCTGGCATTCTGCATGTCTAGTGATTGTCTCGGGAATGTTCCACTGCTCCCTGCACCCAGTGACTGCGGCACAAGAACCTGTTTCATGTACCTATGCAGTTTGGAATTCATAATGTGTCAGGTCCAAACCAGAGGGCCTGAACAATCAATTCATGTGAGTTTGGTTTTGAAAATGAATTAAATACACTACTGTCTGGTCTCTGGCTTCTTTCTTGAGACAAAGAAAACAAAATGAAGGTGTAGAGACATCCAGAGGAAAGGGGCGATCAAGAGGAGTTTGTATTCTTTCTTTCTGCAAAAGTGAAGAAGGGGTAGGGGTGAAATGAGGGACTTTGAGCTTCCTGTCACTGTGGCAAATATTTGAGACCAACGTATTAGAAGACGGGAAGCTTGCCAGGTATTGTGGCACATGCCTATAATCCCAGCACTCTGGGAGTTGGAGGCAGGAAGATTGCCCCAGGCTGGATAATTTAATGATTTAGTGAGACTGACTTGTCTCAGAAAATTATAAAAAAGAAAGGACTAGAGATGCAGCTCTGTGCCAAAGCCCTGGATTCAATCCCCAATACTGCAAAAGGATAAAACAGGAAAGCTTTATTTTGGCTGAGGGTCTCAGAGCTTTCAGTCCTAGCTGCCTGGCCCTATAGCTTTGTACACCATGAAGGCAGCATGCCGTAGAACACAGTTCACCCCGTGGTGTGAGCAAAGACACCAAAATCAGAAGGGGTTGGGGCCCAGAAGCTCCTTCAAGGGGACCCCCAAGGCCTGACTTCCTTCTGCAGACACGACCTCCTGAAATTTCTACCTTCTTCCAAGAATGACCCTGAAGGCCCACTTGTGAAAGATCTGGGACCAAGCCTTTGGGTGACATTTGAGATACAAGCTAATGTTCCCAGGTGAAAAGGCATGGATTTATTTTGACAATATAAGTAGTTTTAATAAAGAGAACTCAACATGATGGAACCAACATTGATTCTGACGCTTCCCAATCTTAAGTTGAACATTTCACTTTGGATTAGATAGCCAGCCTGGACACAGTAGCTTAAATTGAGTCTTGTTTGTGGTAAAATGTAATACAGTGAAACTTCCTGGAGAAATACATTTTGTTTGTATTATATTCACTTTCTTAGTCATCACTTTTCAGAATGAAATGGGGTAGAGGGATTCATTTTCTCTCTTGTTAAGGGACACTCTCTTCCAACTCCCATCACAATGTCCACTAAAAGAGCAGCTGTCCTGAGTTCATGCTGTTCCACAGAAGAGTGATTCCAGCAGTAGTGGTCATTCTTAGCATCTGACTTCTCATTTCCTCACTCTATTTCTTTGGTGTCTCCCACACACAAACATCTTTGCAAACCCATCATTAGTGGACAGGTTGGACAAGTGGCAAAAATAAAGCAGTTACAATTTGGAAGTCTTTCTTTTGTCTTGAGTTTTCAACTGTTGAAGGTGGGATAAGCTAGAAGTTCATGATTGCAGCCAATCTTGCTCAGAATCAGTCAGTCACTGTTCTGTCATCGTTTGCTGCTCTAGCAACCCGGGTGTTTCCCTCACATGATCTCTCTTCAGCATGTACCTGACACCAGCAAGAGAAAATTCCAGAGTCCTCATAAATTCACACAGGGAAAGGAGAAAAAGTTGGTGTTAGCAAATGTCTCCAAGGATGGCTGACTCCACTCTTCTATTCATCCAAGCCTTTCTATCCCCTCTGTCCCAGACTTCACAACCTTTTGCATTTTTGTAACTCAAGTATTTCTTTTAAAATAAACTTTAAAGGGAAGCTCTGGCATATAGTGCAGGAGTAGCGCTACCTTTTCTGTCTATCCCCAGCATTCCTCCAGCTCCTGGTGTCCTGAGGGACGAACCCATCCTGACCCAGCTCTGGGTTTCTTTCAGACCTGTTGCCATTGTCTCCCACTTTCTGGCTTCTCCTGAGGCTGAAACAGGCAGAGATGGTGGCTTCCCTAGTTCTGCTTCTCCCCATGGTCAGAGACAGGAAACAAACACCTAAGCCACAGAATTCAGTTATCCCTTTTACCACTGCTTTTCTTCCTATTGGGGTTTCAAACACAAATGCCTCTGCACACAAAAAGGATGCTGATGTGGTTGCTGGTCGACCTGCCCAGAGATGCCAGGCTAGATGAACCATGTACAGAAATCTTTTATAGAGAGAAGGGCTTTCATTTATAGCTCTTTGGAGATATTCCCAAGAAAAATCTTATAGTGATGCTGCCTTCCAGAGTATGAGATTTCTCACCAGAAGTCTGAGAAAGACCAACACACTAAACACACTTCTTTTTCCTGCTTGTCCAATCTATCCATTCACAAAGGCTTGACAAAGCTGTGCAGAGTGGAAGACACTTCAGCAATGAGAGTAGAGGAATGAGAAAAAATATGCTAAGATTGTTTATTTCTGATGGAATCCAAGTCTGTGGAACAGGATGCTGAGCTCTGGCCACAGTCACCTCTCCAGAAAAAGCCAACTGTAAAGTCACTCTTTTCCTAATCTGCAAGGCCAACTTCCCCTCAATATACAGAGTTACTGATCTGATCCAGACAGACAACTTTGACTTACCCTCCCTCAGAATGCAGGCGGAGGGCAGCCTCCACTGAATCATCTTGGGGGACCACGGGAAAGAATGCCTGTTCTAAGGTGTCCTGCCAGATGGATGGAGACTCTCCATGGTGAAAGCCTCAATCTGCAGCTTTCCTATGACCCTCCAGTAATTTTGTTGCAAAACCTTGTGAATAAAAAGTAAAGATCTGTGGGTGTACCACCTTGCCCAAAATATCGTGCTTCCCTGTGTTCATTTTTCTCACTTGAAAGTAGAGTTCATTCCTCCATCCTTGACTTTATTGAGGATTCATGGAAGTGCGTTTTGGTCCCTAGGACATTGTCTTTCCCACTGCAGATGTGCTCACAAGACACTATTAATTGCATTTTGGGGGCATATATCTTAATATGCTTATTCCAGTATTATTTAGCAGAGTTTGTAAATGATCATAAAGGACTGGTGAAGGGGTTTTTCTATCTGGAAGTCAGTTTCACTGATTTTGAATCTAGAATGTTCCTAAGCAAGGATTTCTCCCACCAGCAGCCCACAAACCATTCAGGGTTATCAATTTGGAAGTGAAGGGAGTAGTTAATGTCTCACCTCAGATAGGAAAAACATATGCCTTTAGTATTCGACACCCTCAAGTGAAAGGTCATTTCCTTTAGTTATGAACACAGGTGTCAGACCACTATAGGACTCATGAATTTGTCATCAGCACAAGTCACTAGACACAACATGTCAATTTATTAGTTACTCTGAAATGGTGATTATTAGACCCATCATGAGGCCATGTTATCTATTACACTGTAGCCACAATATTTTTTATAATTATACTTCATGTGATTTTTTCTGTATGACTCATACATATTTTATTTTTTGAACATAAACACTTTTTTTCTGAGAAAGAGCTTAACATTTTAGATAGCTGAGAGGGTCCAGGTGCTAACAGACCCAGGATTATGGCTACCTCGGCTTTCTGCTATGGAAGCATTCACAGGGGTCCATGTGACAAATCAGATCACAAGTATTTATTAGCACTGATCATGTACTCTCTAGACCCAGTTCTGAGTGTTAGGGACACATCAATGAACAAATGGTAACAATCTCTGCCTATGTGGAATTTAAATTTGTGTGTGTGTGTGTGTGTGTGTGTGTGCATGCATATATGTGTGTGCTTGTGTGTGTATGTATGTATGTATGTATGCATATATTTATGTAGTATATGCGGGTATTATTACTGTGCAGTTATTACCCCTTTGGTGGTCTTAATTACGTTATATAAGTTTGGCCATAGGAGATCCTATAATCCTTTCTAGCTTTCAGTTCTACAGAATGCTAGCAATAAGGCATAGGATTTTCTCCCTGAGTAAAACCTTTCAGGATAAGGAATGTTTTTGCATTTTTCTTTTTGTGTTTTAATACAGGGTATACAGGGTCTCACTACGTAGATCAGACTCATAGTGATTGCCTGTGTTCAGCTTCCCAAGAACTGGGAACACCACCATGTCCAATCTCAGTCACCATCTCAGTGCACTTCGGGGGCAGGGCTGGCACCGCACACTGGGGATCAAACTCCAGCTACTGCATCTGCTTAAGCAGGGGCTTTAATCCAATGAGCTATTTGGCCGGCCTTCTCTTTGCATTTAGAAGAGCATGTTTTGATCTAGAAATCAACAATTCAAAGACTCTCAAGTTCTCTATTTGTCCTTAATTAGGTCTGTTGTAAATGGTATCTAGATGTTGCCCCAAGGCCTCAGGCACTCATGGGTGGGGCTCATCAGGGGTGGCTGGATCTAGGGGTGTGAATATGGATTATGGGTGTGGGTGTGGATGGCACCAACCAATAAATTTGTAAGCTGTATAAACTAAAAGGGGAAGGGAAGCTCGCTGCTCACTGTTTCCGGCTTGCCACAACATGGACTACTTCTCCCCTACCATGCCCCTGGACCATGTCACCCTCCTTTGGAACCAGCTGAGAATGGATTGAAACCTCTATCACCTGTAAGCTAAAATAAACCTTCTCTCCTTCACCAAGAAACTTGTGGGTGTTGGTATTTTGTCCCAGAAATGGGAAAAGTAACAAAGCTTACTTATGTAGGAAATGCTGCTACTATCGACCTGCCTAGGTACCCTACCCTTCCGGAGTGGCATTTGCTGATACTTCCAACAGCTTCCTGTACTTACCTGAAAACCAAGCTGGAAGTTCTGGGAGCTGATACCCCAGGAATAACTCTCAACTAATGAGCCATAAAGATGGTGGATCAGTACTCCAGCGTCCTCACTTTAGAAGATAATTCTGAAGCATCTTTCAGAAAATCTCCAATGGGATTCATCCCAGTGCCCACAGCGGTCACCAATTCACTGAAACACTTTTTGTTTTGCTCTTTGTTTGTCTCCTTTCTTCACATTGTCATGAAGAGCTTCTCAGGACCACTCCTGAATAGTCTTGGTGTTAGGTTCTTCTTTTGGCCTAACTCACAGTAAGATAAGATAGACTCAAAATGCACACACTTCAAGGCACACACCAACAAACTTTTTCCTGCACAAGGTAAATGTGTTCTATGTTAGGTTGAAACCGTAATGGAAAAATGGAAGTATAAAAGTTTAGTTTCTTTCCTTTGGTGACAAGTGGTTTCTTCAAACCTCCCTGGGCCTAGAAATAAACCCCCACCTTTGTCAGCCCGGATAAATAGACAGAACATGCCCAAGCTTAAACCAGGAGTCAGAAGCCATTTTCATGTTTACAGAGAAGGGAGGGAGATGACAGGGTCTAGGAGAAATGAAAGAAACTTGGAGAAGTCTTTTGTCTTCTTGTAGCCCCTCTCTCAAGATCCCTTGACCTTGATCTTTGATAAACATGTACAAGAAGAGATTGTGATCTGAGAGTAAGGCCCCTCCATCTGCTTGGATCTAGCTTCAAATAAAACGTCTTTCCTTTTTTCAAGAATAAATAATCTCTCCTGACTTAGCAATGAGCAAGCAACCTGAGCATATAGACCTAAGTAGCTGGTAACAATGCTACTTGTACAAAATTTCTTCTGCTTGAATATTTTGTCTCTGCTTCAGATAGAATTGATCTTTCTTCCCCCTTCCTGGAAGCTCACTGAAATTTATTTGGTGACAAACCTTTGTTCCTTTCATTGGTTTGACCAAGGAGTCTGGATTCAATGAGTTGTTAACTTCATGGAATGGTTTTTGCTTCTTTGGTAATTGCTACTGGGTATATTCTTTACATTGGATAATAGGGATGCAACCTCAACTCAGTTTGATTGCATTTATCTAATCTAATTTTGAAAACTCAATTTCCTAGTTCAAAAATAACACAGCTCTCCTTTTCTCGGGCTGAGCTAATGCCAGAGAAAGAGGAAGCAGCAGGAAGACAGTGGCAGGATTTGTTCTCCTCTCTCATTCCTTCTTTCTTCTAAGTGTCCTCAAATCATGGGGTTTTCTTGCTGACACATGACCCAAATCTAGGGAAAGGAGGCTCTGGAAGGCTTGCTGATTGTAGTCAGCTGCTTTTTGATGCTACTGGGATGAAGTAGAGATGCCTCAACCTCATTTTGATTTTACCCGGTAACTACCACCTCTGTTGTTTAGAATGGTCTTGGTGTGTATCAGGGGCCTCCAACCCCCAGAACCTGGACCACAGACCAGTACTGGCCTACATGATAGGGATAAGCAATGAGTCAGCTACAGAAGTTTCATTTGTATTTCTAGCTCCTCCAGTGCATTACTGAAAGAGCATCACCTGCTGTCAACCAACAGAGGCATTAGGAACATACTGTCAAATGTGTATGCAAGGGAACTAAGTTGCATGCTTCTTTGAGTTATCCCAAAAGCATTTCTCCAAGCCCCTGGCCCAAGGAAAAATGAACTCCCATGAAATAAATTCCTGGAAGGAAAAGGCTGGGGAACTGGCAGTTGACATATGTGGATTCCAGAGTTTCAGCTCCACTCAGCCATATCTCCCATCATTCCCCTATGGTACAGGTCTCTAGTGTACCCTGGGAGTTGAGCATCTCTTTAATTAAGTGGTTCACCATCCTCTCTGCTTATTCTCCATGCTTCACCAAACAGAGCCACAAGAACGTGATGTCTTCTTTCATCTCACCACAGACCAAGGAGTTGATCTGAGAAAGGCTGGCTCCATCTTCCTCTTCCTTGGCCCAGGATATGCTGCAGCCTTTCTCATCCTGCTATCTCAGGCTCCTTCCTGTGGGTTTCACCTTCCCAAATGTCCAGAAATAAATTGTGCCTTTTGTACATAATACCCCGCTCAACTGCACCAAAGAGGAGGAGGGAACCGGGTCTTCTCTTCAAAACTGTCAGCTCTCACTGCCTCCTTCTAGCCAAGACATTTTCATATTTTGTTGGTAAAGTCCACAAATTGGTTCAGCATCTTTGAAGCAGAGAGGTGGAGTGGTTCGTCAGCTCTGCATCTCATTTCCCATGCATTTGGCCATCTAGAACTTATTTCCCAGCAGTGGCATGTGGACAACATTTGTCTTCTACTTGTGTTGTCATGGTGCTGTATATAACTTTAAACCAAATCATTTACATTCCCCATTCCCAAAGGAATGACTCTTGGATATTCAGAAAGACAAATTTGGGAAATCAGGAGTTTACAATAACAACGTGGGGTGAAAGGCAAACATTTATTTTTATTTGCAAGTGCAGTTTCTGCCAATAGTTAGCGCTCACAGATCCTTTTAATCTAGAGTTAACTTTTGGTAAATTCAATGAAGATACTTTTAAAAAAATACCCGATGATAAGAAAATTACAGAAAAAAATTCCATTGTACCATCAAAAAGGTTTGAATCCCCAAATCCACCATTTTCTGCAATGAGTTTAATGTTTGTCATGGTTAGAAAAGGATTTTCTTGTTCTTTTCTTTCTACTTCTACATAGTCCTGTAAATGTAGACAATCTGCTTCATCAACTTTTAAGACTTGTCATTTTTTTGGATTTAGATTGCTTTTATTCTCACATATTTATATTAATACTTTAATATTTTACATAAAGCATTTATTTGCTGTGTTTTATGAAACAAATTTATAGATCTTATTTATGGTGAGGCATTTCCAGTTTTGGGGAAAACTGAAAATCTAATCAGTTGAAGGTCATTTTATGCCTTTTATCCTTTTAACTATAATAAATAATTAGCAACCTATTAATTATAAAAATTCATAATTATGCTTAGAGCAACCAGAGAATTTTCACAAATTTAAATTCATACTTGTTACAGTATGTGAAGTTATTAAGAGAGTCTCTGGCTTCCAGTTTGGTAACAAATGGCTTTTGTCTGATGCATAATTAATAAAACTAATGATGACTATGTAGCTCCTCCAGAGTTTTAAAGGCAAATCTATATTGGCCTACAGTTAACATGCAAATTCATCCAACAAGCAACACAAAATGTATTGTAGTAGTCATTCATTTTTATCAACATTCAAGAAGATCTAGACAGCAGCACAACTCTCCTATGTCGGAAACACATTATAACATGGTCACAACTGACGTCAGATCATACCTGGGGGGAAAAAAGCCCCTCGCTAATTCACCCTCTAGCTGATATCATTTCAAACTTCCAGCACGATACATGAACAATAGCGATTAATACTGTGGTATGCAGGGAAATACAGACAAGAGTTTGGTGTGCTAGCATACAGTTTTAAAAACAGTGACGAACAGAACCAAACATCTTGCCGTGTTCACTCTTCTCTCCCTTGGTGAGCCTGGAATTCCCAAGGTCTCCCTGAAACATTCAATTTGGGGAACTGAGTCTAATGATCCTAGCACTGAAAATTGGTTCCTGGAAGGGAAATTGGACCACAAGGGGATGTCATGCTCATTCTAGGATGGGCACAAGGGGAAACATCCTCGTGGGCAGAAAGTGGATTTCTTTTAGAAGCCTTGAAGGAAATACGATTTTTCTAAATATTTAGCTTTATCCCAAGAAATAGTTTGGTGGTATACTGCGGCTCAAGTTTTGCTTCATTGTATTTGGTTGGATAATGAAATGTGCACACCATCACCATCACTCTTATTTCTTCTTCCATCACATAAGACACTTGTTAAGATAAGAAAGATATTCTACTAAAGCTGACGGTGATTGAGAGTCATTCGGTATTCAAAGTTCCTAAAGAATCGTTGGTTTTCTGAAAGGGATAAAAAAGTAGGAAAGGCTTTGTTCAAACTCCTGCTAGTAAACAAGTATTACTTCAACCGATACAATGGCTACGTGACATCAAAGTACTATAAATTATCAAAACTATCGTACAGAAAAATTACAAATTCATTGCAAAATACATTACACTGCTACCGTTAAGAAAAAAGTGCTTTTTGTTTTCCTTTCTTTCTTTTATTTATTTATTTTTTTGCCAGAAAAGTATTCTTTCAATATAGAAAATCCTATGCGGTACCCTGCATGTGGCTAGGATATATCATAACGGAGTTTTACTGAGTCCTTCTGATTTGCTGGATGAAGGGCTGAGAAATATAATAATGACTTATTAAAGCCATGCTCCAAATGACCATGCCAGCTGTCAGTGGAGAGATGCCTATTTAAGACACAAGAAGATGCCCTGGTCTGTCAAACCCTGCCGGTCTTCACGCTGTCCCACCAATCAGTTGGTTGGCCTAGAATGCACAGGCCTTTTGCGTGTTCTGTGGTTTGCTTCGTGTTCTCCTGAATAGTTTTCATGTCTTAACCTAGCTCTGTCACTTATGTGAGTCCTCTGTTCAGTGATGTCTGTATTGTCTCATGAGGGGAACGATGCAAGATGGCGGCCCTGCTAATTTTAAGAATGGATGTCCAAGCAGTTCCTGGGCTGTGGCTCTTTGAGAGGGCTCCCTTACCAACATGAGGTCAAGAAATCCCCGGAGCACTGAAGAAACCTGTGGAAACACAGATACCATCCTAAGGACCAACACAAAAATCCAGCCCAGTTCCCCATGGTGCTTGTCTAGTGAATCCTATGGATAATTTCTAGAAAGTACCTTTGAGGAGAAAGATACTCAGCAAGCAAAATAAGGAAGAGGCTCTCTTAGCACATGCTGTTTTCCTTACTGTCTTCAAGTTTTAAATAACCTAGGTAAATGATGGTGCAACTAAGAGTGGAAATTTACTTCATAAATAAAAGAGCAATGGTAATAATAGTGAGAAGAGCAGCACTGTAAAGCGATGGGCACACAAGGGTGCTGGCCACACATGTGATGAAGTACACTGAAAAACACGGAACAAACTCAGGTTTTTAGCAACTACCACCATCTAGGCTTTATGTATTTCCCTAGCTTCAGGAGAAACAAGCTTTTGCAAGGAAATCTGATGGATAGCACTTTCTCATTAATTTCTTATAAATTATGTCTTGACATCTATCATAACTGCATTCATGTGCATTCAGATGAAGTGGTTGGTCAGTAGATTTTTTACTTACATTTATTTACTCTCCATCCCTGTCAGGATCTACAACCTTTCTGCTGCTCTTGGAGACCACCTTGGGTTCATTTTCTGACAAGACCCATCCCCCTGCAGAAGGTCACCACTTGCCTGACCTCTGATAGCACCGGTCAATTTTGCTTGCTCTCTTACTTTGTTGAAGTAGAATCATCTGCTGCAGACCCCTCCCTGTCTGGCTGCCTTCTCTTAACTTGGTGTCCCTGAGACTCAGTCCTGCTGTGTATGATGAAAGTTCCTTCTTTATCTTGGTGGTACGGCATTCATTGGCTAACTACACCACACATTATTTATCCATTGGGAGAACACTGAGTACTTTCTCATTTATTACCCTTAGGATTCAAGATGGCCTTCTATATGGCTCTGACGAGCATTAGTACTCACTGCTATTGGATGTGGGACTATTTTCATACAATATATTTTTTTGGTCACTTTTCACTATTTAAACTTAGTTCAACCCAGTAAATGTTTCAATCTCTTATTCAGTTTGATTACTGTCCTTCTTTTTCGCAAGCTCCCTGGAGCCGATGTGAATAATCCACCTGAGGCTCTTTACTTAGACAAGGGACAGAAAAGAGACACATTCCTCTTACAAACTAATTTCCCATTACAAACCATTACAAACTAATCTCTTCCAAAAAGCAGCCTTGTGTTCCTGCTTATGGTCAAGAAGAAGGGAAGGGAGGTGTGGCTGAGGAGTAATGGCAGAAGTTCCAACAGAAGTGGCCTTCCTCAGCCAGCCCTGCAGGGTGGGTGGCGCAGCTCTGGAAGTGGTGATTTTCAGACTGAGCACTTCACCCTCAGCTTGGTTCTAATGGCCAATCCTTGGACAACACAGAAGAGCCTGTGTAGCCCCTTCTACATATGGCACTAACTTCTTCCTCACTCTGTGCACGATCTAGCCCCTGCCCACCTACCCTGTCTTCTTGCTGCTGTTACTACGGCTTCTGCTTCCTGGATTTTAGGTCCTTGGGCTTGATGCTCCTTCTGCTGGGATGTCTACAGGGCTCGTATGTTCTTCCCACTCAGGCCCAGTTCGGCTCAGGTGATCCTTCCCAGGAAGGTCTTCCTTTACTCTCCAAGCTCCACCAACCCTCAACGCCCTCTCCTCCCCTCTACCATGTCACAGCACTTTATATTCTTTGCAGCAGGTACCACTCTGACATTATTCTACTTCTCCACTTGTTAGTTCATTATCAGCTTCCTCAGCTAGAATACAAGCTCTATAAGAGTCAGGTAACCTGGGGTCCTGTGCTGCAGTATCCCAGGTGGCGAGGGTCCCCAGGCAGTAACAGGTGCTCAGTGACTGAGTGCTGAGCTGATTCACTTTTCTAAGTAGCCTTTGATAGAGAAGCAGCTCCTACCTCATGTCATAGCTGAACTCTGAAGTCATTGAGTCTGAGTCAGTAGTCCAGGGATTAAAGAATGAAACTAGGTAACCAGTTCCTATGTCTGTGTGCCCTTATACCAAGATCTGTTACCTACTAGATGTGATATGCCAGTCTTTAAAGCCACAGAGATGCTAAAATATCCAGTAATTATTTTAGATCTAGCAATACACATTTCTCACCTTATGTAGGTCCTTCACTCTTGGAGGTAAACTGTCACGGATCCTCCTCATTGCCTGGAGGGGTGGTTCATTGAAATAGGGGGGCTCGCCATCAATCATCTCTATTACCATGATCCCAAGGGACCAGATGTCCACCTGTTGGGCACATATCCACTGGTTATCAGGCAGGGAGAATATTCTAGAAGGTTGGATGCATCCAAGGAAACCCAATGGATTCATGCTTAGTCATAAATTAGTATGACAGAGTATTTCAAATATTATAATACACATTTATAAGCTGAACTACTGTATTATTGTTGATTATTGTCTATTTTAATAATCATCTTTGTTTGCTGCTTAAATATTACTCTAGTTAGGTTTCCTCCAGTTAGGTATAAGTGACTACCTTAACATTGTGAAACATTGAACTTTAATTTTTATCCTGTTATTTTTGCAGTTAACAGGCTATCAGAGAAGATGAAAAATTATCTTCTGTTATGAAAACAGAAAGTTGCATTTAAACCATAAGAAGAGTACTTGCCACAGTCATACCAAACTGCAAAGAGCTATGCTGCACATTGCAGAATATATCCTGTTCCTTTTATTATTTTGCTTTTTTAAATTTTTTTTCTTCACTTTGGAGTTTTTCCCCCTATGTTTTACCATTTTGAAGCAGGATCCCCAAAAAGTTGCATTATATAAACTATTTTCAAAGAATGGAGAAAAGAAAAGGAC
>NW_004524636.1:8272761-8275458 GCF_000260255.1 Octodon degus
GCTCTCTCTCTCTCTCTCTCTCTCTCTCTCTCTCTCTCTCTCTCTCATCTATCCCCTCTCTGCAACATCCTGCTTGTTTACCTGCACGTCGCTACCTGCATCTGAAGTCTTGCTACTGTGGTTTATGTGGCTGCTAAGAGAGAGAGGAGAGTTTGAATTATGCCCCGGGACCTAAGCATCCATGGCAGTGTTGCGATAAAAGGACCCATGAACACTGCTGAGGTCCGCAGTGGTGGTTTGAGGCCTTCCCGCCACCACCTTCTCTCCAAGTCAGGGAATGTGGAGTCAAAAGTCATCACCCTGATCTGTGGTCACCAACTGCATGAGAGTCACTACATGCTCAGCCTGTCCAGCCCTGCCACTCGCCACACGGCTGTTACCACATACCTCTGTCCCATAAGGCAGCCTAGAGATCACCTCAGGTGCCATCCAGTAGGGAGTGCCTACCAGCGATTTCCTCTTTGGCACCTCTTTGGAAACTTGAGCACAGAAACCAAAGTCAGATAGTTTTATCTGAAAAGGAAAAGAAAACAACAAAAGAGTGACTTGGAAGTACTGCCCACTGGGCTAAGTCGCATACACACTGACCTAGAAACACAGATAGTTTCAAATTTAGGTTCATTAACAGGTCTCAGGAATATCAGTGAACAAGTTCTGAGTTCCTTTCATGGGAAAGACACACATCTGTTTTAATGGAAAACTTTCTCCCGGATTACCAGGGTTGACTTCCAAGGGTCTACACTCCTGGTGCTTATCCCTTTTATAAAGGTACAAATCAACAACAACAATAACAAAACTTCATGCAAATTAAATATTTTTCATTAAGTCTCAAAACCACAACTTTAACTGAATGTAATAGATGACACTTCAGTATAGGTCAATTGCTGTTCACAGTGTGAATTTTGCACAAATTGCTGCAGGTTTAAGTTCTTTTCTGTGCTTGAAATATCTCAAGATCTTCATTTATCTACAATGATGAGCTCTAAGTCTTTGAGCATCTGCTCCCTTTCTCTTTCAGTTTTGCTCCTTTGCCTATGGCAATGGAAAGTGACACTGTGAACCACAATAGAAGTGGAAACATGGGCACAGATACTGTCAGCCTTTGGTTTTCAGGTGTGTAAAATGGGCATCCACAGGATTCAGTGTGTGGCCTACAGAAGAGACTATCTCTTAGACTTGGTAGAGATGGTAGGATAGGCATTGCTTAACAAGACTTAAGAGTGCCCATTTGAAGTTAACATTTTCTACACATCAGAGCTACAGTCCCTAATAGATGGATGCTTTCTGATGTGCTCCATATCTTTCTGTACTTCCTTTCTTAATCATTTATTCTGCTGCCCATATCTTAAATGATTATGATTCCTTGCTGCTCTGGTTTCAAATGTCTTTTTTTCCTTTTTACATAGTCTTTTTATTTTTCCTCCCATGATTAATTTTGAGCTGGAGGTTTAGCTCCATAGGACAGTGATTGTTTGGCATGCATAAGACCTTGGTCCAATCATTAGCCTGAAAGCAACACAGTACATCACCTAATACAACACAACTGAATTTCCAACTAGTATATGCTTCCACATGGATGACTACAGGTGCTTTCGATAAACTTGAGGTTCCTCTCTGTCTCTAAGTCTAAGCCCTCACCCTTCTCTCCTGTGCTAATTAATGGCATCAACGTCAGCCTAGCCACTGAACCGAACTCATGAGAATCACCCTGAATTCTTTCTTCTGTATCACCTGAAGTCATCGTGGTCAGAAGTTTTTGAAAAATTCATCTCTGTAGCTTTAGGCCCCACAATGTACTTGATCTGTCCTAGGTCCTCAAAATCAAGTTTATTGAATGAATGGATAGCTTCAATCATAAGAAATGAAAGAAGCCTCTGAGAATGAAGAGGAATGTGTTACTATTTGTGAGTGGTGTTATGTGAAGACCGCTGGCTTGGAGACAAGATCTCATTTGTTAGTATGATAATTTTCAGAAACATAGTAAAGCTGAAAAATGTACAAAGAATATTCTTGTGCCCACCAAGTAGACTCGATATTTGTTAATGTGTTACTATATGGGATTAGCCACATAGATTTCTACCCATCCATCTTATTTCTAAGGAATTATTTCATTTTTATGTGCTCATCCATCTCATTTTTGATGCATGTCAAATTAAATTGCTGATATCAGTATACTTCACTCTTAACATTAGCTAGAGTTAAGTATTTGTTTACAACCTAGGAAGACTGAACTACACGTATCTTAAGTTTACTATGTGATGAGATTCAACAGGTGCGTACAGACCTCATAGGTGTGTCCCTCCAACTCCTATCATGTATGTGCCACTGGAAGACACCACCGTGGGGCCTGACCACAAGGAATCCTGGGATGTGAAGAGTTTGGGAAAAGAAGCTGACCAAACATGAAATGAGGAGGAGCTGGGGTGACTGAAATTAAACAATTCCTAGAGATTAAAGAAAAGTGCATCAAGAAGGCAGAAGAGAAGCACCAGAGCCTGATTTGGAGCGCCGACGTGTGGATGGTCCTCAGCAATGAACAATGGCGAGATCAAATCAGAGCAGCACTTGTTCCTATTCTACTTAGCGATAAGGAGCCTGCCACCTACACATAGTTTCAGTACTAATGTGGGGGGAAAAGTCCAAGTAAGAAATGAGGCAAGTCTCAGTCAGACTACCTTTTAAGAAATTATAAGTATT
>NW_004524636.1:8276208-8277555 GCF_000260255.1 Octodon degus
AAAAAAAAAGAAGAGAGAGAGAGAGATGATACAAATCCACTCAGTTGGTAGGAATTTGTTGTGTAATCCTAGTGTGTTTTTGGAGTGAACCTAAACAAACCTCACTAAAGTCTTACTACATACCTGCTAAGCACATTACATATATATCTCATTTAACTGCTAACGAGCAACTAATGAGGTAGGAACTGTTATTATCCCCATTTCATAGATAAGTAAGCCAAGGCACAACATGGTTAAGCCACCTGCAGAGGGTTCAGAGCTAATGAGCAGAAGAGCCAGGATTTAGGCATTTAATTACCATTCTGAATGGAAAGGCTAAGTCCCCAAGTGAAAGAAGGGGGTTAGCAGAGTGGTGGGTGTTTCAGATGGGTGCAGCAAGAGTCAGTGGTGATCAGGGTCTCCAGCGGGATGGAGGGAGTCTTATTACTTCCGGCTTCAGCAGAAGGTGCAGCAGCCATATCACCCAGAAGCCTTTGGGTCCGACCCCAGCCCTACCGAAATTAGAGCCCTCACTAGCCAGACGATCAGTGTGCCCACTGCACCTTGCAGCACACACACTTCAGTGGGTCTGAGAAGGAGGAGAGGACAGGACATTTTCTGACCAGGGGAGGTAAGGCTGCAGGGCATTTGCTTGTGCAAGGTTTCATCACTTTGGTGTCACAACAAAGGACTTTCTCAGGATTGTCGCTAAGTTCCTGCTTCCCATCATTGGCTCAAACACCACAGTGACGATCCACCTGTGTGACTTTCATGACCTGTCTTCAGTTGTGCCTTTCCATATATTTAATCTCATTTCTTTCTGCACACACTGACACTATCTAGGAACCAATGGAGTTTCTTGAATGTGGGATTTCCAGTACTAATCCTGTAAAATTCCATGCAAATCATAAAGAGCTGGTCAGCCTATAATCCGTTCCCAACTTTCCAAAGTTTTATTATTTGTTTCTTCTTGAAATCCTTCAGTATAGCCCAGAAGCTTATGCACATGTCCCTCTTCTGGAACTTTTCTTAGAGGCCCATATTGAGATTCCTCCTCTCTAAATACAAGAGACTTTAGCACATACTCAATCTTGAAAGGCTTCCCTGGGGCTGATCATGTCCATTTGGCCAGGAATGACATCATTCAGGGCCACCACTAATGTTTGAGTGTGGAGCCCTAAAAGTTGTGCAGACAGTTTACACTCACAAAATGCATGCAATTAGCTTAGCTTTAATTTACACTGAAGGGCACACATCACAGCATGTTATATGAGAGAAGACACCTAGAAGCTCCTTCTGAAGCCATCGCTGATATGTTAAAGATTATTTGTAGACTCACATTTGAAATATAGAAAGAATTGAAGCACA
>NW_004524636.1:8278515-8281802 GCF_000260255.1 Octodon degus
CTCTAAAAACTTGAAACAATGGCTAGTTATTAACCAGAGTGACATTATTAAAGTATTTTAACAATGGGTGTTGAATTATCAGTGAAGAACGCCTGAACACCATCCTTGGTCCCACCCTATGTGATACCCGCAGAGTGAGCGCAGGAGTGTGGGTGCAAGTGGTTGGTGGGGGGGGGGGGCTGCTGGTTTGTGTGTGATGTGCAGGGGATCCAGATGTTCTCCCAAATTTCAAGAGGGAGTGAGGATGTACCTGGTCCAGGCCCATAAGGTAAGATGTGAAGTCAGCCAAGAGGACTTCAGGTAAGAGGCCAGAGCTGTACAATACTGAAGAGGCACCCTCTTAAGTATCTCAGTGCTGCATAGACAAGTTAATTTTTATTCTAAGTAGCAGGACAGTCTATACCCAAAGCCAGGACCAGAGAGGAACAAGATGAGTGTGCATCTTCCACCCCGAGGTCCCATGTGCCATACTTTACTGTCTTCCTCTAAGAGGCCTCGGTGGGGGTGAGAACTGAGAGGAGGCAGCTGGTGGTAGCTAAATTGGAAAGACTGAGTTTTATAGCTCTTAAACTATGCCTTAAAATGATGCAGTAAGACTTTGATAGATGATGCTTAAATTATTCGAACAGCCTACATTTGATTAAACTAAATAAAGAAATTTAAAAAGAATCTAGCTGGTAGAGTTTTAGGAAGAAGTCTGGGTTGGTTTCAGGAAACTACAATGCATGTTTCTAAAGTTAAGCCGTGAATATAGGAGATACTCTAATTAGGAAATTGACTTGCAGATGGAAGAAGATGAACATTTATGCTCATAAATTTTATTTGCCTATAAGTTTAAGAAATCTGAATGAAGAAGGGAATAAACCTACCCACATTTTAGTACTGGCAGCTTTTAACTTCAGCATCTCTAGTATGGTTTTCTCCTTGATGACATTAAAAAAATACCCTCTCAAAATCTAGTAGAGTAATAATTATCTGCCTGACAAAATGTAAGATAAGAAATTGAACCTAGACAGTCAGAAGTGAGACTTGTTCTTCTGTTGTAGGAGTATAAGTGCTTTTGTATGATTTTTTACTCATTCCAGTACATAAAAGAGACAATTTTCTAAAAGAGCATAATTGCACACAACATTTGTCCAAATAAATCTTCAAGCAGATAATCAGAACTCAAGTAATGAGTATAATAAAGTGCTGTGGGAAGATCTTACAGCAGAATACACAGACTCTAAGCTGAGCCTTATTTTAGATGGATTGTATAACTCGGTTGTTTGGAAAAGCATGCGGTCTCACGAACAAGGTTGGCTTAAGAGAGCCGCAGCTAGGACACTGTCTAACCCACAGGAGAAGAAGTGCCTTCTTACACAATCAGAGAAAGAACTGGAGGCTGCAGCCCGATAACGCTGCTATTTAAACATACAATCTCTCCATCCCTAATGTGTCCTAGCCAGGAACCAGGAGCTCCAGAAAAGGATGTCGAGTGGGAGGACTGGGAAGAAGAAGGTCTATTCAAAGATAACTTCAGGTTTAAAAATAGACTGTCAAAACCCATGCTCTGTAAGTGGCAAACTCTAAGGAGTTCTGTCCTGGCTTGAGGTGTGGAGTGAGGGCCACAGATGGTCAATTTCCTGCTCAGGTCTCTGGGTGCTTCCTGCAGGGCAATGGCATGAACTGCCTGCAGTTTCAGCATTGCATGAGAACTTGTTAAAAAATTCTGATGTCACTAATGTCCGAGAACCTCTGCTTCAAGGGGAGCAATGACCTGGGGATGAAAGGACTGGAAGCAGGAAAGGAAAGGGCCAACGTGGTGACAGTGGCTCCAGCTGTGTTTCAGACCACTTTGTGAGAGGGCATCAGAGACGCTAATCCAAAATGGCACAGAGACCACACCCACCTTCCTCTCCTCGCCAATGTATGGGGCACCGAGTAGAAGAAGCATGCCCAGGGCTGCAGAGCACTGTCCAAGGGGAGCGAAGACCTGAGTTCCTTTGTGTGTTTTCTGTATTAGGGAAAGGCAGGAAGGGTGTGTGTGTGTGTGTGTGTGTGTGTGTGTGTGTGTGTGTATGGATGGAGATCGGGGTGTACTCAAGAGACGGGTGGAGCAGAATGGATTTTAGCAAATTATTTCACATGACTGAGTCTGTTTAAGAACAGCTTTTGGGGGATAATCTTCAGAACATCTTCTAATTGTGAACTTCTAGTTATGTGAGAAGCAACAAAGCTGAAACAATGATGGGTTAGAGCCAGTAGAAAGAGGGCCGGGAAGGGAGCAAAGCTGAAGAGAAAGTAGGAAGAACAAGGATGTATCATGAGCATGTACCGACTCCCTAGGGTGAAGGCCATCACGTACTGCAAACCCGCATTAGCTAAAGTTAAAACTTTGAGAATAATGATAGGAGCAAGGTTAATAATATCAAATCAACTAAATGGCCAGGTGGGGACAAGGGAGTATGAGGGACATATTCATTCCCCTGGTGAAGAGACACTGGCTTCCAGCTGACCATCAGGAACTTAGTAAAGAGGGGCCCTGTTGTGTGTCATGTGCTCCTCCTGGTCTCTGGCCATTTGCTTGTCCTTTATTCCTGTTTTCCATTCTACAGGAGGCTGGGCACATTCCAGCCCCCATGCACCATGCTCATTTGTGTGCCCCAAAAGTGAATGCTACAGCAAAGATTCCATGCAAGCCATTTATGCAAGGGATGCAAGGAACACTAGCATGAAGTCGGTGGGGATGACAAGGGAGGATAGCAGCAATCAGGGATTAGTGACCAAGAAATCAACCCTGTGGGCAGTTAGAGCTCTATATCACTGGGAGGTCCATGGACTGCAGGGCAAGGGACTCACAGTTACTCCATGCATGAGCGAGGAAACTGGGGTCTTTACAGGTCAACACTCAACACACACATCAGGACTGCTCCATTTGTGGTTGAGCATCCATTCTCCAGAAACTGAACTCTGTCTTGCACCACAGGAGCCACAAGAGCACGTTTCAGTGGCCAAGGCAAGACTCCCAGTAGGTGCAGGGGGAGGTACTTAGAGGGGAAGTCAGTTATCACTGAAGTATGAAGTGCCAAGAAAATCTGGGTGGGCCCTGGTATCTGCAGGGTGCTGCAAGGCCACCTCATCATTGCAGTTCCATGACTGCCACATGAGTACAGGCACAGTTCTGAGGGACCCTTTGATTGCCCAAGGGAAGAGACAGAAACTTTAAGGGAGGGAGGGAGGGAGGGAGAGAGAGAGAGGAGACAGACAGACAGGAAAAAAGAGAGAGTGAAGAGAGAGAGAGGGAG
>NW_004524636.1:8282624-8284534 GCF_000260255.1 Octodon degus
TTACCTTGGTTGCCACAAATTAGTGACTCATGAAATATTAAATTATCCACAACTAGTGGATAATTTATTTTTAGTTGATATAAAATAAATTCCTTATTCATTTTTGCAAAAACTTATTTTTTCATTTAAACCTAAGTGATTCACTGTCTTACTTTTCTTTCTTTCTTTTTGGTTTTGTTTTAATTTAATTTAATTTTGCAGAATAAAAACAGAAACAAAAACAAATAGAAAAAAGACAGAAACAGGATAACATACAACAATGCATATGTTACATATTTTCAATACAGAAATAGCTAATTAACAATGGCTGCTATATTATCTATTTTATCATCAAAGCTGTTGCTCAGATTAACAGATATAGTCACATAAGATGGGGGAACTAATTGAATATTGGCTCTTGCCTTGAAAAAAATCTTAATTTTTTGTCTTTTTTGTTTTAAAGAGAGTATAATAATTGATAACACATAAGAAATGGTGCACATTTAGAAGACCAGGATGAGAGGTACTCCGCCATGGGCTTTGTATGACACATTGCTGTCCTTGATGTGGTTGCTCAGATGGCAGCTATCAGCATACAGAGTTATCAACTTTCACTTTATAGTAATGGCGGCTTACTTCTGAAAGGCATGACCAGATAGTTATATTCCCCGCAGCAACGGGGGGTCACTGTTTTCATTTTAGTCATTCTTACAGATATGTCATGCTATCTCATTTTAGTTTTAATTTGTACTTCTCTAAAGTTAATGATGTTGAACATCTTTGGGCAGGAAGAAAATCCAGTGCTCTTCTGTGCAATGCTAGTAACAATTTTGCCCATCCAGGAAGCTCTTCTTCTGCTGTGCTTAGTAGTCCTGCCACTAAGGAGGATTCTTTGCTTCCTCCACTGAATCTGGAAGGACTGTGATGATGGCGACATGGCACTAGGTAACCTCATGGCTAGGGCACAAGCATGCCACAGGCTTTCCCCTTGTTCTCTTAGAACCTGGCCACCATTCCACAAGGAAGATCAGGCTTCACGGAGAGGCCACAATGCAGGTTTTCTGACTGACATCTGCAGGTGACCTAGTTCCAGGAGAGTGATGAGGACTTGTGGGTGACTCCAACCTTGCTGTCATCTCACGGCAAGCCAGCCTCTGAACCAAGAACCCCTCAAAGCTAAATGCTAACATGACCCTTTACTTAAGACCTTAACTGTTAAGAGGATTTGCTATCACAGTTACAGGTAATGGATAAGTCCTCTCTACTAGAGCGTACTATGCTCTAATAAATCAGTATAAAAATATGCTCTTAGCTTTTTCTGGAGCTGTCACATTCTATCTATACTCTCTTCATATATATATAAAAAGTTTCCTTTCTCCATAGAAACTGGGGAAGGCTTGGAATCACTATGATGCACTGTTCTGACATATGAATGTAGCAAACCTCGGGTGACAAGGATGAGAGACACAGATTCACTCAACATTCTTTTCTTCCTGGGACACTCTTGTCACTGAGAGCCACAGGATCCAATCCAATCCCTCCCAAGCTTCTACTATAATGTCACCACGTCAAAGAGACAGTCTCTGGCCCCTGAACCTGAGCTCCATCCCTGTCTCACTCCATTCTTTGTGTACTGCTTAAATTAAATACAGAAATCCTAACACCGCTGCTTGCCTGGGGATGACTTTATTTGCTTATCTATTTGTGTATCATCCTACTCGCACTCTCAGGTTTAATCAATGTGATTTTGCTGTGTTCATTACTAGGTCCTATAGCTGAACCTAGCACACAGTAGACATTCACTAGACATTCCAGATATTTGTGGAACAAGTATGTGCACAAGCCACAATCTCTAAAGGCCCTTGCAGGGCAATTCTGGGCAATAAAGACAAGGCAGGTGGCATTACTATTCCTGACTTGAAATTATACTA
>NW_004524636.1:8289032-8289594 GCF_000260255.1 Octodon degus
ACAAAGAAATGGTCCATAAAAACTTAAAAAAAAATAATTAAAGGCCCTTGCAATGAGCCCATGCTTGTAAGCACTTTGCCTGGTGCACAAATAGGAGGAGGTGTCTGAGACCGAAGTCCTGCCCTTGAGAATGACAACGGAATGATTTCATAATCTTGCATATTAAGGGAAGGGATGTCTAAGCCACTTGATGTTTTGTCTTCCTCAGATATGTACTTCTAGCAAGGAAGCCTGTCCCATCAATTAATTGCAAGATGCACAGGAAAGAACTCTGGGCCAGAAATTGACTTTTATGTTTCCATTTTTAATTTTGTTTTTAGAGAATACAAAATAGTAATAAAAATAACATTAGAAATGATACAAAATTTCATCTGTGAAATTCTTTGGAAAGTGAAAAGGATTCAATAATGGTTGCTGTATTGCATGATGTTATCTTCAAATTAGGTGTTTGGGTTACCAGATACAAATGTATAAAAATGGGGGCCGGGGAGATGGCTCAGTGGAATAAGCGGTTGCCTGGCAAGCTCAGGGACCTGAGTTCAATCCCCGGTTCCACCAAAAA
>NW_004524636.1:8290254-8299922 GCF_000260255.1 Octodon degus
CTTCCTTCCTTCCTTCCTTCCTTCTTCCTTCTTCCTTCTTCCTTCTTCCTTCTTTCTTCTTCCTTCTTCCTTCTTCCTTCTTCCTTCTTTCTTCTTCCTTCTTCCTTCTTCCTTCCTTCCTTTTTTCTTTCTTTCTTTTTTTGGTATTCTTTAGGGAAGGGTCTATAGGGTGTTCACGGTCTCACTACTAGATCGGACTCCATAGGAATCTGCCTGCTTACAGCCTTCCAAGAGCTGGGATTACAGGCTTGCGCCACCACACCCAGTTTCAATTGCCATCTCAGCATGCCCTGGGGGTGGGGCCAGCACAGCATGCCTGGGGATCAAATCCCAGACCTTGGGTCTGCTTGCAGGTGCTTTAATCTGCTGAGCTATTTGGTCAGCCCTCCTCCTCTTTATCTGCACTCTTTGCAATGCAAGTGCCTCTCCCTCGTGAAGAGGCATGCTCTGTTCCCCACCCCCGGACTCTGGGCTTGGTCATGTGGCTGATGTACTTTAGCACACAGAACATAAACTGAGGGCTTAGAAAGGTTGCTGCACTGGGGCTTGCCTCGCTTGTGACTCTTGGAAACTTTGCCACCAGCACCATGTGACTAAGCCAAGGCTACTCTACTGGGAGATAAGTGAAACTAGGCCCAATTCTGTTGTTGGCCCCGCTCAGAGCCACTGACTTTCAGGCAAGCAAGTGTGTGACACTGGCTGGCTGCAGGTTGGTCACAAATGCAAGAGAGCTTGGTCGGTTTCTTGTGTGGTAGTTGTTCCAGCTGTTCTCAGCTCAAAGTGCTGATCCACAGATTTGTGACCAAGTAAGTGGTGGTTGTTTTATCCCTCTGAGTTTGGAGTAGTTTGTTACGTAGCAAAACCTGATTGCCCTACACTCTGACACCCCTCCTTTCAAAGAAAATATTTCCCACAGTTATGCGGAAAGTACAGCCTAAACTCCTCATCCATCACAATCCCAAATTTTCAAATTATGTACAAACGGTACTTGGAAAAAAAGAGGGAAATAAGTCACAGAATTACAAGTGATCCTTATTTTATCAACCATACTTTTCTGCATTTACTACATTTCCTGCAGTAAACTGCCATATTTTTAGATCAAAATAAAAAAAGCCAAGGAGCGAGAGCAGGTTCTGCCTGCTGCCCTCTGATCATTTCTGGGCAGTTCTGATGGGATGTAAGTGTTTTCCACATGGCTGCAGTTGCTGGGTTAGAGAAGG
This sequence comes from Octodon degus, assembly GCF_000260255.1. Classification (NCBI taxonomy): domain Eukaryota; kingdom Metazoa; phylum Chordata; class Mammalia; order Rodentia; family Octodontidae; genus Octodon; species Octodon degus. The sequence goes on from NW_004524636.1 coordinate 8,291,475, forward strand.
CAGCAACAGCAAAGGATGGCTGGCCATTCCAGGACCATTACCTCTAATGAGAGTTTCCAGGGAGTTAAGAGGATTTACGTACCCGCACATTCCCAGCTAAGCCAATGTGTGGCATTCTTTGGCTGCTGTATGTTGCATGCCCTGGTGTGCCTTCAGACTTTTAACAAAATTCCTTGCGCAGGAGTTGGGGCCAGGAGATATGCTGAGGTAAGGAGCATCTGCTCCTTGTTGTCCTTTCAGATTTATTTTCTTTTCTCTGAACCTTGAGGATTTTACACACATTGAGGTTGCTTCTGGCTGGGGTGAGCCAGTACAGAGCATCAGGACTAGGAAGCAAGAGCAGGGCGGGGCTGAGGTGTTTGTGCCCAGGGCCATCCTACAGTTTCCTGGTGCTCCGACCTCCATGGAAGATCAGAACTCTTGCCAAGCAGTCCTACCACAGGAACAATCTGTTAGCAGATTCCAAGAGCATCTTGCCCTTCACCTGCTCAGGCAGGAGGTGGTAAGACTAGAGCACTCTCTACAGAACTGCACTCCTCCTTTTGCTCCATTCCTTATGATTCTTCTGTATCTGCCCAGACTTCTGTAAATTATACCTTGAATAACTATCCTCAAATGACCCATGTGGAGTTGGTCATCTGCCTCTAGCAGGGACTCTGGAGATACTGTGGACATTGGTTCATTTTTTTTAGGAAGAGGTAGACACAGACTTGGAAAGGCAGCTCTGAAAATAGGCATGTGGCAGACAAAGAATAGAAATTTCTGTAGTTTTCGTTACTTCCTGCACATACTGTAAAGGAAGAAAATTATCCATCAAATTTAGCTCGCAGGTATTTCTGACTAACAGGATGATAGAGAGGATGGGAAGGCAATTTCCTTTCTATAAGTCTTCTGGGAAGTACAGCGGGTGCCTTGTGACTAAGAAAAATTTGAACCATGAGAAAGTGTTCTCAAGAGAACAATGCCCATGACAAAGGGAGCGAGTAAGCTTACCCGGCCATCACTGGTCAGGAGGATGGAGTCACTCTTGATGTCCCTGTGAATCACTCCTTGGTTGTGAAGGTAGGAAAGGGCTCTCAGAACTGATAGACAAACAGTGGCTATCTGCTCTTCATTCATTCTAGAGAGAAAATGACATTGAAGGAATAAGACAGGTTTAAGAACATCTTTGTAATGCTTAGGCGAGGTCACTTTCCTGGGTTCTCACAGTAAGTAGTCTATGCCAGTGCACATCTGGAAGGTCTATAGGCTGGAAGAGAAAGTCTTTGAGCTGTGGAAACCAGAGCACAAGAATTGGTGAGCACACAGGAATGCATCCCATGCCAAAGGAAGGAGATGCTACTGGTGAGCGTTTGGATCACTGATGTAAATGCACCTCCATAAACTCCTATGGAGAGCCCCTCTGTCATCCATGCACCTTCAGTTCTTTTTTCCTTTTTCTTTTGTAAAGAGAGTACAAAATAGTAGTAAAACAGACAAACTTACAAGTGATACAGAATTTCACTTAGCAAAGTAATATAAATTTCACAGCATTTGTTGTAATACATAGTGATGTCTTCCAACCAGCTATTCATACTACCAGATATATGCATGTAAAATTAGAAGAAAGAAGTGATAAGAAATTAAGAAGAGAAAAAGTACAACGAGTTGAAAAAAGGAGACAAAACAAATTAAGTATTATGTACTCCTTTCCATAGACACGCACCTTCAGTTCCTTAAGAAGAACTCTCTCTATGATGAGGTTAGTTAATTCTGACACTGAACTTTGACCTTTTACTTGGGCCATCTTTCTCCAGGTCCCTGCCATGGTATGAGGATGTGGCAGTAGCACTTTAACTCAAAGATTGAAACTCACTTTTAGAAATCTATATAGGGGACAAGAAGCTCTAGTGCAAGTTACTGAAACGTCATTCTCAGAAACATTCAGATTTCAAATCTATGTGGGGAAGGATAAGGTACATGCTTACCAAGGACAAGCTCTGGCCTCAATCACCAGCACAATGAACAAGGATAAAACCATCGGTAAACAATTATTAATCACCTTCTGTGGTTGGATGAATATTCATTGGATAAAAAACAAAGTAACAAATATTCTTTGGATAAAAAGGACATAGGCAAAATATTATGATGGGAACGCTGGGGTATACAAGACAAAGAAAGTTGTGTCCCCTGCCTCCGAAGTGCTTCCAGTACATGACAAGTTTTCAAAGATAGTCACCAAAGCCATATCCTGATTACAATAATAAGCATCTTGGATTATCTGTCTTGGATAATAAAGGAACTTACCTGGTATGAGTCACGATGTCTGTCAAGGCACCACCTTCTAGAAACTCCATGACCACCCAGAGCTCATCTCCAACAAGATAGCTATTGTACATGTCCACCACATTGTCATGGTGGTAATCCCTCATGATCACAACCTGCCACAGGAGAAAGATACCAGTGACTTGTGATGGAGAAATTTGGCTATTGTTCTCCAGTGGGTTTACTTACACTGTAAGTATAATTGATTGAGAGGTATTGATTATGACAGGATTTATTCAAGAATCTAACATAGGCAAAGGGCATCAAGGGTAACTAGGAATAAAAGCAATCAATTTAGTAGAGTTGTAAGAGAATAGCATGTGAAGCTGACTTTGGAAAGACAGAGAAAGAGGGAGAGAGAAACAAAGGGAGAAACTGAGAGGGAGAGAGTAACAGACAGACAGAGACAGTCACACAGAAAGACAGAGGGGAGAGAGAGACAGAGGCACACAGAGAGAGACAGAGGCAGAAAGAGAGGCAGAGACAGACACAGAGACAGAAGGAGAGATTGAGGAAAGAGACAGAGTCAGAGAGAGGGAGAGAGAGAAGCAGACACAGACAGAGTCAGAGGCAGAAGGAGAGACAGACAGACAGAAAGAGACAGGAGAGACAGACAGAAGGAGACAGAGGAGAGAGACAGAAACAGAGACAGAGACACAGAGATGGAAGGAAGGAAGGAGAGAGAGAGAGACAGAGAAAGAGAGAGACAGAGAGAGAGAGAGACACACACAGAGAAGTATATACAGAACACAAGGACAAGGCTTGCAGTCAAAAATGCTTGGCTCCCTTGTGTGACCCCAGGGTCTCCATTTGAAGGCAATCTCCACATTCCACCGTGGATTAGCCTAACAAAGGGTCACCAATTTGTGGAAAGTAAGTAGGAGACCCATCATCAAATGAAGTCAATTGATTTGAAAAGTAGGAGCACAGAAGACTAACTTAACGCCTTGGAAAATGATACTAGTTGAATCTGAAGGAGGTTTGGTCTGGATACAAACATATTTTGGAAGGCAAAACAAATATGATGTAGGCACAGTAGAGGCTAACTTGAATCTGCTTGTGGAGAAAGGGGCCAGGTATGGAGGAGATGCCTGTGAAGCCCAGTGAACCAGAAAAGTTAGAGGTGGGGAGTGTGCCTAAGAAATGAAAACTAGGGCTGGCCAAATAGCTCAGCAGATTAAAGCCCCTGCTTATGCAGATGCAGGGGCGGGGAGTTGGATCTGGGGCCTGCCGGGCGCCCCCACTCCCGGGTGTGCTGAGCTGGCGATTGAGACTGGGCATGGTGGTGAACGCCTGTAATCCCAGCACTTGAGAGGCTGTAAACAGGTGGATCTCTACGAGTCCAAACTATGCAGTGAGACCCTGTAGTCCCTGTAGACCTTGTCCTAAAAAATAAACAAATGAACGAAATGAGAACTACTGAGCTGGAAATGGGGAGACTCCTAGGGCTACACCTGAGCCTCAGTGAAAGGCTTTCAACAGGGTGGTGGAGTGCCCTCCAAGGGCACCTGTGGACCTCTGAGAGAATGAGCATGCACATGACTCCCAGACAGAGCAGCCAGGCACAGGAACCTCCCTGGGGAGGTACAAGGTGGGCCGACTGACATCTGACATCCTAACCCGAGAGGTCTTCAGCATCTGGATTTCCCATTCACAAAACCTCCCCTGTCTCTCAATGATCTTATAAAATTACTAAAGGTGTCTTAATATCCTTAATACCAAAGGGCTTCTGATTCCTGATCTAGTCACTCATGTTTTCCTGTGTGCTTATGCTTTCCTGTGTGCAACTGGAGCTCTTATGTGATAAGTTGAAAAAGATACATGAGAAACTGGAAAGATATGTGCAACAAAAAAAGGTTCCATAATAATTTTCTACACCAGTAAGTCAAATTCTGCTAACACAACTTAAAGCATGCAAAGAACATAGGACTTGATGAGGAAATACAAATGGTCTAAACTTATAGTCTCCCATCCAAGTACTAACCAGGCCCGACCCTGCTTAGCTTCCGAGATCAGACGAGATTGGGCGCATTCAGGGTGGTATGGCCGTAGACAGTCTAACCATATAGTGATAAAAGTATTAATTTAAATAAGATTTATTTATTTTACCTGATTACTACCAATAGTATGACAGCATCTTGTTGATATTAGTGAGGGTGAGAGAGGGCTATTACTGAGGGACTAAATGAGGACATTATGTGTCATTAGATATCTTTATTTTAAAATTATTTTATGTAGATTTGTTCATTCTACTTCAAATTTAAGAAAGCCATTAAATATGAGACCGAAGACTTGTTTATAACACTCACTGTAAAACTATAAAGAGCACAATTTGCAAACAAAATCAGAAACTGGTTCAATTATACATTACAGAAAATTATTAGACCTTTCAAATTATATTTTTTATATACAGTTAAGAAAAGGCATGGGTAATTTGTATTTAATATTACATTTTATTAACATTAAATGTTAGGTAAAACTTAAAAATTACTAAGCTACACATACAGAAATATCTCAAAGAAAGGATATATATATAAGTAAAAAATATTTTAAATGTATTAAAATATTGGGGTCAAATACCTCAGCGGACTAAAGCCCCTGCTTAGACAGGCTCAGGGAGCGGGGTTTAATACATGGCTTGCTGCGCTGAGACGGTTACTGAGACTGGGTGTGGTGGTGCATGCCTGTAATCCCATAGATTGGGAGGCTGAAAACAGGAGGGTCACTACAGGTCCAATCTGTGTAGTGAGACCCTGTAGTCCCTGTACTAAGATACTAAAATAAAATAAAATAAAATATTAATGTAGAGCATTACTTGTTTGTGTTCTGTGAAACATTTTCTTACATTTTCAGGAAGAAGTCACTACTTCTATGTTCAGAAGGAATATTTCAAAGTTCCCGAATAATGAGAGTGAGGATATTGGTAAGCTCATCTCTGTTTGCTATATTAAAAAGTTGGCTACAAAGAGTATGAATGCTTTCGCAGCAGTATGAAGTAGGTACCTATCCAGTCCTCTGTATTCATGAATTCCACATCCAGGGATTCAACCAGCCAAGTGCATCTGCCAGGTGTGGTGGTACACGCCTGTAATCCTAGCACTTGGAGGCTGAGGCGGGAGGATTGCTAGGAATTCAAGCCCAGCTGGGGGTACCTGTGAGTTCAAGGCCAGCCTGAATTACTTAAAGAGACCCTGCATACTACCCACTCCTCAAGAAAAGCATCTATACTGAACATGCACAGATATTTTTCTTGTCATTAGCTCCTAAACAATGATAACAAGTATTTACACTGTATTAGGTTTTATAAGTAATCTGGAGATGAATTAAAGTACATGGGGAGATGTTCATACTTTCCATTTTATAGAAAAGATTTGAGCAATCCCAGAGTTTGGAACTTGCACCAGTCCTGAAACCTACTCTGTGTAGACCCTGGATATGACGGTAACCCACAGAGACAGACTGCAGTACAGGATTTGGAATTTGCAAGACAGGGATCTGAACCTCAACTCTAAAGCCAACTTGTTCTATGATCCTAGGCTAGTCATGCAAACTATCGGAGAGCAGGTTTTCTCCTTGCCGGACACTTGTTTCCCAGGACTGGAGTCACAGTGGATTAATGTTAGGTACAGTGATGGAAACACATGAAATATTTCATAAAGTACTGCTGGAATAATACACACACAAAACAAGACTAGGAGGAAAGACTACAGAGGATGTCACATATGTTTTTGTATTTTCAAAGCCTTTCTCACATCCTAGTTTTGAAAAGGGAACTAAATGCAATGCTGGAGAGAAAAGATGATGCTGACCTAGCACATACCTCATTGAAAAGCAGTTCTCGCCTCTGTTGCTTGCGGAGGTCCATTTTCTTCACTGCCACCTGTTTCCCTGTGTGTCTTTCAGTGGCAATGCACACAATGCCTGTTGACCCTTCCCCGATTTTGATGAAGTTATCCAAGTATTCCCTGGGATCTCCTGGGCTGACCACCAGCTGCAGGGCAGCCCGGAACTGTTCATGGGACACCCTGGAGGGCTGCTGGTCTGAGGAGGAGCCCCAGCTGGGTGGGGGGTAGGTGCTGGATGAGATGCTGAGAGAGCTCAGGTAGGAGGCGGTGGAGATGTACTGCGAACTGGTCTGCAGCGAAGGGTGGTGATACAGGCTGGCTTTGTGGTACCCAGAAGGGTACTGGTGGCTGCTTGAGCAATAGCCTGCTTTGCTCTGACTCTGAGGTAGTTTGGCAGGGCCCCTGGGGTAGGTGTCGGACCCAGACAGTGGAGGACTGAGGACCATCTGTGCTCGATCATAGTCCACCTGGAAAAACAGGCATGGATAGAGAATATTCACATACTGGATCTGAAATCTCTGCCTGGCAGAATGACAGCAAGAGACAACAACAAGTGAGAAAAGGGTGGGCAGAGCACCTATAGGACTGGCCACCCCAGGAAGTGTTTCTCCACCATATGTACCACAGAGGAGTTCTCATTCTGTGGGCCTTCTCCAGGTGTACATAGCCCTATGTAATGGTTTGTGTCTAGGTGTCCCTACAACGCCTCATGTAGTCATTGGATGCTGTCACTGGGACAGCTTCTAGAGTTTGTGATTAATTCATGATCCAATGCTGGGATTATGGGTGCTACACCTGCCCTGGGGTGGGTAATCTGCATACAAATGCAAGGAGGGAAGAGAGGCTTGCTAGTGGCCCCAGGTCCTCCTCCCTTGGCATTTTGCTGTTTTCTGCTGCCATGAATTGCTGTTCTCTGCCATGTGCCACTCTGCCTTGGAGCCAGCCAAGTACGGACTGAAACCTCCACTAACTGTGAGCTAAATAAATCTTTCTTCCTCAGATTTTGGTTTTGGGTATTTTGTTCCAGCAATGAGAGAAAAGTAACCAAGACACCCAATTTTCTTACTTGGAAAAAGACCAAAGACCCCATCCTTTATAAAAGGACATTAGTCTTCAGTTAGAATTAGGGGGAGAGATATGAAAGGTGTGAGGTCCTTTGCCTTGCATCTGAACTTACCACCTGAAGCAGAGAGCACCATCCATGTACATACGGTAGCACCTGCCTCTGCACATGGGACTCCCAGGGCCAAGTGGGTGGCTTTTACTTCAGCATGGATTGTAAAGTACACTAATGTGGCATTCTCACCACGTATGTACAAATCTATAAAAGGGTAACCAAAATTTGCAATTATGTGTTCATGTGCGTGAAAAAGGCAATAGGCCATTTCAAATGGATCCTAGCAAAAAGTGTTCTGCTGTGGTTTTGAATATTGGACTGAAAGAATATTGTGGAGGAGACTGAGGGACAGACAGACTGGGGACCCAGGATGCTGGAGAGGGGAACATTCTTGTACAATTTGAGGTGCAGGTGGTAGAAATCATGTCCTGGAAAGGATCAGGAATGAGCTTTGGGAATGCTTGGAATGACAGAGGCCTGAGACACCCTGTATGCCACAGCACACGATGATTACCTCCTTCTTCAGGCCAGAAAATGCTATTGGATCGGTGCCTGCTTTGTTGTACAATTGTCTGAAAACACACTGCTGGCAGCATAGGTGATATCCACAACAGACTATTGAGGCCTCAGTCTTCTTTGTAACTCAATGCCTTACAAATCCTCTTTCTGTGAGATGTGATGGATTGCTGTGGAAATGACACCAATCTGATACTCTGTCCTTTCCATCTGTCCTGAGGACCTGGCTCTCGTCTAAGTTACTGGTCACATATAGCAGTGTAAAGTCAATAAAAATGAAATAAATAAAACTTCAATTTCTCAGTCATATTAGTCACACTTTTAGCTGTTGTCAATCACCACACCAGACAGCACTCACACAGAATATTCCCACCACTGCAGAAAGGTCCTCTGGAGAGCACTGCTCTGGATGAAATGTCTGTTCTCATTAGCAAGTTCATTTCAGTGGTTCCACACATTAATATGCGAGCCACTGATATGTGCCAGTCATCCTTTCAGGTGTTGGGGAAGGGATTACAAGCAATCAAAATAGATGGTATCTCTGTCCTCCTAGAATTTATGTTCTAGATAAGGATACAGATGATGAACAAGAAAACCAATAAATATACAGTACATGCTCTACTACTAAGTGGGGCAAAGAAGAAGAAGGAGGAGGAGGAAGAAGGG
>NW_004524636.1:8300022-8316716 GCF_000260255.1 Octodon degus
AGGAGGAGGAGGAAGAAGAAGAAGAAGAAGAAGAAGAAGAAGAAGAAGAAGAAGAAGAAGAAGAAGAAGAAGAAGAAGAAGAAGAAGAAGAAGAAGCATAAGAGGGCTGAGCGTAATGGCAGCCATCTTGGGTAGGCTGGTGTCCCTGGGCCTCTCTGAGGGGAGAAACCTGCTGCCCTAAGAGAATAAGCTGTGTTACAGGGCAGAGGGACCTCAAGGAGGATCTACTAGAGGAGTGGGGTAGAAAGGCTCAAATAGTGACAGATTCATGAGGAGACACATCACAGGCACCTTGCCGTGAATGTTGGCCTTTTCTCTGAGTGAGGTGGGAGCCCCTGGAGGTTACCAGGCAGAGAGGACTGAGGAGGTCAGCATATGCGTAGCTCCTGTGAAAGAGACTGTGGAGGCGGCAGTGGAAGCAGGAGTGTTGGTGAACTCACTGCAGTCCGTGTGGGCTGAGCTTATGGTGGCTTCTGTAGCTAGGTTGAGAAATGATGGCATTCAGGGTAAGCATGGAAGGTAGCAGACAGGATTTCCTGATGGGCTGGGTGAGAATTTGAGAAAAGAGGATAGAGGTGGTGCCAAGATTTGGACTTGAGAGCAATAGGCCTCCTAATGAGATACTGGCCCTTGAGGGAGGACCGGGCCTATGGGATGTGTAATCGGCCTACAAGGTGACTCTGATATTCCCTGACTCTCACAATTCATGGTCTTTGTAATCTCCTCTCACATCATACGAGTTCATTTGAGTGATCAAAAGATTCAATAGAAGGAATAACAAGTCTTGTTTGCTAGGACAAGACAGGCTTGTGGGGTCTTTGCTCTGGCTCTCTCCAGCTGTCATGCCATGAGTATGTTCAGAAATCCTACAGAGAGGTACATGAGGACAGAAATGGATGGCTCCTGACAAGAGATAGCCAGAAACTAAAGCCTTCAGCAAATGGTAGTATGAGCCATCCTGGAAGGGGATCCTCTGGCCCAAGAACAGCCCACAAATGACTGTGTCCCTGGACAACACCTTCACTGAACTTGAGTAAAGCCAGCGCAGTCCAGTCCTCCTGGGTTTCTGACCCACAGAAATTGAAAAAGGAAATGTGTGTTATTTTAAGTTTGGAGGGTAATCTGTTGGATACAATACTTTCAATATGGTGATTTTGTTTGTTACAGAGCCACTGATATCTAATGGAATAGACCTGACCCAAGAAATTAGGTGTGATAAATATTTATTGTTTTTAGCTATGAAGTTTTGAGATAGCTCATTGCATGGCAGTGTGTAATTAATACTTGAGAGAAAATGAAGAGGTCTGCTATGATCTTGGTCTTGATTTTAATTTTGAGACGGTTACTAGATGTTGGCACTGAGCAGTTACTTAGGTGATTTAGCCCTTCCCCTGGTCTAGGGAAGAGTTAAGGCTGAAGATTCAAATCTGAGAGTGTTTCTCTAGGAGAAGATGTATGATGCCGAATGCATATGAGAAGTCTCTAGAGACCAGAAAGAGCAGGAGTTTGTAAAAGGAATGAAACAGTGGCCAGTGCTGTAGTAGGAAATTAAGGAAGTAGAACCAAGAAAAGAAGCATTTCAAGAAGAAAAGGAGTAATGCATTGTGCCAAATGCCCTTGAGAAGTGGTCCATGGATCTGGTGTTGCTCAAGGCAGGCAGCGACTCAAGCTGCTGTTTCTTCTCACTGCACAGAGGAGGTTGGTTCCACCAAGTCAGGAGACAGAAACTGCAAGCTGAATTCAGCACGGTAGCACCTACCTCAGCTCTTCTGCACTGTTCACTGGCACTAAGGTCCAGTCCTTCCCCAAGGCCCATGCAACATGCAATCCTTCCCATCCTACGAACACCACAACTACCCAAGAGAATTCACCTCTCACAATCTCAAAGCCCACCAGCAGGATACCGGGCATCTGCTAAGCCAGCATCCTGCCTTGGTTGGGTAGGAAACATACTCAGAAATAAGTTAAATCACTTAGCTTCTCAGTTTGCTCATCTGTAAAGTGGAATCATAACAACTACTCACTGGGTCACTGGGAATTCTAATTGAATTATTCTCACATAACTGAATATGTATCAAAAAGTTCAGGCAGTGGCTTGCGAATACCCACATTTTAGGTAGCATGTTGTTAGAGAAAATGCTTCACACAATAGTGGAAATGTAAATAAAATAAACAATAAGTATTAATAAAATTAAATAAAATTTATGGGAAGTACAGAATTTGCTGGTAGCACATATCTTCCAGCACATTCAAAACAACCAATAGGTATCTTTAATTGCAATGTACTGCAAAATGTATTAGAATTAAAATAGAATATGAGAAAACAGGCTGAGCTTTGGTAAGCCCCTATACATGTGCTACACGTGGATAACTTGTATGAGGGAAGGGATATGTGTCACTTTAGGTGACAGGTGTATTCTGCTTTTGAATGAAGCTCCAGATCAGCCAAGTGTGGGCTCACCAGCAAGACCAGGCAGTGAAGTAGAAGGAGGTCTTTGACTTTTATTTCTCAAAGTGTCCTGGGAGCCCTTCCGTGCCCTCACTTCCCTGTGTCTTTCTTGTAGCAGTTTCTTTTGCATGTTAAACAACACTGGATCCATTCCCCCCAAGCATGTGTAAGTGAGCCCTGAAGACGAACTGCACCCAGAAAGTTGTGTCCTGCAGACATCACAAATATCACTACACACAGCATTGCAACCTTTGCTCCCTGTGGCCTCCAGCAACATTATTAGGGTCTGCTTCTAACAACCCGCTTGTGCCATGAAGAACAGGACATTTTCCTGCAAGAAGGGAGTGATTTCCAGTTACAGCTGGAAGGCCCAGTCATTTGTGAATGCTCAGTGTTGAAATTAGGTCTTTTAGACAAAAATAAATAAATTCTGGTCTCTCATGACTGATGAGAAGAGTGCAAACTGAAAAAGCGATGAGGAATAATTGTTTCCAGGACAGACCATGAGAAGCATTGAGCTGGAGTTACTCGAAGGAGAATCAATTCTGCTTCTCAAGTGAGGGAACATATGGTCTCTTTCAGAGGCTTCCATCCACTCAAGAAGATGGCAGGGGACAAGCAGTTGGTTGTGAGAAGAAACGTGTGAGGACCCTGGTGGGGCACTGTCATTGCACCCTCGCCTGCGTGCGGGTCCCAGCCAGCTGCAGTTGCATGACAGTTCCCACTATGGCCCACACAGTTGTGACAGGCCTCATCCTTTTTCATTCTGGGGATCAAGTGAACAGCAATGTATCCCATTTTCTTGCTGGTAAAACTGGGGTGCAGGGAGATAAAACTTCCCTCAAGGAAGCCAGATCAAAACGTCCCATAGTCCTAAAAGCATTACAAAACCCTGTTCTACACAGGCTTGCTTTCGATTCCCAGTAGGAAAGCTTCTCGATGTTGGCACTGCTCAGGACAATGGGGACATCTGTTTTTGTGCATGTATTGGCATTTTTATCGTTAATAGCCACAACCTAGTCTTTATCATTGAGGCTGGAACCTTTCTTTTCTTTAAAAGGTACCAGTGTTTTCCTGGAAGCCAACGTGGGGTCCCTTCTTTTAAGTGACGGCTTTCTTAGAAGTCTGCTCTTGAAGGAATAAAAAATACTAATACACATAATGATCATTCTTATTTGTTGAGTGCTTTCCTCATGTGCTGAGTGTCCTGAGCCCTCTAAGCAAATTTTTGCGTTTAAAGATCAAGCTAAATGAGAGGTTGTTTTACAAATGTGGGGCTGGGGCACAGTGGGTGAAGCAGGCCACACAGAGACCCCAGGGCTACAGGAACGTAGAAAGAGGACTCGAGCCAGAGTTATTCAAGCAGTTGGAGCCTGCTTGAGCCCACAGAGACAGGCTGCTGTGGTAAGAGGGAACCTGGGCAGGACAGAGGCAAGCAATGTGCAGTGACAATTCCAGAAATAAAGACTGGTCAGGGCCCAGATGTCTGAGCAGCCTGGAGCGAGGTAAGAACTGGACCAGAAATGATGGATGATGATGCCGAGGCAAAAGGCATGGAAGAAAAATTAGGTTTTTTTCTTAATGGTCTCAGCCTAGAAAATCAGTTTAAAATGTACAAAATAAAAAAAACAATCACAGCAAAATGAGCTGATGATATATGTGTGTAACCCATCATTTCCATTCTAGGTTTGGTAGAAGTAGAACTTTGTGTTTGGTTACATCAGTGCCCAAGCTTTCCTCTGTGGGTTCTTTAGGAAAGTGATGTTTTTGTGATGAGACCTCCTCGCCTTCTTCACACAGATATTGAGTATTTACAAATATCACATTGTCATCCATTAACTTCTCTCCCCAGTGATACAGGCTAGGTTTAGAGTGGGTGAAACATAAACGATGAATTTGTGTGCACATCCTGCTGTCTACAGCCCTGCTCAAGCCTGTATAAAAGATGGACAAAGGAGTACAGCTTGGACTGTGTGGCATTTACTCTGATTTTCAAATACATTCTGGGAAAGTAGAGGAATTGGTATTGAATTGACATGAGCCATGCTAGCAGTAGCCCTGGGAGGAATACATGAGGTCAGACCTTTGGTGAACCCACAGTGCAACAGAAAGGGACCAGGGAACATGAATCAGATGAATCACTCCTCACTGCTCCAAAACATTTCCAGAACGTTTGTGCATGTAGTTTGCCCTTCCAGGCTTATTGTAAAGCTTTGCCATACTACAAAGGGCTAGAGAACTGTGGCGCAGGAGAGAGAACAATAGAGATGCCATACAGACTCCTGCCTGTGCCTTTGCGAACGAGGAGATCCTTAGGAAGCTGGCTGCAGTCTGTAGGCTTTACAGGGGATTTTCCAAATGGTGGAGTGAAATGAGAGAAGATGGGGTGGAAATGAGAGAAATGAGTGACCAAGCTGCCACACTGCTTTGCTGCAGTGTTAAGAGCCCACAAATGGTCACTGAAAATTGGGCACTTTTTGAGAAGGAATTTTTTCTATTGGAATCTTGAAAAATACTGGCAGAATGAGTGTTTCTAATTTCCTTCCCTTATTGAAGTGGCAAATAATACACTCTTTCAGCATACAATATAAATTAATTCTTACAGAAATGTGCTTTTTCATGTCTCTATTCAAAACATAAGCAGGGAAAAATAAAAAGGTTGCATTGTGTGAGAATAAATAATCCTGCAGTTAACAATTCAACCAGGCTACCCTTCCATGCTGAGTATAATATCTCCAAGGACAGGGTCAGACACAGGCTTGTGATGTATCAAAATTAGAAATAATTACGGCAATGAATTCATTTAATCAATCAATTTCAGCAGTGGTGTGCTGGGGTGGACAGGGCATAAAACTCCACACAGCTATCAATTGCTCCGATTACAGTTGGCTGTCAGCCAGAATTCCCCTGATCCATGTTAGTTAAATGCACATTAATCTGAATTTGGCAGAGTAATCAAGGACCCAACTGAACTGTGAAATTGAATTCTGCGGTAGAACATCATTTGACCATTTTATGCCAAGGCTGGAAAAAGGGCCAGGTGACGGGAAAGTGGGAGAAAGAAATGAAGGGGGAGCGTCTGGAAGTCCCATGGCTTTGTCACCTTGGTCATCCTGGCCGTTGGGACAGTGCTAGACTGGGGTATGTGGGACAGATGCAATGTGAGTTCCAGTACTGCAGAATGGGGTCTGGGAGGATGCGGATGGAGACATACAGGGGTGGGAGGCGTTTGCTTTCAGGGATTGCTGTAACGCTCCAGTAAGTCTTTCAGAGCACGATAAAACAAAGAGACCAGGCATCTCTGAAAGGAAAAAGCCAGACTTGGTGCTGCTTGCTGGGCATAAATCAAATGAAGGATAAAAGCAAATCATAGTACTTTATTATCTGGGCATGTGAAGGACATCTTCAATTGTCCAGACTTGACTCAAAGAAAAATGTGAGTAAGTCCAGCCTTGGCTCGGGCGAGGGAAAACCAAAGCTTGTTAGAATTACAGGAGAGACCGTGGCCTCACTTTCTCTGCATGGACATTTTAAAGACTGGTAATTAAGGGAAGGGTGAATCCTTATATCCTGTGTCCCCACCCCAGCTGTGCCTACAGCTCTAATTCACCCACCCTTGTCCTCGTGTGGGGTAAAAGGGCTGACCCATTGCACATGGTGCATGTGGCACTATCCTTTGGTTTCCAGTTCTGTGACTCTGACCTCTGAGCAAGATGACTGTGGTCCTGGGAACTCATTTCTGTCTCTGGGGTTACAGGGTGTTAGGGAACTACTCAACCTCCAATTGCATTCTAATAAAGCAGTCACTACTGCTGCTCAGCTCATACTCAGGCATGGCCTGTTTCTGTTGAGTTACATATTTTCATTTACAAAATTCACCGGTTCTATTTCACAGGGAACAGTTCACATTCTACCTGGCTGAATAACAAAGGGACACAGCACATACTTTCACTGACATTCCCTTTCTAGTGAAAGATGCAAGTGCCTGTGACAACTGCCAAGCAATCACGGTCTTTAGCAGGCTCTTGGCGGCACCCCTAAAAACAATCAAGGTGTTTGCTGCATATAATGGCATATGCTTATAATTCTAGCATTCTGGGAGGCCGAGGAAGGAGGAATGCAAGATGAAGCCTATTCTGGACAATATAGCATCTTGGCAAGACCCCTTCATTAAACAAAAAATAAAAACAGCTAAGCAGATAACTCAATGCAAAGACCCTGGGTCCAAAAAAACAAAACAAAAAAATTAAAGAAGCTCACAGTGTCTCTTTAAGATGCTAATGCCAGGGATCCTGGAAGTAGACCAAGTTCTGGACGGTTATACACATTAGCTGGATTTCTAAACTTCATGTGGTAGATAGCTGTTCTCCGTGTAGAGCGTTTTGCCAGGGAATCTCCCACAGCCATTTCACTGGACACCCAGTTAGGCATGTAGGAGCTTACACCTTCTGACACAAAGTTTGAAGAGTCATGTATTTCCCTGCCTTACAAAATATAAACACTGCTTGACAAAGCATAGGGACCGTGGTTCGATCACACAGCACCACACGCCAGCCAGCCCTGCCCCCTGGTGGGCTGAGCTGGCCACACACACACACACACCATAAATAAATGTTGTTTTAAAAAATATATATAAACACATGCACACAGAAAATTCACCCAAGCAGCTCACGATCTCTGCAAATAGGCAAAACCCAGGCCTATGATGCAGCACATAAATCTGTGAGCAGCAGGCACAAGCACACAGGAACTGCAGCCTCTTTCAATGTTGCCAAATTAGCACAACCAAAGATTCCCTGGAAAATGCATCTATGAATTCAAAGAATGTATCCTCTGTCCAAGAGCAGTGCAATGGAGCAGACTGCTAGGACGTGAGATCTCCCACTGCCAGCAGCGAGGCAGAGCGTCCCTGTGTCCACGGGGGCCACTATTTCCATCAAAATATTGTTCAACTGTGTCAGGGTCTTTGAGTACTTAGGGATGGCCAATTCCAGTGTAGATTCATTTTGTTTTTAATTTGATATTAGGAAAACCCATTCACAGTGACTAAAATATAATTTGTTTCAAAGCACAGAACATCCACGGGAAGACGCATCCATTCATATGCTAATCTTTCTATCAGGAAGGTCAGATGTTAGAAACTCAGCACTGGGTCACCTCTGGATGCCTGATGAACCGTAGGGTACAACCTACAGAAGCAAGCATTTGTGTAAAAGAAAACAATCCCAGAGGCAACATCAATGTGATAGGAAGTGATTCTTTTTTTCTCCCTCTCGCTTTCTCAGATTTTGAGGCAGACTATCAGGCTTTACTAGCATTGTCATTTTATAATAAATCAGGCCCCTAATAAGTCTCCAAAAGATTCTCAGTAGAGGATGAGCTTGAGTTTTGTTCCTGCAGCTCTGGTGAATCTGCGTGTGAGATCTGCCTCAAAGAACAATGAAACATTAAGTTATTGACCCAGGAACACTGGGAGTACTGGTCCTGGTGCTTTCTTATTCCAGAGAGAGGAAAATGATAGCTAAGCAATGAAAGAACAGCATACAGGAGACCTCAGAGGGAGGGTCTGGGGAACTGAGCCATCCCTGTCTTTGATTCATCATATTTCGCTCAGAGCTCCTTGACAGGTCACCTGTTGGGTTGCCCGGGTCTGCAGCATTAGATACATTCATGTGCCCTATGCAGGGAGATGGTGAGATGACCTGGCTAGGTGTGGCTGGAGATTGTGCCAGTTAATCTGAATTTCCAACTTGAATGGATTAGGAGACTTATGGAAAGGTGACTGGATCGTAGCTGAACAGCGTTCATGGCTGGATGTTCCATCAGTAGGGGTACAGGCAGAGCAAGGAGGTGCATCACTGGGGCCAGGAATCTGGAGGGCTACAGCTCTCTGGGGCCATTTCTCTCTGACCTATTTCCTGGCCACTGTGAAGCGAGCAGCTTTGCTCCACTATTCACTTCCATCATGATGTTTCTGCTTTGAGTCAGCTGAACATGGGTGAAACCTCCAAAAATGTGAGCCGAATTGAACTCTTTCATTAAGTTATGGGTGTCAAGTATTTTGTCCAGCAAAGGGGGAAGCAGGCTAATATGGATAAAGAAAGTTAGAGTGTTCTGATAGAGCTTTGGGCTTTTACACAAGGTATGAGAAGTTCATTTCTATTTTAGAGGGCAGAAAACATTGGGTAATGGCCCTGGAGCCTGCAAGCCAGCTTAGTTGTTACAGCTTTGCAGAGCCTTGAGGAAGTCACTTGGCTACTCTTGCCTTCTGTGCTCCACACTGCCATAGTGAAGACAATCATAGGCTGAGCAGAAGGGCTGTGCAGGTCATTGGCTAGAATTTGTTCCCATGTTTTGAAAATATGTATGAGACTATAAAGAGAGAGCATTCCTATGGCTGGCATTAGCAAACATGGTGACATTTCTTCCAACAAGAAGTATTACTGGTAATAAAAGCTAATATCAAACTGGTTGTTAATGCGCTTTTGTATTTAATTTATCTCATTTAACCCTTACCGTGAAGTGAAAACATTAAAACACTCTAAATACGAAGGAACTCAGCTATAGTCAAGAACACAAGTCTAGTAAGAACTTAAATCTAGGCTATCTCATTCTAGTACTTGTAGTCTTCTGTCTTTGGCTAAAAACATCTAATTTTGAGCTATCTTAGCAAAACAAATAAAGCTATCACTGGAGGTTGAATATGTGTATAAGAGACTTTCAGAGATGGTTGGCCTTAACATCTTTACAGCTTGTGGTTCTGGCTTTTATCCATGATTCAGAGTTAGGTGATGTGGAGGAATTTGTCCAAGATCCTGTTCTAGCCAGTAGAGACCTAATAAGCAGCATTCCCTGTCCATCCCATCACCCATTCCTCAGCTGCAAGGCAAGGCTATGAGCAGTGTATGGTTGTCAATGCCCAAAGGCCTCATCACATCTACTTTTTGTCCCTCACGTCTATAGCAATGGGAATATTCTGGGCACACAGACTTTTGAATTACAGGGACATAGTTTTCAACCTGGTCAGCCATCCCCTTCCATATCCTTCTAAGCTAAATCATAAAGATTAACTTCTTAGCGTCTTTGCTTACTTCACTGCAAGCAGAGATGACCTGAATTCTTCTGGAAGTGTTGTGAACATTAAATCAGGTAATGTTTGCCAAAATGCTTCTCACAGTGCCCGCAACATCATTGTATGACAGTCATTATTTGTCTATGTGCTACACACAGTGGGTGGTGTGTAGACTGCATACATGGACAATGAAATTAGGCTGTTCTAACTTATTAGCTTATTTAACCCTCTCATGACATGATGAATCAGGGACTGTCTTGACCTCCATTTTGTAAGAAGTGAGGGTCAGCTCATAATCTTGCTAACTCAGTAAGTGACAATGTTAGGACTCAAACTCTAGCACATTATGTCCTCCAAATTACACACAAGTACTTTACTCCTCTAACATACTTGATCAATAGTAGCAATAGTGTAAAAATTCTCAGTTGGGGCTGATTTCCTGCCATGGGGCATTTGGTGGTGTCTGGATATTTTTAGTTGTTATGAATGAGGGGTGCTACTGGTATGTAATGGGTTGAGGCTAAGGATACTATTAACATCCTACTATGCACAGGGTGGTTCCTCACAAGGAATTACCAGTTCAAAATGCCAGGAGGGTCAAGGCTGTAAAATATTGCTGTTGAATGAAACAGGATTATGCAATCTAACTACAGAATTAATTGCTAACCTAATAACTGCTGATGCAACTTCACAACTTCAGATATTAAAATGAATTGTAAGAAGGCAAGCAGAAGGGTGGCTTGGAACCTTCAGAAGCTCCCCTGGGCCACAGAGCAGGTGTCTTGTGGGTGGTGAAGGGCGGAACTCAGAGAGAGGGACCCCAGTTGGACTATGAGCTGACTGACCAGGCTATTACATAACCTCTCAAAACCCTTTACCTCAGCACTGCAGTGGGCACAAGAAGACCCATGTATTTGGCATGCAGAGTGCCTGATGAACTGGCAGGGTGCTGTTGCTTTGGGCCTTGTCAAGGGGTTATAGCCACAGCAAAGAAGGGATGAGCTGGACTTGCATCAAGACCCAAGAGTCAGTGCTTCCTGCTTTCTGGATAGTGAATAAGCAGCATCATGTACACAGGTTATGGATGAGATGGCCAGCTAGCTCTCCTCCCTATACCACAGATCTGCATGTGGGGCAGCGTGGGAAGATGCTTCTTCCCCATCAGGTAGAGTTCTGGGATGTGAGTGGTGCTGTGTATGTTTTTTTCATGTCTTTCCTTGTCCTACCTCAATCTTTCATCTGCTCAAACACAGCAAAGAGACATCCAAAAGTAGAGATGTTCATATCAGCAGACTTCCTATAACATTCTTGATTCCTGTCATGCTAACAGGAAAATTACATAAGCAGATAACACTAGAGAAGAATTATTTTTGCTGTGAGTTAACATTAGTATTTTTAAAAAAAAAAGTGGTGGGGGGAGATGGCTCAATAAGATAAGCGCTTCCCTGGGTCTGAGTTTATTCCCCAGTTCCACCAAAAAAAAAAAAAAAAAAGTTAGTATTTAAAATTTTCTCTATGTCCAAATCTAAAACAGGGGGCCATTAGACCCTTCTTCAGTTTTGCTCCATCAGAAGACCTACAGGACTTTTGTGCTTTCTCTTTTTATAGGTGATGTGAACATCACCCACCCTCCTGTAGAAATTTCCATGAGACAAAGCCAAATTATCTGAGTCGTGATTGCTATTTCTTTCCTCAGCTGGAAATCCAAGTGTGATTGGTAGGTTTTTAAGAATACAGTTCTAAAGATACAGGCACCCTACTCTTTGTAGAGAGATGTTATATTTTTAATCAAGTAAACATATTAATTACTAAAAGGCTTCCCACCTCTTGCCTTCCCACAAAACCTGTTCATTAATTTCTTGTGGGTTTCCTAGCACACAAGGAACAGGGGTTTGTTCCTTCAGAACCCTGATTACAAGGGCTGAGAAATCCTCAGCACATATCCCTATGGTTGGATGTCCTGATTCTTTTTCCAATCTACATTAGTTTCTGTGTTATGTTTGGGTGTAGGAAAAGCAGATTTTGAGGAGAGTCTGTGACTTATATTTAGAGGTTTGCAGGAAGACAGCTGCAAGTGGTCCTTTCCCTTCCTGCTTCCTTTCTCTTTATCCTTTATCCTAGATCCTTGGGGTTATGAAGATATACCATCGATTTTACTGGCAAATTCAGCTGAATCCCCATAAAGCCAATGTTCTCATAATAGAAAAGTGCTCTGTTGGAAGAATCCTAACAGTTAGACCACTGTCCTTAGTTAGCCAGCTAACTACATGTTCTTTGCTGTGTTTGAGCATAGGAAACATTGAGTTGGGAAACCATAAGCATCTTATGTATCTCTCTGAACCACATTCCTCTCTGGAAAGTGAGTAGGCAGGAACTCCTGGTGGTGGTGCTAAATCCTCAAAGCCTGTATGAGTTAGACTGGGGGAAAAGTGAGTGAAATCAAGGAATGCAATGGGCCAGAAAGGGCCTGTCCCAAACTGGGGAATCCATGTCCTTTCTGATAGGGTGGGCATTAGCTCCAAATGATTCTATAGCCCATGCTGCATGAAAATTTGGGCCCAGGCATACTGGGTCACCCCATTATTTTATTCAAGAGAAACTTGAAATCTCATAAAAACAACATTTCTAGGTGAAACACTTTCAAGTATCCAATTTTTACTTAGAAATGAATATTGGGTAGGCCAAACATGCCGATGAGCTAAAGATGGCCTCAGTGCAGGAAGATCACTCACTCTGAGTTCATTTTCTCCATGACTCTGACCAAAAACCAGCTCCCTAATCTATGTTTAAATATACTGCATACACACACACACACACACACACACACACACACACACACACACACACTCCCCCATCCTTTATTCCTAGATAAAACAACCACCAATATTCAGAGTCTTTACTTTGGTACAGCAATAGAACATGTCAATGGACTTGTATCATTCTAGAACTCTGAAAAGGTTCACTGGAGCACTCACACAGAGTGATTGTCCATAGAAAATCAACAATACTATCTCATACTTCACAACACCTGCATTTGACTCTATATATCATGGGACTGTTGGTTAATTAGAATTCTGTCCAGAAATTATGTGCAGAACAATGGAAGTGGAGGCATTCGTGATACCTTGACTGTGGGTATTCAAGTGTATTAACTTGGTAAGATGGAAAAGAGTGTGATTGCTTAAATTTTAACTGGAGGTACATATTTCAGACCATCATGTTTTGGGGTTTATTTGAATTTTGTATCTTAGAAATTTAAGTGGCCATTTTTTTCCCTCTATAGTATAAGCCAATCTCAGGATGCCCTAAAATGGTTTCTAGTAAACATCTTGGATTAGGTCTAAGAGAAATAAGCAAAACAAAACACCGAAACCAAACCAAACAAAAAGAAAACAACCCTATTAGCTATCTACAATCAATATAGCAGACAAATACAGGAAGGCTTGCCTCCCAGAGTTTGCTGTGCTGGCTTCATCAATTACAAATGTCGATGGTGTCCCTACTGGAATGGAATCTCTCTACTGGCTTGAGGCATCTATATAATGGACATTCAGCCTTAACACTCGGTATTCACTTCTGCTGTTCTGGTGAGGCCCCGAAACATCTCTACACTGCGATGGAAAAACTAGCCATGTGTAACTTCATTGTGTTTCCAAAAGGCTTAGATCCTCATAGAAAAGTCTATGCCTTGAATATTCTCCAATGAAGGCCCTTAACCTTTGGAAGTTCATAATGGAGCAATCAAATCTCAAAGCAAATTCCCAGCAGCTAACGTTGAAAACAATTTTTTAAGCAAAAAAGAAATTACAATAAAATAAAATACCTACATAAATGATTCAGCAACTAACTACTATGTATGATCTAAGTTCCATACAGAAAAAAACATCATTTTGATGCAATAATAATGGTGATCTCAAAATGAAGGACTGTTCCTTGAGTTGAATAAAACCAGTTTCATGAACAACTTATCATATCTCCCTGACTTTTTTTTTTCTTTTCCATAGGACCATGCCAACTTTGGAAGAATGTGGGAACCCCTGAGTTGGCCCTCTAATGACCCATAATCCTCTAGTCCTTAACAGAAAACTCAACTACTACTACATTATCGCATACAACTCAAGAGCATTTTCTTTGTCTTTTATAATCAGCATTCTTATAGGGGATTCCAAAAGGCAGATTTTGATTTTAATGAAATAGGTGCGTTGTTCTAAAGTCTTTGTACTTGGGGCTCTTGGGTTGAAACATAAGAGCTTTTGGGTATAGATTATCACCCAAAAGGCAAATAAAGTGTTGCAATGATGGATGCTTATAATTCCAGGAACCAGGAGGCTGAGACAAGAGGACAGCAGTTTTGAAGTCTGCCAGGGCAATCCAGCTATCTCAAAATATATTTTTTTAAAGGGCTAGAGTTGTAGCTTAGCAATTAGAGCATTTCCTTAGGATAAGATCAACACAGTAAACAGGCAAACAATGCACCACAATCCTGCAGAGGCTGTGACCTGCTGGAGGAGAGGAGAATGTTACCTTGGGAATGCACATGGTGGGCTCAGACAGGCGAGGGTAGGTGTAGGAGCTGTAGGAGTGGCCCTGGGGGTGGGACTTAAATGCACTTGCTCCGAATGGCATCAGGGGCTCCTGCAGTCCTGAGCCAGACTTGGACCTCTGCCTCATGGCCGGCTGCGGGCTGGTCTGGGTCAGGTACGAGGACCGGGGCCTCCGCTCATAGTCATCCAGGCCGGGCGCCCAGTCGCTCTCGCTGTAGGCCAGGCTCTCCTTGGAGGTGCGGGGCGGCGGGAAAGCGAAGGCATAGTCCAGGGGTGAACTACTGGCGGCCCGCGGTGGCTCCCAGCGCAGCTCACCCAGCTCTGCCGCCAGGCTCTGTGTGTCGGGGCGCGCGCGGCAGTCGGCGGGGCGCGGCACGGACCCCGACCCTGTCCCAGATCCCGGCACGTGCCCGTTCTGCCGGGCCGCTGGGCTGCCGCGGGGGAAGGCGTCCAGCTCGTCGGCGTAGAGCGCCGAGCCATCCGCAGGGTCCGACTCGCTGGAGTAGCGCGAGCAGCTGGGGAAGCCGTTCTCGGTGCGGCCCGGCACAGGCCCCGGCGTCAGCGGGCTCTCCTGGCGCAGAGAGTTGGAGCGCGTCACGGAGATGCTGTCCAGGTCCTCCAGCAGCCCATTGATGGAGCTCTCCTGGCAAGGCTTGTGCCCTCGCACGATTGTCTGCGGAGAGGCAATGGGACAGAGGTTAGAGCAGGCTCATAGGGTCTAAAAAGTGCTGGAAGTGCGGAGCAGGGCGGCAAGGAGACCGCGGGAAGCTGGACAACCGCATGTATGCATGTGTGTGCCTAAGGTGTGCGCGGTACGGGCGGCCTACATGGGACATATATGTACTTATATGTATGGTAAAGAAAAAATGATTGATTCATTTAATGGAAAATTAAGTACAAGTTATTTTGGCGGCACTGGGGATTGAATCTCAGGCTTTCACATAAAGTTACATCCCTAGCACCCTCTCCTCTACCTTTTATTTTGACATGGGTGCAGAGGGCTTGCTAAATTACCCAGACTATACTCGAAAATGCAGGCCTCCAACCTCAGCCTTCTAGAGTTCTGGGATTACAGGTCTGCCTTGCTGTACCTGGCAAAATAAATCAAACATTAAGCAGTAATCATAGCTTGTGAATTTGTCTTTATCTATTAGAAAGGTCAATGAGACATCCAAGAGTTGACCTAGGCTGTGATTATCTTGTTTACTAAAGGCAAATCCCTTTCCTAGTCTTCTTCCACCTAAATACACTCTACCCATGCCACAATGAGCTGATGAGTTAGATTTTAACACTATGCGTAAAGTGATTATAAAACATACTTGTTATTTTTACATTCATTATTCAGATGATTTGCAAAACCATAAAAATTGTTACTAACTAGAAATAGGTATCCATTGTTTTATGTGTTTGTAGAAGATATATAATAACCCATACCATGGGACTTTATCAAACAAAGGCACTTTTTAAAACTGGAGAAGGAACGTTTTGGACATCACTTGTGCAGTTTAATCTTTGACCAAACGCGGTGGTCTCATTAAGCATCTCATTGTAATGCTTGCTGTGACCATGCTTGTGTGTATCATCCTCACTGAATTTTTGGTGATTTTATAATGATGTGTTTGTACTTGGATCTTAGTGACAAGCTCTTTCCTTTGATGAACCTAAATAACACCACATGCTAGCAACAGAGAAATAGCAAGCCATTTACAAAGCCAGTCAGCTGTGCATCGACAGTGACAAGGTTTGCAGCAAAATGTACTGGGGGTGGCTGGAAGCACAAAGAACAAAGTGTTGTGAATTCCAGGAGTTTAAGAGAAAACTTATGAACAGTGAGCCAGGGCTTCAAAATCACCTCAGTCATTTCAAAAGGAGACTTAAATCATCCTTGAGCTTATAATGCTACAGATCAGTGGTTACCAAACTATGCATGGAAAAAGTCAAGGGTTTTGTTTTTATTGTTTCTCTCAAACACTCTTGGGCTAACGTTTTTAGCCTGTACCATTTCAAATAATCTTTTGGTTTTATACTAATTTGAGATTACAGACAAGTTACAAAGAAAAGACACCGAATGAGTTATACGCTTAACTTTCAGTCACTTTTTCCTATGGCTAACATGTTACATTACCATTAATAGAGCGCCACATTTGTTAGGATTTCATTTGTTTTATCCTAGAGCTCTTTAGTTCTATAAGGACAACCAGTCACATTTATTTGTCATGCCTCCTACACCTCCTATGCTCCATGAAAATTTCGCAGTGGCAAGGCATTTTGCAGAATGTTCCTTAGCTGGGTTTGTCTGATGTTTTTCCTTTGGATAAACTGGGGTTATAGGTTTCAGCAAGTGAAGTAGCAATTTGATCAAATCATATACCCATTGCATGCAACACAAACACGAAGTTTTAGTGACTACCTTAACCTCAAACACTCAAGGGATATAGTGTTTGCCCAATTTTCTACACCACAAATTATACTCCTCTCCCTTCCCCTTGGAAGCAAGCCATACCCAGAGGCCAAATGCCGCTTCCTATGTGTCATAAAATGCTTGGAATTCTTCTGCACAGGAATCTTGGTCCTTGTTCCACATTTATTAATTTATTCAACCATATAGCAATATAGATGGAATCATATA
>NW_004524636.1:8316956-8322494 GCF_000260255.1 Octodon degus
TTAAATTATTTATTTATTTTTATTACATTTATTTATTGTGTGTGTGTGGCCAGCTCAGCCCACCAGGGGGCAGGGCTGGCTGGCATGCGGTGCTGGGGGATCGAACCGCGGTCCCTGTGTTTTGCCAAGCTTGTTTCAAGTAGGTGCTTTAGACCACTGAGCCATCTCTCCAGCCCAAGCAGACGCTTTAGTTTGCTGAGCTATCTAGCCAGCCCAGCCCTTTTTATTTATTTATTTATTTTTTACTCAAGAAATTTAAAAAAAAATTTGGGTTACAATTTGTCTGTATATTTTCTTTGTTGCTCAAATATTTACAGATTTTCTCAATGAGAGGTCTTTCAGTTTAGTTGCCATGTCTTTGCTTTGGTTCTAGAAATCGCTGGCCTGGCAGGTGCTTGCACTGCTAAGGTGCGTGGGCTATCCCCAGCCCTTGCTATGTCCCTTTGATTAACCCCCCTTTTAAAAAAAACAAAAAAATTGAGCACCTCTTCTCCATGAATCATTGCAAGATGTTCTAGGTTCATCTCACATTGTTCCCTGCCCTCTGTCCCTAAAGTAGCTATTTCTCCAAGGAGACCTGGTTCCCTTACTGGAAAGTGATGTTAGAAATAAGTATCTGGATTCTCGGTAAACTCACAACTACTGAGTGTCATTGCTTCCAGTGAACAGAGCTAAGAAATATGTGCTTGTGTACTAACATGTGTATATGCATATGTAGAATTCTATCTGTCCATCTGTGTCTGTATTCAGCAAAGTATGAATTTATCCTGATGTTTCTTTTTTTTCAAAATTTTATTGATAAACAGATAGCAATGAGACAGTTTCAAATCAAATTGGAAGTACAGATTCATATCCTGCTGTTTCTGAATCTAACACAGTGTCACATGGCTCATTCTAGCTTTCCCCCTTACTTACGTCTATAAACTCCTTCACTAACAGTGCGTTATAGCTTGGATCTAAATTCCTCATGCAATCATAGGCAGGGCTTTCTCAGAAGTGTCTGAACTACAGTGTGTGATTGATTCATTATTAAATCAGTCCACCAGTTGGTTTGGTACCACCCTAATCCTGGTAACCTGGATACAATATAAGAGAAAGAAAGAGCTATCCTCTCTCTTGCTTGCTTTGCTACCTTCTGCCTGCCATGAACTCTTTTTTCTCTACAATACCTGTCTGCCGTGTGTTACCCTCCCTCAGAGCCAAGCAATTAATGATCTGAAACCTACAAACTGTGAGCTAAATATACCTTTCCTCCCTTAACTTGTGGGTGTTGGGTATTTTGTCTCAGCAATAAGAAAAATTAATAAGCATAGTACACATACTAGAACTCACCATCTGCCATTCTACCACTTTATTTTTTTGGTACTGGGAATTGAACTTACAACCTCCCACTTACCAGGTAAGGGCTGTGCCACTGAGCTATATCCTTGACCTTCTATCTGCCATTCATTTTTTCAGTCAATCCCAGTCTAATGGTACAGCAATTTCAGAATTGTTAACCCACTGTATTATGGGAAATACATTTGCTATCTACGCTAATGTGTTTATATCCTGTTCTTTTTGACTTTGGTCTTCCAGTGTTAGATTAATTGTGTGTGTGTGTGTGTGTGTGTGTGTGTGTGTGTGTGTTGGAAATTGAGCTCCAGTGTGGTAAGTGTGTACAATAGCGCTGAGCTACACCTGGATCCCAGGTTAGTGTCTTTTTTTGTACTCCTGTGTAATAGAAGCTGTGTTCATATTTCAGTGGAATCTTAAAAGGTTGCTTTTTCTGCTGGAAAATTTGTCTGTGGCCTGAGAACAGGGGGGTCTGTTCTTTCCCCTCTGACATTGTTACTGCATATTTAGAGAGGTGTAGTGATTTTACATGCAAATTTATGGCAGTAAACTGAATAAATGAAATTCTATAAATTTGTCAATGTAGAAGGGAAAATACTAACATTATCACAAGCTAAATGCTATTCAGAAGAAAAAACAAAAAAATTCAAAAAGGTAGTATTTATTATCATTATTTTGAACTATATGCCTTTAGTACTTTTGAACTATATGATGTCAGGCAAATTATTTAAGATTTTTTTAACTTAAGCTTTTGAATTCACAGTTTCTTAACAAGATGGCAAGGTGGCATCCTTATCTCATTGGGTTAATGTGGTAATTTAATAAGAAATATAAAACATTTGATAGGATTCTTGGAGTCTAGATCATGCAGGTACACGCTAGTGGTTAAACTACTTTTGTCAGGAAAATATACTGTTAAATTTAGTTGATAATATCGGGAAAAAGGAAGCTACAATGAGAGAAAGAAATATCAATTCTATACTCTGAAGAAAAGAAGATTGAAGCAGCAGATTAAAAAAAAATATTATTGTAGGAGACCCCACCATGTTCTTGTCTCGGTCCAATAAGTTAATATTTGTAATCCCAAAGATATGTTATTGGAATCCCACTGAGTTAATTGCAATCTACCACTCCCAGTGCAACCCACAATAAAAGTAAAGATGCTAAAACATATTTATAATTACTGGGAAGTCAAGGGACCCTAAGTCCAGCCATGAAGATGGCTTTCCAAAACCGAGAGGCTGACCCAGGAAGACATCCGGGTCTTATTCATTGGAGGAGGAGTGGCTTGCGGAGGCTGAAAATTGTAGGAAGTAGGTGAGTACTGTGAGCTGAGCTAGGCAAGTGGCCTGCATTTACCTCTGTCATATGCAAAGAAAGTAGTTTATATTATGCTGTTGAGATAGTATCTAATGTTTGGGCATCTGGTGCTCAGCCAAAATGGAGACAATCTCTCTTTTTTCAAGAACAGCTGCTCAGGTTGTCCTCCACAATTGTTGGTAACTTCAGATAAAACAGGTTCCTTGAACTTGAACAGAGGTGAATCTCCAAGTAATTACAATGGCTATATAAAATAAATATTTCTTAATACAGTAAAATTGATTATTTTCAAATCCTGATTAGTACTCTGTTGGTGTCATTTCTTAAAAATATTCCACAGAATGAGTCAGAAAATTAACAAAAGTATAATTTTAAGACTTAAACTGAAAGATAAGAGTGGAACAGAAAAGCTACAAGAAATACAGAAAATATCAATGGTGGCTGTCTGTAGGGAGAGGATCAAAGTGATTTCTATTTTAGGCCAGGACTTCTCAACTGTACTGTGTATGCAAATCCCCCCAGGATACTGTGAAAGGCAGACTCTGATTTCAGAGGTCTGTGTAGGGGCATGAACTGATACAGCTCTGCAAACCTCTGAGGTAAACTTGATGGTGGCCCGTGGTTCACTTTGTGGACACAATGGAATTAACACATTTTCCCAGTTTTTTGTGGTCAAGGTTACTATTAAAATAAACTAGTGTTAAGATGGGATATGCTTTTTAATATGACAGAAACTAGCATTATGTACACAGAAGAGTACTAAATATATGTTTTATTAAGTATATAATATAGTATTTTTATTAATTATTAATATCTTATGCCTTCGCTATATACATATAGTGAAAGTACATATACATATTATGTTAAAGTGATTTAAAGCTAGAGATGACATTGGGAGTGACATTGTTCAACAGTTTCTTTCTCCATGTAAAAGAAAATTTTTTTAATGCTTAATCAAAATGATGACCTCAATAGAGTTTTTACCTTTTCAGTTTTAAAAGATTTCACAGTTTAAGTACACCTGCTCTATTTTAACATTGTGATCTTACTATAAAGCTGAAACTCTTAAGACTGACTTACTAACAAATAAATCCTGCATACCACAAAAGTAAACCTGTGGTTGTAGTTATGAAAAAAGAAAATTTAATTTATTCAGAGTCAAAAAAGAAAAACAGAAAACCTGATCAATCTAGCACAAACCAAAAGAAAGTAGCATTGCTGTAACTAAAATACTCTCTTTTCTTGGATTTTTGTATTTTCATTTTTAGCATTTGAAAATATTTGCTGATGAAATGCAGGTATCATTCTTCAAGGAAGCATGTTTTTTTTTTTGTCTTAGTGAAAACTATCAGTGTAACAAGCATGGGCTCACAAAGTCTAAATGTTTATTAAAAACAAATCATTGACTGGCCCATAAAATGTAAAAGAAAAGAAGGATATTATGAACTTATTTGATCAAGAAGTTCAGTTAAATCAAGGCACAATTTCTTTCATTGATTCAGGTTTCAACTCTGAAATCAAAGCCAGCAAAGCAATACTGATGAAATCCAAATATATAGAATTTTCCAACACCACGTAGAATGGAAGCATCACTATTTATTCCTGTCAGAACATGATGTTGATTAAAGCAAGATTGTGCAGTTTGAAAGAGATCTATAATACAATAACTGCAAAGTATCTGTGGATTTTATGCTGCAGAACCTCTAGGCATTAACAGTCAATGCGTCCTAATCTATCCGCGTTTGAAGCTGAGGTTCTCGTTGTCTTCCCATTGTGCCCTGCACCAGCTCAGCATCTGCTCTGCCTGCCGGTGACAGCGGCCATATTTCATGGTGCCCCTTCCGCAGGCTGTGGCTGCTGATAAGCTATAATGGATCTGTCCAAGGGAACAGCTGTCTCCCCTTGTTCTCAGGGAGGCAATGAAAAAGTGCCTCTGCTCTTCTAGGCTGTATTAACCTTGACAGTAATGAAGTGTGTAATTAACGGCATTGCCCTAATAAGACCTCGCATTTCTTTTTCAAAAACAATACCTTCTCTGTACCCAAGAATGCACTTCATCTTATTCATTCTGGGCAAATACTTCTCAGGAGGCCAATAAACCAACAATCTCTGTGACTTAAAAAGACTCTCTGATACAGTATCTACTTTTAAACTACCTAAATTCTTACCCTGTTTGTACAGAATCAGTTCCTTTGTTTTCATTAAGGTGAGTGGCTGGAAATAAGTGGGTACATTTTGCAACCAAAATAGATCTGAGATACTTGCATCCTTATGGGGAGACACCAACTCTTATAAGACCTCATTTCTATTTTCTTTCAGTTTCCTATTTCTATTCCTTTGGTCTCTACTGAGTGTTGGGTTAAACTGGGTGAGTAGTTAAAAGTCATCTGGCCCTTGAAAGAAATGACAATTAGGGCAGGAAACCTTGGAGTGGAATTGGTTGTGAATGCTTCCAAACACAAAAGCTCTACACAAATTATGTAATAATTAACATGGGGGATTCAAATAATCCATTTCCATCACTAAAAATACTATGTTTTTGCAAATTATGAAACCATGTGCTTAAGAAAGATTTTATGAATTTTGTAGAAATTGATATTGTCTCATCAATTGGAAAACATTCAATTGTTTATCCTTTTCTCTGTCTGCTACAGCACAGTGGTATGTTACAGTTAGTGAGCAGTTCCATAAGGAAATGACTCCCAGAGGTGATTTGGGTAACTGTTAACTTGGAAAGTGAATGCGAACGGTTTGTAGACTGGTTCCTTGATGCTCAGAACATCAATTTCCAGGGCAGTGGTTATCTAGTTCATCTAGTTAAGAAGTACTTGAAGTTTGTCTTTAAAGTCAGTTTGAGACTATGAACAGTAGAAAATTTGGCTG